>NC_091307.1:30788345-31005845 GCF_038502225.1 Cherax quadricarinatus
ATTAGCGACATTGTAATTTGGTCTGATAATGAGGTATCCTTACAATGGATTTGTAATGGAAACAGTAAAATTGTGTACGTACAAAACAGAGTCGCTGAAAGTAATCAGATGCAAGAGAAGTATAATAGCTTGGGTCAGCATATGTTAACATTTAATCATATACCTGGTGAGGAGACTCACCAGGTATATGATAAAAGGCCTCTCTCGTACATGAGTGATACACCTGATGCAGATGTATTAACACCTTCTCACCTAATATGTGGAAGGAAATTGGAAGCTGCCCGTCTATAGAGATAATCCGGAAGAAAGTGATGAAGATTACAATGATGTGGCAGTGTTGTGTAATAAATTTAAAGTGTTAAATAAAGTAATTGATCATTGGTCTAATGTGTGGCGTAAGGAATATCTTCTTACACTATGTGAACACTTTTATGGCGCGACAGAGGCAGTAAATCGACAGAACATTCAACCAGGTGACATTGTGTTGATTGATACTGAACAACATCGAACATTGTGGCCTCTGGGCAAAGTATTGACATTGTACCCAGATGCACAAGGTGTTGTCAGGAATGTCAAAGTGTTGTGTCATGGCCAGGAAAGTTTATGCACAATTAATAAATTGATTTCCTTGGAATTAACTGGTGTTCAAACAAACGTAAATGAAAATCTGAGGGAAAGAGACACAAGTGATATGGAAGATAACGCTGACCAAGTGATGCCGGAAGATGAAATCGTAGTAAGACCTATTAGGAGAGCAGCCACTCCAGCCAGAACCGGCTGGAATCGTCTCCTAAAGGAAGGAATAATTTGAGTCGTTTAGCAACGAACTCCGCCCGGCTGCAGTGTGGAAAATACTGTATATATTTTCCAGAAATACAGTAGTTATATGTAAATAGATGGCCATACTGTATTTAATAAAAATTATGTTATAAAAAATGGGAAAAAGCCTGCGCCTGCGCAGAAGATACTCACCATTGTTGTTTGAATTTGGATTAGAAACGTTGGTGAAATCGAAAAAATTTTCATGCTCTAGAGGTTAAAATTGGGCTGACACCTCTCAAATAGGAGCCGAAATTGTTGGATGTGCATTCCTGCATAATATGAGATATCAGGCGACTGGACAAGACAGCTCCAGGAACCTCAGATAAGTTTGTTTATGTTTTTAACTCTGGCCAGTGTTATTTTCATGGATAGACAGGGAGGTTTTCTGAGTATGATACACCTTAATCTCCAGTCAAATTGGTAAGTGATATTAAGATATTCTCTTTCTGTTATGTAAATGTGTGTATATATAATCCTTTTTTAATTTTAATATACAGTCCACAAATTTATATATTTACCAGCATTCCTGGTGATGCATATTTAATTTGTAATTAATAGGTCCAGAGCAACTTGTGGATATGACAGTGGTAGGCATCGAAGGGGGACATTTTTTGCGACCTAGGTGTCCCAAATTCCTACTTGTCTAACTGATAAATAATAATTATCTTTGTTCATTTACTGTTATGTACATAATGATACATTCAGATAAATGTAATTTTCCACATAGGGTAATGACAATAATTTGTTGGATTATGTAATGGTGGATAAAAGGTTGATGGGTAGACTTCTGGATATGCATATTTTTAGAGGGGCAACAGATATATCAGATCATTATTTAGTTGAATCTACAGTGAAAGTAAGAGGTAGATGGGGTATAAAGAGACTGGCACCAGTGAGTGAGAGAGAAGTGCAAGTTTATAAATTAAAGGAGGAGGTAGTTCGATTGCTAGCTCGATAGGTAGCGCACTCAGCTCACACACTTAAGTCCGAGGTTCGATCCGCGGCACGGGGATAGGTACCTGGGTGTAGTCGACTTGTGTGGGTCGCATCCTGGGGACCGAAATGATCTGTATAACAAGGGGCTTTCTATATAGTAGTATGTCATTGATGTCAGCTAGGCCTGTATACCTTGTACATGTACTTGTAAAAATAAAGATTATTATAATTATTATAACTGTTGGGAGAAAAGTGAACTGAGATTATAGATAATGATGAGGTTGAAGTATGGGGTAGATTTAAGAATGTGGTATTAGTGTGTAGGTGCAGGAGGGAAGAGGAGTGACTGATGGAATGATAAGGTAAAGAGAGTGGTGAGAAAGAAAAAGAATATGGGAGATTTCTACAATGTAGAAGTCATACAAGGAGGGTGGAGTAAATGAATAGTAAAAGAATGACGAGGGAGTGTAAAAGTAGAGAAAATAAGGGAGAGGTTCTGATAACAAATTTTGCTGAGAATAAGAAAGCTTTGGAGATGAATAGATTGAGAAAGCCCAGGGAACAAATGGATTTAACAGTTAAAAATCTAAGAGGGGAGTTATTAGATGGAGAAGTGGAGGTATTTGCAAGATTGTGCGAATATTTTGAAGAACTGTTAAATGTTGATGAAGAGAGGGAGGCAGTGATTTTATACATTAATAAGGGAGGTATAACATCTTTTAGGAGTGAGGAAGAGCCAGCTATGTGAGGGGAGGGGGTGCATGAGACTGTGGACAAAATGAAAGGGGGTATAGCAGCTAAGATGGATGGGATTAAGAAGGTGAGGATATAGTTTTGGAGTGGTTGGTACTTTTGTTCAATAAATGGCTTATATGGGAATAAATCAGATGAGTAACCTGGTAGAGCTATCATTGAAGAATTAAGGGTAAAACGGAGAGCAGGATTGCAGAAGAACAAGGTTTTAGGAAGGCAGGAGATATGTAGATCAAGTGTTTACAATGAAGCATACAAGTGAACAGTATTTAGATAAGGGTAAGGAAGTTTTCGTTGCATTTATGAATTTAGAAAGAGTATATGACAGGGAGGATAGGGAAGCAATGTGGCAGATGTTGCAAGTGTATGGAATATGCAGTAGGTTACTGAAAGCAGTTAAGAGTTTTTATGAGGATAGCGAGGCTCAGGTTAGGGTGTGTAGGAGAGGGGGGAGATTATTTTTTTCAGTATAAGTAGGTCTTCGACAGGTATGCGTGATGTCACCATGGTTGTTTAACATATATGTAGATGGGGTTCTAACAGAATGCTGGGTGTTGTATTAGATTATCTATATTTTAATTAATAAAATATAATAAAATATATCTGGTGGCCTGGTGGTTAACGCTGTCGCTTCACACTGTGAGGGCCTGGGTTCGATTCCCAGTCAGAGTAGAAACATTGGACGTGTTTCTTTCCACCTGTTGTCTATGTTCCCACATCAGTAAAATGGGTACCTGGGTGTTAGTCGACTGGTGTGGGTCGCATCCTGGGACACTGACCTAAGGAGGCCTGGTCACAGACCGGGCCGCGGGGGCGTTGACCCCCGGAACTCTCTCCAGGTAAACTCCAGGTAATACAAAGTGAAAGTTTTCACACTTGTTCAATGTTATGATATTATTATTATAATCAAAAAGAAGCGCTAAGCCACAAGGGCTATACAGCTCAATGTTGTGATAGAAACACAGGCCTTATCTCTAGGCTTTATTGAACATAGAATCTTCATAGTACTTCTGCAACAACAAAATATAATGACTAGTACATCTAATAACTGCTTCTACAGGGAGGGTGATGTCTTGCATATGTCAAGAGAAAAGCTATAACTACAAGCCACATATTTAAACTCACCATGTAATCTGCATCACTAATATATGGATATAAGAGAAGAGAATCATACACCATGTGTTGGCGCCCATGACACACACCTAGCTGTTGTTGTTGTTAAGAGAGGTGGTGCAGTATTATCCTGCTGCTGCTCCCTACAGGAGCAGTATCACTACAATCTCCCCCTTCTAAAATATCAGAGACAGTAATCTCCCAAACTGTTAGGTGGGCGACGTATACATCCCGGCCTTCGTAGCACTTGAGCCTCTTCACCAGGTTCAATATTTTCTAGCAGGGTTTGACTAACTGCTGGAGCAGAATCCTCTATTTCCATAGGGGTAGTCTCAAGGGGCTTTCCAGGAGAAAACGAAGCATCTTTCGCATCTATTGGTGTATCTTGAGATTCCACACTAATGGGGATTTCAACTGGGGCTAAATGTCTTGTAGATACTGTAGTCTCTTCACCATTTTGGTAGTGACTGTGGGCGTAATGTGGATTAGCTTACAGGAGCTCTACCTCTTCCACTAAAGGATCCGTCTTGTTCATCCTACGGTGACTCTTCAGGAGAATGGGTCCAGGATGACATAACCAAGTGGGCACGGAGGCTCCCGTAGAGGAACGATGTGAATAGTTGAGGAGTCTTTCATGAGGGGTTGCATTAGTAGCTGTGCACAGCAATGATCTAATAGAGTGAAGAGCATCAGGTAGGACAGTTTGCCAGTGTTGAACAGGTAGGTTGCGTGACTTCAATGTTATTGTAACTGCCTTCCATATAGTACCATTGAACCGCTCCACTTGACCATTGTCTTGAGGGTTGTAGCTTGTTGTTCTGCTGCAGGCAATACCTTTGCTAGCCAAAAACTCCTGAAGTTCGTTACTCATGAACGAGGATCCCGTCTGAATGGATATATGCTGGCATACCAAAAATAGAGAACAACTGTGAAAGACAACTAATAACAGTTGAAGCAGTCATATTTGCACAGGGGAACACAAAGGGAAACCTTGAATATTCATCTACTATGTTAAGGAAATATCTATTCTGATTTATGCTTGGTAGAGGTCCTTTGAAATCTATATTCAGTCTCTCGAAAGGCTGGGTGGATTTTATGAGATGAGTCTTCTCTGGCTGATGAAAGTTTGGCTTGTACTCTGCATGCTCTGATCACTTGTCGCACATCTTTCACTGAGTAGGGCATGTTCGTTGATTTGACAAAATGGTACAGGTGCGTAACTCCTGGGTGACACAAAGCCTTGTGGAGCGCTGAGAGTGATTGCAAATCATGATATGCTGCTCCACAGTGGGACCTAAAGAATGCATCAGGTGAGATGTTCTCTTGACCCGGTTGGTACAGAATATCAAAGTCATAACACGATAGTTCCATCCTCCAGCGTAATATCTTGTCATTCTTTATCCTACTTTTGTGCTTCTTGTCAAACATATACATCATGGACCGTTGGTCAGTCCTTATGGTGAAATGTCTACCAGTTAAATAATGCCTCCAGTGGCGAACTATGATGGCCTGGGCTTCCTTTTCTACAGCAGCGTAACACTTCTCTGATCCTTGAAAAGTTCTCGAAAAGAAGGCTACTGGTCGTCCTGCCTGAGATAAGACTGCAGCAATGGCAATGTCAGATGCATCCGTTTCCACTTCGAATGGTAGGGACTCATCAATGGCTTTAACTACTGAGTTTTCAATGTCCTGTTTGAGAGTATGGAAAGCGGCTTCTGCTTCCTTTGTCACAGGAAATGTGGTAGCACTCAATGGGCGGACTTTACTTGAATAGTTGTAGATCCATTGTGAGCAATAAACAAAGAGACCAAGATTTCTTCGGAGTGACTTTTTGTCTTGAGGCATTGAAAGTTCCTGTAGAGGTCGTAGCCGTTCAGGGTCTTGGAATATTGAACCTCCTTCCACTACATAACCAAGGATGCTAAGCCTTTTAGTTGAAAAAAGTGCACTTTTCCTCATTGTAACTGATATTTTTCTTCTTGGCGGCTTCCAAAAACTTATCAAGGTTTGCATCATGTTCCTCCTGGGTCTTGCCACAAATGGTAACATTATCTAAATACGCATAAGTTCCCATGAGCTGCTCTTCCTGAATGAGTGAATCCATAATTCGTTGGAAGCAGGCTACCCCATTGGTGATTCCAAAAGGGACTCTGGTAAACTGATACATGCCATCACTAGCCTGAAATGCTGTGTATGGTTTATCTTCATTCCTTATAGGGACTTGATAATAGGCACTCTGCAGATCAATTGTTTTTAACACATAGTACTTAGCAATTTTGTTCACTATATCATCAATTCGAGGTAGAGGGTACCCATCAAGAAGTGTAAATTTGTTGATTGTCTCAGAGTAATCGATAGCCAGTCTCCGTTTCCTATAATCATCCTTAACAACAACAACCTGTGCACGCCAAGGGGAATTACTCGGTTATATAATACCCTCCTTCAGCAGCCTCTGAGTTTCTTTCTCAATGAACATCCGATCCTCATAAGAATAGCGGCGTGACTTAGCTGATATAGGATGGCAATCCGCAGTAAGATTTGCAAACAGCTTTGGTGGGTCTACCCTTAAAGTGCTAAGTCCACAGACAACAAGAGGAGGCAGTTCACCTCCATATGTTAAAGCAACACTACCATGCAGCTTCTGAAAGTCCTGACCAAGGATAACATCAGAGCACAATTGTGGCAGAATAGCTAAATGTACATCTTGATAGTCCTTTCCATTAACTCTGAGATTTACCTTACAAAACCCTAAGGTCTGAATAGAGAGAGATGTTGATGCCATGGAAACGGTACCTGATGAGTGATGTACAGTCAAGGAGTGGCGTTTAACTAAGTCCAGGTTGATGAAACTCTCTGAGCTGCCACTATCAATAAGACCATCTACTTCTGTTCCTTTGATGAATACTTTCACAACTGCCTCTGACAGTGAATTTGGAGTAGCCGCAGAAGTCACTGTTGCTAGAGTCGCATGATTACTGGAATGTGTGGAGGCACTAGCTCTTGTTGATGCATTAGCACGACATACTTTAGCAAAGTGACCTTTCTTGTGACATTTATGGCACATTGCTTCACGAGCAGGACACTTTGGACGTGGATGTCTTGAAAAACCACAAAGGAAACACACCGTACCTGCTGCTGCTGTCACTGAGGCAGGTTCCACAGTAACTTCATTGCAAGAGTCTTGGTCAGGAATTACAGCACTTACCACTCGAGAAGGCTGGGTGGTACTGTATACTTCAGAATTCTTCTGGGCTGAATCTAGAGCTCTTGCCTGGTCAAAGGCAGTGGCTAAGTCGAGAGTTTTATTCTCCAATAAACGCTGCCTTATTATTGGTGATTGCAGACCACTGATAAAAGCATCCCTGATGGACTCTTCACAGTGCTGAGGTATTCCTCTAAGGATTCATCAATCTGCTGGCGGCGAGTTGCAAGGCAATAGCAAGTCGCCTTGAGGGTTTTGATAGCATCTTCATAGGTATTACACTCAGAAATAGCCTCATATATTTTAGGTGACAAAATTGATGAGCAGACTTAGTTTATCTAGATCTTTTTTTAGGAAGGGCTCCCAAGAAGTTTTCGAAAGTCTTAAACCAGTGCTTCCATTCCTGAGCAGCCGTTGATAAGTTGGGGTCACAGTCTAGCCTCTCAGGTTTCAATAAACGCTCCATGTTGTGATGTAGTCTAGCGCAGGATCACCACCAGGTAGCCCAGGATTCTATGTTAAATAAATTGTTGTGATAGAAACACAGGCCTTATCTCTAGGCTTTATTGAACATAGAATCTTCATAGTACTTCTGCAACAACAAAATATAATGACTAGTACATCTAATAACTGCTTCTACAGGGAGGGTGATGTCTTGCATATGTCAAGAGAAAAGTTATAACTACAAGCCACATATTTAAACTCACCATGTAATCTGAATCACTAATATATGGATATAAGAGAAGAGAATCACACATCATGTGTTGGCGCCCATGGCACACACCAAGCTGTTGTTGTTGTTAAGGGCCCCGAGAGGTGGTGCAGTATTATCCTGCTGCTGCTCCCCACAGGAGCAGTATCACTACATTCAACACTGCTTTTTTGGGAGATTCTGAAAAGAAACTGCAAAGGGTGGTGGACGAATTTGGGAGGGTATATACAAGAAGGAAATTAAAAGTGTCACTTTTAACACGAGAAAGAGTAGAATGATGAGGGTAACAAAAAAAAATGTAATGAAAGATTAAATATTAGATTGGAGGGAGTATGGAGGGAGTAAATATTGTCAGATATTTCGGAGTGGACTTGTCAGCAGATGCGTCTATGAAAGGCGAAATGACTCATAAAATTGATGAGGGGAAAAAGGCGAGTGGTGCACTGAGGCATCTGTGGGGACAAAGAACGTTATCCATGGAAGAAAAGAGTGGTTTGTATCAGAGTATAGTGGTAACATTGTTAAAGATTTATTTCCACATTATACAAGGTTTGTGCAGAGATGAACGCCATTTAGTTATGCATGCAGAAAGCCCATGGTTATGTAAAGCATTTCGTGCAAGCTTAGACCTAAATTTAGACTAAAGTGGCACTAATTTTATTTATATACAATGACATTAAAGGTATACTAACAAATTTAGCCATTACAAATATAATGGACTATTTCTTTAAAGTTGAATTATGATTAAAAGAATAAAAATATACATAATTTTTAATATAATTTTGAGTGTTAAGCATGGGCCGTGAATGTTGCAGTGAGGAGGAGGCTGGAGGCAGTGGAGATGTCGTATCTGAGGGCAATGTGTGGTGTGAATATTATGCAGAGAATTTGTAGTTTGGAAATTAGGAGGTGCAAGGTTACTAAAAGTATTATCCAGAGGGCTGAGGATGGTTCATTGACGTGGCTTTGACATTTAGAGAGAGTATAGAAAAATAGGATGACTTGGAGGGTGTATAAATTTGTAGTGGATTCATTCATTTATTAGGAATTTGCAGGTACTTCCTGCCCAGGTCTTGTCCAGATGGTGATCCGGCGTGTAGTGGATGAAAAACGGGGTAGGGGTCGCCCTAGGAAAGGTTGTAGGGAAAGGGTAAAGGAGGTTTTGTATGCAAGGGGCTTGGACATTCAGCAGGCTTGTGTGAGCATGTTAAATAAGAGTGGAGGCAAGTGGTTCTTACGACTTGATGTGCTGTTGGAGTGTGAGCAAGGTAACATTTATGAAGGGATTCAGGGAAACTGGTCTGCTGGAATTTAATCCTGGAGGTGGGAAGTACAATGCCTTCACTCTGAAGGAGGAGTGGGGATAGTTGCAGTTTGAAGAGTCATCTGAATTGTAGTATTGGCGTGCCCCTGGCGAGAAAGTGATGAAGAATGTTTCTTTTCTGGATCACTCTACCTCAATGGGAGATGGCCGGTGTGTTAAAAAAAGTAACTGCAACATGTGGAATAATTTAACAATCTTTATTTCTACAAGTACATGATACAACTTATACAGATCTAACTGACATCAGTGACATACTATAATACTATATAGAAAGACCTTGGTTATACAAAGCGTTCTGAGCGACTTTCGTTAATTTTGTTCCCAGGATGCGACCCACAATAATCGGCTAATGACCAGGTACCTACTTGTTACTAGGTGAACAGGGACGGTAAGTGTTCCCCTCGACAGAGCTGGTTAATGCTACCGTCCCTGCCCCCGAGAGATGTGCCCCCATCTTTTGCATACAAATAATGTTTGCCAAAGAAATCATCCTAGTTTTCAATGAATGGAATTGCAAGTTCTTTGCAGTACCAGTCTAGCCAGCAATTTACACCAATTGTCCTAGACATCCATTCATTGCTCACTCCTTATCAAATTGCTACAAATGAGCGGGACCCCTCCCTTAGATCTAATTAGATCTATAGTTTACCTGTACTTATCTATTAGCTCCTGTCTCCTACCCTTCCCAATATCATTTCCACCAGCACTGATGTAGAAAGTGGACTTGTTCCCATTACTTAACATGATCTTATCTAACCTGTTGACTGTCATTAACACCAGCTCCAGGGAAACTCACCCTCTGCCTCACCATCCTATCTCTGTTACTGAAGGAACATTCCATATATTTTATCTGAGTCGCTGACCACAAGGATATTTCTACCTTTATTAGCAGAGGAGTTACAGTGCTAGTCATGGCATTATGCCGCCCCTCCCCCATACACGTACCAAAACAAACACATACCATGAATTATTATAATATATATATTTGCACACTTACTGAGGTTTTAATACTTGGTGCTGCATCCTTTATGCTTAATCGTGTCCCTCAGCCATGTAGGAAGACACAAATTCCTGAGGGTTTGAGAAGGTATATTATTCCATTCCTCATGTAGAGCAGCCTCCAGCTGCAAGATGGAACTGATATCCTTGCCCAGTAAATTTCGTTTCACTACTGACCAGAGGTTCTCAATAGGGTTTAGGTCTGGGGAATTGCCTGACCAATCATTTAAGAACCTCACTTCACAGTCCTTAACACTGAACTACAGATTTGGTGGTATGACAGTGCACCGTCCTGCATAAAAACTGTAGCCCCACACTTGTCAAACGCCTCAGGTAAATTGTCATACAGTAACTCCAGGTAATTATACTGGTTCATATACTGATTTTTGGGAAGCACAATGAGCTCACCAACACTCTGAGTACTGAAACACCCCCAAACCATGAGTGAGTCTGGGTGTTTGGTGGTCCCACAGGTGCAGCGTGGGTCTAGTGGGCCACTACTTCTGGGCTGGTACACATGTCCCCCACAGTTACAAGTGACAGTGAAGGTTGCTTCATCATTCCAAAGTACTTCAGACCACTGTTGAGGATTCCAATGAAGATATTTCTTTGCATAATCCAGCCTGTTTCTTCTGTGGCTTGGAGAGGATCAGTTTCTTAACCTGGCAGTGACTACTGTAGTCCAGTTCTGAGACACGTCTGTTAACAGTTCTTACAGACACCTTTGAGAGAAGATGTGGGTTCTTTTCTTTCAGTTCTCATAGATGTACTAACTGCTTCTTTAACACAGTCACTCTGTCTGACTTTTTTGGGTTATCCTAGGTTCTCTACACATATGCTGCTATGTATGATAATTCTATGTAACTGTATTGTGTATACCTGAATAAATTTACTTACTTACTTACTTACTTACTTACGAACCGATTTTTTCAAGGGACCAGGCCGAGGTTTGGCAGACGGTAACTTGACACCGCCACCAAACTTGAAACGATGCACCCAGTTTCTAACGGAACGCTCACGCACACCAACTTTCTCCACTATTTCTTTTGTCTGGTGCCCAACTTTGTGAAGCCCTATAATCTGAATTATAGTTTCAGGTGTTAAAGACTTCCTTTTACCCATAATCAAATGTATAGCCTCAAAACCAAAGGGAACACTGGACTTAAGATGGGGCAGATGAGACAAAAGTGCAACACTTCCTTTCACCATGGCAGGAGTCACTGTGGAGTGTGGCGGCAGGCCGTGATGTCATGCTAACGGCTGCTACCCGGCATAATGCACTGACGAAAAAAGACCCCCTGTGTGGTAGTCCTTTGATTTTCGTCACGGCATTATGCCGGGGCGCTCACCCTGCATAATGCCGTGACTAGCACTGTAGTGGTACTCTTATTCTCCCTAACCACTGAATTGTATTCGTCCTGGAGAACAGAAAAGCGATTTCCTATTTTCAGTTCTGCTCCTTTAATCTTCCTCAGTTTAATGATTATTCCTTTACAGGAAACCACCTTCCACTTGTAATTGCTGTCAACCTTCTTCCCACTGCTGTCAACCTGCTCCCCACTGCTGTCAACCTGCTCCCCACTGCTGTCAACCTGCTCCCCACTGCTGGTAACCTACTCCCCACTGCTGGTAACCTGCTCCCCACTGCTGTCAACCTGCTCCCCACTGCTGGTAACCTGCTCCACACTGCTGGTAACCTGCTCCACACTGCTGGTAACCTGCTCCACACTGCTGGTAACCTGCTCCACACTGCTGGTAACCTGCTCCATACTGCTGGTAACCTGCTCCACACTGCTGGTAACCTGCTCTACACTGCTGGTAACCTGCTCCACACTGCTGGTAACCTGCTCCACACTGCTGGTAACCTGCTCCACACTGCTGGTAACCTGCTCCACACTGCTGGTAACCTGCTCCACACTGCTGGTAACCTGCTCCATACTGCTGGTAACCTGCTCCACACTGCTGGTAACCTGCTCTACACTGCTGGTAACCTGCTTTCCTTCACTAACCCTAACCACCTCACATTTGTTATCCTTATTCAGGCAAATTTTTGGATTCCTATTTCCCCCCTTGAGCAGTAGAACCTCCTCATTCAGCGTCCTGAACTCAGACTCTAAAACACTACGGAATCAAGCCATGGGCTCAATAACACTAATTTTCCAAGACAACTCAGGATAGGTACAAGCTCTTGTGACCACTGACCTCTGCTAGTGGTTGAGCAACCATGGGGGTTATGGTAAGCAGCAACCTTAAACCAAGACAGCAATGCCTAAGCGTACGTAATAAGGCAAATAGATTACTGGGATTTATATCAAGAAGTGTAAGCAACAGAAGTCCAGAGGGCATACTGCAGCTTTATACATCATTAGTAAGGCCTCACCTAGATTATGCAGCTCAATTTTGGTCTCCATATTACAGAATGGACATAAATTCGTTAGAAAACATTCAGTTTAGGATGACTAAATTAATACATAGCATTAGAAATCTTCCTTATGAAGAAAGATTGAAGACTCTTAAGTTACATTCACTTGTTAGACGAAGAATGAGGGGAGACCTGATCGAAGTGTATAAGTAGAAGATAGGTATTAATAAAGGGGATATTAACAAGGTCTTGAGGATATCTCTCCAAGAGAGAACCCGCAGTAATGGATTTAAATTAGATAAGTTTAGATTTAGAAAGGACATAGGAAAGTATTGGTTTGGAAATAGGGTAGTAGATGAGTGGAACAGTCTACCTAGTTGGGTTATTGAGGCTAGGACTTTGGGTAGTTTCAAATTTAGGTTGGATAAGTACATGAGTGGGAGGGGTTGGATTTGAGAGGGACTTGCACATCAGAGCTTATTTCTTGGGTGGCATTGAAAATTGGGTTGGTCAAATGTTTGTTAGTGGGATGAATTGTAAAGGACCTGCCTAGTATGGGCCAACAGGCCTGCTGCAGTGTTCCTCCTTTTTTATGTTCTTATGTTCTTATGTCTTCTGCACCACGATACAGTGGTGCTGCCGTTTCAGACAAGTTATATATTAACCGACAAGTTGATGAGTAACGCATGTGCAACATTTTGGTATTTATAGAGACAAGACCTTTCGCCTACTCAGTAGGCCTCATCAGTTGAAATACGGGGGAAAGAGAGCAAAAACCGTGGAGTTGTAGATACGAGGCTGAGGGACTGACCACCCCAAACTTACTTTTCCATGCTATGGGAATTATCACCTCATATCTACATTTCCACAATCTCTGCTGTCTTTACTGTATTTCACCTGAAGAAGACTGTGCAAGCGCAACGTCTCAGCAAAAAAGATACTAAACTGTTGCACATGTGTCTTACTTGTCGGTATTGTGTACCATTAATTTAATTCCATACCTCATATTTATCTGCTCACACCAGAACCCTCTCATAGTGTTCTAGTCCCCCTCCCGCACTTTTCCTGAACCCTCTCATAGTGCTCTCCTAGACCCCCTTCCACATATTTCCTGAACCCCCCTCACACCCGTTCCATTCTCCCAGACCTTGTACCATCCCACATTGTATATGAACCCTACAACTATTTCTTCCTCTTTCAGACTCCTCCCACATCCATACCATGCACTCCGAGACCTACCCCACCACCGTCCCAAGATTTCCGGAGTCACTTCCACAATAGTCCCACAGAATCTCGACCTGCCCTACACCTATCCTATATTTATCTGGGCCTCTCTCAGACTTCTTACTTTCCCAGATTATTGTCGCACCTATCCAATGCTTTTTCAGGTCTCTCCCACACTCATCCCACATTCTCAAAGCCCCCTCCCCGAACATTCAACACTGTTGTAGACCCCTACCACACCTATCCCTCGCTCTCCCTCCCACACCTGTATCACGAGTCCCTCACTAGCATCAAGGATCTTACAAGGTTCTTTTTCTTTGCACCCGTCTTGTAGGCGCGCGAGTGAGAGAGAGCACAGTAAGACAGAGAGCATGTGTATGTGTATGTGTATGTGTGTATGTGTGTGTGTGTGTGAGAGAGAGAGAGAGAGAGAGAGAGAGAGAGAGAGAGAGAGAGAGAGAGAGAGAGAGAGAGAGAGAGAGAGAGAGAGAGAGAGAGAGAGAGAGATTGAGAGAGAGAGATTGAGAGAGAGAGATTGAGAGAGAGAGATTGAGAGAGAGAGATTGAGAGAGATAGATTGAGAGAGATAGATTGAGAGAGATAGATTGAGAGAGATAGATTGAGAGAGATAGATTGAGAGAGATAGATTGAGAGAGATAGATTGAGAGATTGAGAGAGAGATTGAGAGAGAGATTGAGAGAGAGATTGAGAGAGAGATTGAGAGAGAGAGAGAGAGAGAGAGAGAGAGAGAGAGAGAGAGAGAGAGAGAGAGAGAGCGAGAGAGAGAGAGAGAGAGAGAGAGAGATTGAGAGAGAGAGATTGAGAGAGAGAGATTGAGAGAGATAGATTGAGAGAGATAGATTGAGAGAGATAGATTGAGAGAGATAGATTGAGAGATTGAGAGAGAGATTGAGAGAGAGATTGAGAGAGAGATTGAGAGAGAGAGAGAGAGAGAGAGAGAGAGAGAGAGAGAGAGAGAGAGAGAGAGAGAGAGAGAGCACAATGAAAGAAAGGTCATTGACCCAATTGTGATGTGTTTTGTACCAGGTCAGAGGAGGAACGAACCCTTGTTTTTGTCACAACACACAATGATCTCAGCTTGCAGGACGTCCCGGGGGGCGGGGAAGAAGGAAAGAGGGCAAAGGGAAGAGAAAACCTATATAGGAAAAACACTCAACTCCTGAAAAATAACTCTTAAGCTGTGCCTTCATTCTTCATCCTATGTGGTGAATGCAAGTGAAGGAACGATGACACTTATGAAAGTGAGGCTTTTGTTCGCATTATTAACCCGGAGGATTAGTAACTCTGGATAACCAAATTAAGCCTTGTCATCAGACTGGTTTATTTCCATTGGAAGCTTTTAATCCACTCCCCCAGGATGCGACGCAGATCAGTAGGCCATCACACAGGCATTTACTGCTAGTGAACAGTGGATGAAGATGTATTCAGATTCAGATTCTTTATTTCAATACAGTGTACACAGACGGGTGACATTAGGTGTGCATGCACAAAGCGCCTTAGTATGCAAAACATTTGGGGCAAACTTAACCCTATCTTAAAACTAAATAAAAAAAACAAACAAAATTTATTTCTTTGTGAAGTATACATGTAATGAAGTATTGTTAAGCACAAAAGAAAGCTACTAACATTCATGTGTATATCTGGCAGACTAATCTTAACCTTTACACACTATTTAAGAGAGGTAGTACAAATATTACAATTTAATTAACAATACATAGTACAATAGTACAATTTTAAGTATGTATTAATACTTTAAACTGATTCAGCGATCTTAAGAAGCTAATTGTGACTTCGTAAGAAACAGGAAGTAGTTGGACGAGTTGGTTGTGCTTGGTATTGTGGGAATCTCGATCGAATTTCCAGATGTTAAAACCTTTCCCCAGTTGGGGAAGTAGGGAGGGGTAAACGATGTCTACTGAGGCCAGGTACCACATACATTCTTAATTTGTAAGACTTTTTCTGTAATGAGGCCCACAGGCTAATGTACTATACACTACTACTTATACGTATTTAAGCTAAGTTAGAGATAGCTTTAATTTAGCTTAGTAAACTACAACACTTCACATCCTACACCACTGCAGTCACCCCTACGAGTGCCCACAGGGAGGCAGGAGCTGGCTGTTCGCCTATCCCGAGGCAGTCACAAAAACCCCTTGGTGAACTGCGGGCGTGTCACCCATAGGCAGTGAAAGAAACGGGGCGATTTCCCCCATTGCAATCTTTATGCAGGTAATTACTATTCATTAACACATTCACAGCTCGAATTACATTTCACCGTAATCGAGGAACTCTCGCTACTGGACCAGACAGTTGCAGGTGACTCACAGGCATTCTAGGTGTACCATAGCTTATCACCCTCCCAAGTAAGCAACTCGAGAGTACTGAATGCATTCATATCTTGGGGCCCACGTGCAAAGGTTAGCCACCACCTTCACCAGAGACCTACAATTGCAACTGTATTACGTTACACTGCCCAGTGTGAGATACAGAGGTACGTATATATTAATTCAAGTATCTAGGAATGGGGTGGCAGGTTCCTGGTCTGAATTCCACAATGACTTGACGTGAATTACTAACCTAATCAGTCAAACCCACAACCTCTGTTCTACATAGGCACAAAATAGTGTTGGTGTAATTAAGTTTGGGAGATGAGGTGATTTTTTAATTATAGCTCTAAACTTACTGGCAGTCAGGGAGCCCTTTGCTAGTTCGGGCAAAGGAAATCCAGATCTTGGGGCCTTTTATATGCATTGCATATTTGCATAGAGTGAGACAGACACAGGGGGATGTCGAAGAGTGTTTTGTGCCTGTGTGTTCTGCTGTAGCCCAAAGTTTCCACTCGTCCGAGTACACACGCACACACATGTATAGCATGCAAGACGAGCACACAGAAAGGTTAGGGGAACCAGACTACAAGCCACGCACAAGGAAAAGGATCTTGGGATGTGTTACATACCGAGCATATCTCCTGAGACGTACATCAACCAAATAACTCCTTCAACACATGGGCGCCTGGGAAATCTAAGAATGGCGTTTCAGTACCTGAGTAAGGAATCATTCAAGGCACTGTACACTGTGTACATCAGGCCCATATTGGAGTATGCAGCATCAGTATGGAACCTACACCTGGTCAAACACGTCTAAGTTTGCAAGTGCTAAGGTTTGCAAGAATAGTCCCGGAGCTGAGGGGTATGTCCTACGAGGAGAGGTTAAAGGAAATCAACCTGACGGCAGTGGAGAACTGGAGAGACTGGGGGGAGATATAACATAAAATGCTGAGAGAAATCGACAAAGTGGACAGAGACAGGATGTTCCAGAGATGGGACACAACAGCAAGGGGTCACAGTTGGAAGCTGAAGGCTCAAATGAATCACAGGGATGTCAGGAAATATTTCCTCGGTCACAGAGTTGTCAGGAAGTGGAACAATCTGGAGAGTGATGTAATGGAGGAAGGATCCATACATAGCTTTAAGAGATATGATAGAGCTCATGGAGCAGGAAGAGTGACTTAGTAGCAACCAGTGCAGAGGCGGGGCCAGGAACTGACTCAATCCCTGCAACCACAACTAGGTGAGTATACACACACACACACACACACACACACACACACACGCCACTTAGGTACATTATTATTATTTAATCAAAAAGAAGCGCTAAACCTACAAGAGTCGTATAGCGCTATGGGGCAGGGGATAGTACAGGGTTAGAGAGTAGCAAGAGGGAGAGTTAGAACGGGTTGTGAGGAGTGCTAGAGGAAGTATCAATAAAGTTTGTGCAGTAAATCAGTTGTCAAAAACTCAACGAGATAATCTGAGTTAAAGGTGGGTCCATCAGCAAGGAAGATAAAGTAAGGGCGTTAGAGCAGTGACGACGTTGGAGGTAAATTCTGCGTGTCTGTGTGCTTGATGACAGACTGGACAGTCCAACAGAATATGGCTAACAGAATCTGGAACCTGACAATTCTCACAGAGTGGAATAGGATGCCTCTCCATGAGTTACCCACCAGTAAGATGAGTGTGTCCGATGCGAAGACAGGAGTGTAGTCTCCCAGCCTCGCCATTGGTGACAAAATAGCCAGAAACCTGAACTTGGTTTAATAGAATATAATTTATGTATCATTTCAGACCAACATTGTTGCCAACTGTCTGTGAATGGAACACCTCTATGAAACTGGGTGGTTATGTACCGCTGACTGCGTAGCAGTGTCTGCCTGTTCATTGCCCTGTACGTCAACATGGCCGAGGACCCAACAGAAAACAATATCTGTTTTTGCTAGAGATGCGGCATAACCAAAGTTGAATACGAAGAACCAGGGGATGAGGTGAATCAATTTTTTTATAGCTTGCAAAGCACTAAGGGAGTATGAAACTACCACAGATGGCAGCACAGGCATAGATGCAATGCGGATAACTGCTACGAGAATTGCATAAATTCAACTGTAAAAATGTTAGCCGAGTCTAATAAATGTCCTCACACTATGCTGTCCGGAAACACTACTGCAAACCCGACACCGTCGGAAAATTTAGAACCATCAATGTACACTGAGACGGGATGAGAATGAGATAGGAAGTGATTAAGAAAAAGAGTGAGAAGCAACTGTAGGTATCTGGGCTTTTTGCGCATGGCAGTGGGGAAGAACAGACACTAACTGTCGGAACCTTCCAAGAGAGAAAGGAAAAGTAAATAGGGGGGCAATTGAAGAAAAGACAAGCGAATGTAGACGAAGAGGAAAAGGGATGCAGTAAACAGGGACAACGAACAATGAACCTCTACTAACATCCATTACTGTCCTATATATGGAAGGATTGCAGAGTCATGAGAGTGAACAAAATAGCGGAGGCAATGAGTATCAGGTTGAGCGTTCAAGGATGGAATATTCGTCTCCACAAAGAGGCTCTCTACAGGTGAAGAACAAAAAGCACCAAGGCATATTATTATTATAATAAAAAATGAAGTGCTAAACCTACAATGGTCATACAACACAGCGGGGCAGGTAAGAATATTGGGTATTGGGTAGCAAGAGAGGAGAGGTAGAGAGGGCTGCGAGGAGTGCTAGAAGCAGCAGCATCAAAGTTTATGCAGTAAATCAATTGCTGTCAAAAAGTCAAGAAGAGGGCCTCAGTTAAATGTGGGTCCATCAGCAAGGAGGGAAGATAAAGTAAGGGCATTAGAACAGTGATAACGTTGGAGGTAAATTCTGCGTGCTCGTTGATAAGAGTGGACACTCCAACAGAATATGGCTAACAGAAACTGGAACCTGTCAAGTCTCTCAGAGTGGAACAGGGCGCCTCTCCATGAGATACTCTTGATAAGACGAGTGTGTCTAATGCACAGACGGGAGAGTGTAGTCTCCAAACCATGGCATCTATGGAAAGAAGACGGCCAGAAACCTATACTTGGTTTAATAGAATGTAATTTATTATGTAGCAGATTAGATCAACGTTGTTGCCAACAGTTGTGAATGTGGGTAGCAATTACAGCAAAATAATCTGTGAATGGAATGCCTCCATATGAAACTGGGAGGTCATGTACTGCTGACGTGCAGCAGTGTCCGCCTATTCATTTCCCTGTACATCAACAGGGCCGGGGGCCCAACAAAAAAACATTATCTTTGAGCTTGCTAGAGATACAGCGTAACCAAAGTTGGATATGAAGAACCAGGGGATGAAGTGAATTAAATTTTCTTATAGCCTGTAAAGCACCAAGGGAATCTGAAACTACAACAAATGGTGACACAGGCACAGATGGAATACGGATAAGTGCTAGGGGAATGGCATACAATTCAGCCATAAAAATGCTAGCTGAGGATAATAAATGCCCTCACACGATGCCGTCAAAAGATCTCATTCCCATGCCATCACATGAGAATGAGATCATAAGTGGTTAAAAAAAAAAAGAGCGAGAAGCCACCGTAGGCAGTTGGACTTTCGTGCACGGCAGAGGGAAAGAACAGACATGAACCGTCGGAACTTCCCAAGGGGGAAGGGCAAAGCTAGATGCTACATGAACATTGACAGGTGGCAATTAAAGAGAAGACAAGAGGGAATGTAGATGAAGAGAAGAGGGAGTAAACAGGGACGACGAACAAATAACTTCTACTAACATCCATTACTATTCTATGTATGGAATGATTGTAGAGGTCATGAGAGCGAACATAATAGCGAAGGCAATGAGCATCATGGCGATAAGTCAAGGATAGAAGATTCACCTCTGCATAGAGGCTCTCAACAACAGGTGAAGAGTGATAAACACCAAGGCATAAACATAATCCCTGGTGATGGATGGGATCAATAAACATAATCCCTAGTGATGGATAGGGTCAAGACAAGAAAGAGTTGCACGAGAGGCCGCTGAATATATCTGCTCAAAATAATTGAGTTTTGATATTATAATCAAAGAAAGCACTAAACCGACAAGGGTCATACAGCACTGTGGGGCAGAAAATAGTGCTGGGGCTATAAACATCTAGGTGGAGAGGGGATCAGAGGTGAGGGGAGAAAAGGGTTGGAAGAGACGCTAAGGGCTATGTGCCAAAGTTCATATAATAAAGCAGTTGCTGACGAAAAGTCAAAAAAGTGATTTTAAGTCAAAGGCAGGGCCATCTGCAAGAAGGGAAGATAAGGTAAAAGCGGTAGGGCGTCGGTGTCGTTGGAAGTAAATCCTGTGAGCTGGGTGGTAAACCGGGCAATCCATAAACCACAATCCAACAAACCTCACAGAGAGGAATAGGGCGTTGTTCCATGAGATTCTCATGGGTAAGGTGAGTATGGCCGATGTGGAGAGGGGAGAGCACAGTCTCCAGAGCACAGTAACAGTGGTAAGAAGATGGCCACAAACCTAAAAGTGGTTTAATTGAGTGCAATTTGTTATGGTGCATGTCCGACCACTGATGTTGCCAATGACCACCAAGACGGGCAGAGATGACTGTAAAATATTCTCTGAATGGAAAACTTCTATAAGAAACTGGAAAAATCATGTACCGCTGACTGTGCAGCAGCATCCGCCTGTTCATTGCCCTGCACATAAACGTGTCCAGGGACTAATGGATGAGGGAACCAAATTGTTTAATGGCTTGTAAAGCACTGAGGGAATCTGAAATGATCACAAACGTCAAAGGAGACATGTAACATGGAGAAATGCTATGAGGATGGCATACAACTAGGCGGTAAAATCACTAGCCGAGTCTAACAGATGACCTCGAACAACATTGTCAGGGAACACTGCCGTGAACCCAGCACCGTCAGAAGATTTAGATCCATCTGTATAAACAGCGACGGCATGAGCATCTGACCAGAAGTGATCAAGAAAAAGAGAACAAGAAGCAGTCATAGGTAGGAGAGCTTTGGCGCAAGGCAGTAGGGGAGAACAGACACGACCTATCAGAACCACCCAAGGGGTAAGGGAAAAGGTGGACGGTAAATGATCATACAAGGGAGGGAACTGGAGAGAAGACCAGAGTGAAAACAAAGAGAAAATGGTCAGAGTAAGCAGGGGCACTGAACAAATAATGGGCTTATACTAACATCTGAGACCAACCTATTCATAGAAGGAACACGAAGGTCATTAGAGCGGACAAAGTAACGAAGGCAATGAGCATCACAACGATCACCTAAGGAGCATTCGCCTCAGCATTGAGGCTTTCAACAGGGGATGAACGAAAGGCATCAAGGCATAAACGGAGACCTCGATGATGAATGGGATCTAACTTAGAAAGAGTTGTAGGAGAAGCCACAGAATAGACTTGGTCACCATAATCCAGCTTGGACAAGACTAGGATGAAATGCAAATGGAGGAGAGTCTGGCGATCTGCTCCCCATCAACGATGTGCAAGAATTTTCAGGAGATTAAGCCGGCCATGGCAAGCTGCCTTCAAAGAGGAATGTAGCAAATGTCATAGCAGAAACAATCCCCGGAGGTAGCACAGATGAAAGGTCACACATACATGAGCTATTAAGTCTGTGATAAACACACCTTAAGCCAGAAGATATTGGAGCCGATAAGACTAGAAAGCACACTTGACCTTATCTTCACAAGTAATGAGGACCTGGTAAGAGACATAGCAATATCAAAAACAACTAATTTTGATCACAATCTAACTGAAGTCCAGACTTACATGCACAGGGGTCCTGATCAGCAAAATGCATGTAACTGTGAAGGTGTCTTCACAAAATACAATTTCAACAACAAGAACATCAACTGGGACCAGGTAAACCATGTCTTAAATGAAACATGTTGGGAAGATATCTTAAATAACATGGATCCAAACCAGTGCCTTGAAAGGATCAACTTCCTGGCAGCTGAAGCATGTTCTAGGCATATTCCCCTAAGAAAGAAGAAGAGCAGATTTAAACTGGAGAAAGACATTCCCTCTACAGAAGACGACAAGGAATCACTGAGCTCCCCAGGCACGCTAGAATATCTGATACATGGAAGGAAGCACTGACCAGGGAAGTGGAAACTATCAAACTTAAGTTAAATGACTCTTACAGGAACCAGGAGAGACAGGAGGAACTTAAAGCTATTAGTGAAATGAAAGAAATTCGAAATATTTCTTTTCATATGCCAAAAACAAGGCAAATGCCACATCTAGTATCGGGCCCTTACTCAGACAGGATAGGACACACAGATGACAACAAGGAAATGAGTGAAATACTGAAATCCCAGTACGATTCTGTGTTTAGTGAGCCACTAATCAGTCTGAGAATCGACAATCCAAATGATTTCTTCAGGAATGAGCCTCCAAATCCCATCAATGTATGCCAGATTTCCGACATTATCCTAACTCCGATAGACTTTGAAAAAGCCTGTGAGGGAAAAGTTCAACAGATAGGAGTAGCGAGAGAGTATATGGTAACGATAGTTTGATTGCCGGCTGCTTGTTAAGGTAGGGCAAGTCTAGCTCCCGCTATCCCCGCTTCCCCCCCACCCCGAAAGGTGACGTGTGGGGCTCCGACCAATCAGTAATCACTCGACTCACAGCTCCCAGCACAACTGTAAGTACAAGCCTGCTCCTATTCTAGTGAACTTATTGGTTGAAAGCTTCACTTTTGACCAATAATTAACTTAGTCCTTTCAGCCTTGATCTCTGTTAGATGTTTTAATAATCACCATGTCTTTTAGGCATTGTACTTATCATGGAGTGATTTCTTAAGCAGTGGGTAACCTGTCTCTCTTTCCAGCTTGGAATGACAGATTGGGTCACCTGCCAACCAACGAGAAGTATTGAAGGAGACGGGCTGAAACAGCCCAAGAGATGTCACTCTCTATCTACCTGTTTATATGTACATCACCACAGGACATAACCCCTCATCTTTGCAGTGGTAAAGAACCTGCGTTCCTGTCATCTGGACTGACTATTCAAAGCTACAGACTCTGTGAAGAACTGGCCGTTGGGTTGTCACCAACACCTGTGACCCCCCCCCCCACACATCATCAGTAACGCCTACACTTTCTACAAGACGGTGTCAACATCAACCAGACACCCCAGATTACTTGTATATATTAGCGTTGAATTCTAATGTCATTTTTTCATTTCATTTTTCATTTTTCTTTCAAATAGGATACCTCTTCATGTTTCACTATTTAATATTTGCATTAATTAATAATAAAGTGTTTATCTTTGTGAATTAGGAAGGAATAACAGGGAAAAATTTAGAATCTTTCATTAGTGCTAAGATCCAGGAAAGACTTGAAAGAGAAAGAATTGAGAGAGAAGAGAGACAGTTAGAAAGGGAAAGACAGGAGGAAAAGGAGAGAGAGAGAATCGAAAGAGAAGAGGAAAAGGAGAGAGAGAGAATCGAAAGAGAAGAGGAAAAGGAGAGAGAGAGAATCGAAAGAGAAGAGGAAAAGGAGAGAGAGAGAATCGAAAGAGAAGAGAAAAAGAAGAAAGAGAATCTTGAAAGACAGGAGAAAAAGGAGAGAGAGAGAATCGAAAGAGAAGAGAAAAAGAAGAAAGAGAATCTTGAAAGACAGGAGAAAAAGGAGAGAGAGAGAATCGAAAGAGAAGAGAAAAAGAAGAAAGAGAATCTTGAAAGACAGGAGAAAAAGGAGAGAGAGAGAATTGAAAGAGAAAGCCAAGAAAGACAGAAAGAGAGCGAGAAGACAAAAAAGAGCGTGATAGACTTGATGGTGAGGAAAGAGCTAGAGAACATGAGGAAAGAGCTAGAGAACATGAGCTGAGAGAGAGAGAAAAAGATCGTGAGCTCGAAAAAGCTCGCCTTGAATTAGAGAATAAAAAGTTAACTTTTACACAACAACAATTAAAGGAAGGAGTAATTGAACATCATGCAGCTAGTGCACACCCCCTTCACAGAGGGTGAAGACATTACTTCATACATTATCAGGTTTGAAAATACAGCTACCCTCTGTGAATGGCCTGCTGACACTTAGGCTACCAGGTTAGGAATGTTATTTTCTGGTGCAGCTTTGAATATCTATGCAACTTTGTCGCAGGATATCACATGTAATTATAACCTACTGAAGAAGGCAATCCTTAAAGCATATCAAAAAACCACTAATTCTTATAGGAAAGATTTCAGGTATGCCACCTTACAGCATGGCCAAAACTTTCAGCAGTTACAGGTAACACTCTTTCGTTTGTTCGACTTTTGGGTTGATCAAGAATTGATCACAGTTATGAATCTCTTAGAGACTTCGTGGTTGCTGACCAGTTCCTGACAGCTCTTCCTCACCAGATACGAACATTCATTAGAGAACGTAACCTGATTAAAGCTGATGAAGTTGCTGAGGCCGCTGACTTGTATGCTGAGGCTAACAATTCCTATAAAGACCTAAAGGGATCGAACGCTAGGGGCAAGGGTTCACCAGATCTTAAGAAATCAAAGCCTCTAGTGGAAAGTAAACTGACTTCTTTTATTCCTGTTTGCCATTTATGTGGTGTTAAGGGACACAAACGTCCCGATTGTCCTTCTAAGAAGGTCCAAAAAGTTGGAAGATATTTTAAGCTATTTTTCTATAAGATTAACTCAGTTTGTGAATTTTTTCGACAAAAATTTTTCGTTCGCGCTGAGTGCCCCTAAAACCCCCTTAAAGACTGTAATGACCAGGCACCCTTCTGTTCAGGAACAGTTAACAGACTTAATGTATCTACCATTTTACGAGACACTGGATGCACATGTATAGTCATTTCTGATAAGCTGTTCCCTAATCTTAAGGAAACTCATTCCTCTGCTATTCTTTCAGATTACTTGGGCCGTACAGACACTTTTCCTACCATCCATTGTTACATTAGGTCTAAATGGTTCACAGGTTGGTCTGAAGCCGTACTAGCTCCCATCACTTCTTCCTCCGTACCAATAGGTAATGTAAAAGGTGCCATTCTTCCTTCTGAGGTTGACCTTTCATCACCAAAGATGGACATAAGCTTTTCAGATCCTCTTCCTGTAGAGTTAGAGAAGCCCCTCGAAATTTCAGATGAGACAATGTCTCGTGAGATTCATGTGGGATTAAAAACCAGTGATGCTACTCTCGAAAGCGAGGTAGTGGGATCACCGGTTCACTTGTTAGATGAAAGTGAAGATATCACCTCCTATACTATGTCTTGACTAGGGCTCAGACCAAATCCCAGGCTACTCCTACTGTCCATACTTTGATTTTCCCTGACTTTAAGCCTTTAGATATATCGAAGGACTCCTTCGTCAATTTACAACGTAATTGCCCTTCTCTTCAGAATTGCCATAATGCAGCTAGACAAAATCAAGTTATCCAAAGGAAAAACTTTTCATATAAATTTGAATATATAAAATGTATCTTGTATAAATCAGTATTCAAATTAAATTCAGATGAAATAGGCTATTCCATCTTAGTTGTTCCAAGTCAATGCAATGGCTCATGACCTACCAATGGCCGGACATTTCTCGCATCGTAAACCCTTAAATAAAATTAGGGAAACTTATTTTTGGCCCAAAATGTTCTCAGATATCCCTACCTATTGTAGATCGTGTAAAGTTTGCCAACTGTCATCCTCCCGAGGTACCAGGCGAGTACTTATGGCCAAAATGCCAATCTTTACGGTACCGTTTGAAAGAGTAGCTATTGACATCGTTGGTCCTTTATCTCCACTTTCATCTGGGGGACATAGATATATATTAACATCGGTTGATTATGCTTCGAGTTTCCCTGAAGCCGTACCCTTAAAGATCATAACTACTACAGAGGTGGCTGAAGCCCTTTTGTCCATCTTCTCCAGAGTTGGCATCCCTAGAGAGATTTTGTCTGACCGTGGGACACAATTCACATCTGGCTTAATGCAACATCTCTACCAACTTCTGGGAGTGAAGCCTCTCTTCACTACACCATATCATCCCAGCTGTCATGGGAGGATTGAGCGCCAGAATTCGGTTCTCAAGTCCATTTTAAGGAAACTTTGTTCCTTTAAACCTAAGGAGTGGCATCGTTACCTACCCTGTGCTTTGTTTGCCATGAGGGAAGTTCCCAGTGACTCTTTGGGGTTTTCACCTTTTGAACTTCTCTATGGTAGACAGGCCAGAGGTCCATTGTCCATCCTTCATGACTTATGGACTAATGAGGACGTAATTGCTGAGGTTCAGTCTTATCAGTTTCTCCTTGACCTTAGATCCAAACTTGAGGAGACCTCTGACATAGTTTCGAAAAACCTAAGCTTGTCAATGGACCAGAACAAAAAGTATTTCTATTTCAAAAGTCAGAGGAGAAGTTTTAAAGTAGGGGATGAAGTTCTGGTACTTTTGCCTATCAAGTCAAATAAATTATTAGTAGCATGGAAAGGTCCATATAAGGTGTTAAAAATTTGTGGGAAAGTTGATTACCTCATAGAAGTCAAGGGGAAACCTAAGCTTTATCATATCAACATCCTTAAGAAATATTACGGAAGATATTCGGTTAACTGCCTGAATAACTTTGATTTAGTTTTTCCACACGAACTTGATAAGACAACTGAAGAGTGTAAGGTGAGCGTAATTGTCATCTCTACCATAGACTATAACAGAGAACTACATGACTTGGTGACTCTTGACCACTCTGGTGCAACAAACATTAATATCAATGAGTCTTTGGATGACCGTAAGAAACATGAACTGCTTCAATGTGTGAGTAACTTCTCAGTCGTTTTTACTGATATTCCAGGTGTCACCTCCACGGTAGTCCATAAGATTGACTTAGTCACGGACAATCCTATCAAACGGAAATTATACCCAGTTCCAGTTCACCTTAGGGATGCATTTGACCGAGAGGTAGACAAATTATTAAAACTAAAGATCATTGAACCTTCAGTATCTGCATATTGCTCACCAGTAGTCATGATTAAGAAGGAGGATAATTCATATAGACTTGCTATTGACTTCAGAGGCCTTAATGCTATAACTCGGTGGGATGCTGAACCTATGCCCTTAATAGATAGCGATCTACAAAAATTTTATAATGCTTCTTTCTTTTCAGAGATTGATATTGCACAGGCATATCATCAAGTAATGTTAGATCCTTCTTCTAAGCAGTACACCCCTTTTCCTACCCATCAAGGACTGATGCAGTATAGAACTATGCCCTTCGGTTTGGTAACTGCCTGTGCTACCTACGTGAGACTGATGAGAAAGGTCTTGGGTAATATGCCAAATGTTTCAGTTTATTTTGATAACATTTACGTAATGACATCCACGTGGGGCAAGCATATCCAAACATTAACATCAGTTTTACGTAGGTTACGCTCACGTGGCCTCACTGCCAAACTGAAGAAATGCTTCCTTGGGTATAACAAGATTAGATATCTTGAACTGATCCTTTCTAATAACTCTTTGCAGCCTCTCCCCAGTAAGATCAAAGCTTTATTAGAATTTAAATTCCCCAAAACCAAGAAGCTCATGCGCAACTTTCTTGGTTCTGTAAATTTTTATGCATGGTTTATCCCGAACCTTACTGATCTTACAGGCACCTTATCCGACTTCCTTAAAAAGTCTGTGAAGGAACCTCTTGAACTTTCCGACGTAGCTCGGGAAAAGTTTAATGAGATTAAAAATATCCTCTCGAAAGACCCTATATATACTTAAGATTCCAGATATTAATAAAACATTTTGTTTAAGAACTGATGCCTCCAATACTGGCTTAGGTGTGGTGTTACTACAATACCATGATGGTACTCCCTTCCCTGTATGCTTCCTAAGCCGGAAACTCCTTCCTGCAGAAACGAGATACTCCACAATAGAAAAGGAATGTTTGGCCCTTGTGTGGGGTATCTCCAAGCTTAAATTTTATTTACTGGGAAAAGAATTCATTTTAGAGACGGATCACAAACCTTTGATATACCTAGAAACTTTTAAGGGAACCAAGAGTCGCCTCTTGAGGTGGACATTGGCTCTCCAGGCTTTTAAGTTCCATATTGTGTATATCATTGGTTCATCCAATTATTTCTCTGACTGGTTAAGTCGTGACAGTCAGTAGAAGATTTGTTGCCTTACGCGACTTCCACATGTTAGAACTTTTTCCTCGCCTATTCTTCTTATACTCCTTATACTCTTGGTATGGGGGAGTGTGAGGGAAAAGTTCAACAGATAGGAGTAGCGAGCGAGTATATGGTAATGATAGTTTGATTGCCGGCTGCTTGTTAAGGTAGGGTAAGTCTAGCTCCCGCTATCCCCCCTTCCCCCCCCACCCCATGTGACATGTGAGGCACTGACCAATCGGTAATCACTCGACTCACAGCTCCCAGCACAACTGTAAGTACAAGCCTGCTCCTATTCTAGTGGACTTATTGGTTGAAAGCTTCACTTTTGACCAATAATTAACTTAGTCCTTTCAGCTTTGATCTCTGTTATATTCTTTAATAATCACCATGTCTTTTGGGTATTGTACTTATCATGGAGAGTGATTTCTTAAGCAGTGGGTAACCTGTCTCTCTTTCCAGCTTGGAATGACAGATTGAGTCACCTGCCAACCAACGACAAGTATTGAAGGAGACAGGCTGAAACAGCCCAAGAGACGTCACTCTCTATGTGAAGGCTTACTCAGCCCTGTAACAACTTCAGTCAGTATTACTAAGGCTGGCTCCTCCTCAGGAAAATTAATGTATAGAGAAAGAATAAAAACTGACAAAAATAAACACTTTATTATTTAGAAAATATAAAATATAAAACACTTAAATATGAAGTATTAATCCTACATTAAAGAAAGTGAAAAATGAAAAATATAAATGATAACTGAATTCAACACTAATATAAATGTATATAAAACGTGGGTGTCTGGTGTTGGTGACACTGCGTGTTGTTGAAATCGTAGCCGTTGCTGATGATGGGGGGGGGTTGCAGGTGTTGATGACAACCAACTGGCTCGTTCTTCACAGATTTTCTAGCTTTCAATAATCCTTCCAGATGACAGGAAAGCAGGTTTTCTCCACTGCAATGATGAGGGGTTATATCCTGCTACTTGCATACACAAACAGGTAAGTGGATCAAAATTCGGGACATCTCAGAACATTAGTCCATCTCCTTCAATTCTACTCGTTGATTGGCAGGTGACCCTCTCTGTCATCCAAGAGTAGTGCTGGGAGCTGTGAGTCTAGTGATTACTGTTTGGACTGGAGCCTCACACGTCACCTTTCGGGAGGGGGGAAGAAGGAGGGGGAAGGGATAGCGGGAGCTAGACTGACCCTACCTTAACAAGCAGCTGGCAATCAAACTATCACTTTCGGGGTGGGGGGAAAAAAAAGGCGGGAATAGTGGAAGCTAGACTTGCCATACCTTAACAAGTAGCCGTCAAGCAAACTATCACTTTCAGGGAGGGGGAAAAAGGGGGGGGATAGTGGGAGCTGGACTTACCCTACTTTAACAAGTAGCCAGCAATGAAACTATTGTTACTATATCGCTACTCCTATCTATTGAACTTTTCCCTCACACTCCCCCATACCAAGACTTATAGTCAAGGAGTATAAGAAGAACAGGCGAGGAAAAAGTTCTAACATGTGGAAGTCGTGTAAGGCAACAAATCTTCTACTGAATGTCACGACTTAACCAGTCAGAGAAATAATTGGATGAACCATTGATATACACAATATGGAACTTAAAAGCCTGGAGAGCCAATGTCCACCTCAAGAGGCGACTCTTGGTTCCCTTAAAAGTTTCTAGGTATATCAAAGGTTTGTGGTCCGTTTCTAAAATGAATTCTTTTCCCAGCAAATAAAATTTAAGTTTGGAGATACCCCACGCAAGGGCTAAACATTCCTTTTGTATTGTGGAGTATCTCGTTTCTGCAGGAAGGAGTTTCCGGCTTAGGAAGCATACGGGGAAGGGAGTACCATCATGGTATTGTAGTAACACCGCACCTAAGCCAGTATTGGAGGCATCAGTTCTTAAGCAAAATGTTTTATTAATATCTGGAATCTTAAGTATAGGGTCTTTCGAAAAGATACTTTTAATCTCATTAAACTTTTCCCGAGCTACGTCGGAAAGTTCAAGAGGTTCCTTCACGGACTTTTTAAGGAAGTCGGATAAGATGCCTGTAAGATCAGTAAGGTTCAGGATAAACCGTGTATAAAAATTTGCAGAACCAAGAAAGCTACGCATGAGCTTCTTGGTTTTGGGGAATTTAAATTCTAATAAAGCTTTGATCTTACTGGGGAGAGGCTGCAGAGAGTTATTAGAAAGTATCAGTCCAAGATATCTAATCTTGTTATACCCAAGGAAGCATTTCTTTGGCTTGGCAGTGAGGCCATGTGAGTGTAACCTACTTAAAACTGATGTTAATGTTTGGATATGCTCGCCCCACGTGGATGTCATTACGTAAATGTTATCAAAATAAACTGAAATATTTGGCATATTACCCAAGACCTTTCTCATCAGTCTCACGTAGGTAGCACAGGCAGTTACCAAACCGAAGGGCATAGTTCTATATTGCATCAGTCCTTGGTGTGTAGGAGAAGCGGTGTACTGCTTAGAAGAAGGATCTAACATTACTTGATGATATGCCTGCCCAATATCAATCTCTGAAAAGAAGGAAGAGTCATAAAATTTGTGTAGCTCGCTATCTATTGAGGGCATAGGCTCAGCATCCCACCGAATTATGGCATTAAGGCCTCTGAAGTCAATAGCAAGTCTATATGAATTATCCTCCTTCTTAACCATGACTACTGGTGAGCAATATGCAGATACTGAAGGTTCAATGATCTTTAGTTCTAATAATTTGTCTACCTCTCGGTCAAATGCATCCCTAAGGTGAACTGGAACTGGTTATAATTTTCGTTTGATAGGATTGTCCGTCATTAAGTCAATCTTATGGACTACCGTGGAGGTAACACCTGGAATATCAGTAAAGACGTCTTAAAAGTTACTCACACATTGAAGTAGTTCATGTCTTTTATGGTCATCCAAAGATTCGTTAATATTAATGTTGGTTGCGCCCGAGTGGTCAAGAGTCACCAAGTCATGTAGTTCTTCATCATAGTCTAAGTTAGAGGTGTCAATTACACACACCTTACATTCTTCAGTTGTCTTATCAAGTTCGTGTGGAAAAACTAAGTCAAAGTTATTAAGGCAGTTGACCGAATTTCTTCGGTAATATTTCTTAAGGATGTTGATATGATAAAGCTTAGGTTTTCCCTTGAATTCTATGAGGTAGTCAACTTTCCCATAAATTTTTAATACTGTATATGGACCTTTCCATGCTACTAATAATTTATTTGACTTGATAGGCAAAAGTACCAGAACTTCATCCCTACTTTAAAACTTCTCTGACTTTTGGAATCAAAATAGGTGTTGTACTGGTCCATTGACAAGCTTAGGTTTTTCGAAACTATGTCAGAGGTCTCCTCAAGTTTGGATCTAAGGTCAAGGAGAAACTGGTAAGAAGACTGAACCTCAGCACTCACCTCCTCATTAGTTCGTAAGTCATGAAGGATGGACAATGGGCCTCTGGCCTGTCTACCATAGAGAAGTTCAAAGGTGAAAACCCCAAAGAGTCACTGGGAACTTCCCTCATGGCAAACAAAGCACAGGGTAGGTAACGATGCCACTCCTTAGGTTTAAGGGAGCAAAGTTTTCTTAAAATTGACTTGAGAATCGAATGCTGGCGCTCAATCCTCCCATTACAGCTGGGATGATAGGGTGCGGTGAAGAGAGGCTTCACTCCCAGAAGTTGGTAGAGATGTTGCATTAAGTCAGATGTGAATTGTGTCCCACGGTCAGACAAAATTTCTCTAGGGATGCCCAGTCTGGAGAAGATGGACAAAAGGGCTTCAGCCACCTCTGTAGTAGTTATGGTCTTTAAGGGAACGGCTTCAGGGAAACTCGAAGCATAATCACCTAATGTTAATATATATCTATGTCCCCCAGATGGAAGTGGAGATAAAGGACCAACTATGTCAATAGCTACTCTTTCTAACGGTACCGTAAAGATAGGCATTTTGACCATAGGTACTCTCCTGGTACCTCGGGAGGATGACAGTTGGCAAACTTTACATGATCTACAATAGGTAGTGACATCTGAGGACATTTTGGGCCAAAAATAAGTTTCCCTAATTTTATTTAAGGTTTTACGATGCGAGAAATGTCCGGCCACTGGCAGGTCATGAGCCATTTTAAGAACAGTCTCTCTGCATTGACTTGGAACAACTAAGATGGAATAGTCTATCTCATCTGAATTTAATTTGAATACTGACTTGTACAAGATACCTTTTATATATTCAAATTTATATGAAAAGTTTTTCCTTTGGATAACTTGATTTTGTCTAGCAGCATTATGGCAATTCTGAAGAGAAGGGCAATTACGTTGTAAATTGACAAAGGAGTCCTTCGATACATCTAAAGGCTTAAAGTCAGGGAAAATCAAAGGATGGACAGTAGGAGAAGCCTGGGCTTTTTTCTGAGCCCTAGTCAAGACAGTTATGGTATCGGAGGTGATATCTTTACTTTCATCTAACAAGTGAACCGGTGATCCCACTACCTCGCTTTCGAGAGTAGCATCAATGGTTTTTAATCCCACATGAATCTCACGAGACATTGTCTCGTCTGAACTTTCGAGGGGCTTCTCTGACTCTACAGGAAGAGGATCTGAAACACTTATGTCCATCTTTAGTGATGAAAAGTCAATCTCAGAAGGAAGAATGGCACCTTTTACATTACCTGAGCAAGAAGTGATGGGAGCTAGTACGGCTTCAGACCAACCTGTGAACCATTTAGACCTAATGTAACAACGGATGGTAGGAAAAGTGTCTGTACGGCCCAAGTAGTCTGAAAGTATAGCAGAGGAATGAGTTTCTTTAAGGTTAGGGAACAGCTTATCAGAAATGACTATACATGTGCATCCAGTGTTTCGTAAAATGGTAGATACATTAAGTCCATTAACTGTTCCTGAACAGAAGGGTGCTTGGTCATTACAGTCTTTAAAAGATCTTCCAACTTTTTGGACCTTCTTAGAAGGACAATCTGGACGTTTATGTCCCTTAACACCACACAAATGACAAACAGGAATAAAAGAAGTCAGTTTACTTTCCACTAGACGCTTTGATTTCTTAAGGTCTGATGAACCCTTGCCCTTAGGGTTCGATCCCTTTAGGTCTTTATAGGAATTGTCAGCCTCAGCATACAGGTCAGCAGACTCAGCAACTTCCTCAGCTTTAATCAGGTTACGTTCTCTAATGAATGTTCGTATCTGGTGAGGAAGAGCTGTCAGGAACTGGTCAGCAACCATGAAGTCTCTAAGAGATTCATAACTTTCTATCCAAAAGTCGAACAAACGAAAGAGTGTTACCTGTAACTGCTGAAAGTTCTGGCCAGGCTGTAAGGTGGCATACCTGAAATCTTTCCTGTAAGAATTAGTGGTTTTTTGATATGCTTTAAGGATTGCCTTCTTCAGTAGGTTATAATTACATATAATATCCTGCGACAAAGTTGCATAGATATTCAAAGCGGTACCAGAAAATAACATTCCTAACCTGGTAGCCCAGGTGTCAGCAGGCCATTCACAGAGGGTAGCGGTATTTTCAAACCTGATAATGTATGAAGTTATGTCTTCCCCCTCTGTGAAGGGAGGTAAATTAGGTGTTGGAATATGTGCACTAGCTGCATGATGTTCAATTACTCCTTCCTCTAATTGTTGTTGTGTCAAAGTTAACTTTTTATTCTCTAATTCAAGGCAAGATTTTTCGAGCTCGCGATCCTTTTCTCTCTCTATTAACTCAAGTTCTCTAGCTTTTTCCTCACCTTGGCTCTTTCCTCAAGTTCTCTTAATTTAACCTGTTCCTCACGTATCTTAGCTTGTTCCTCACGTTCTCTAGCTCTTTCTTCACGATCAAGTCTATCACACTCCTTTTTGTCTTCTCTTTCTCTTTCTAACTGTCTTTCTTGGATTTCTCTCTCAATTCTCTCTCTCTCTCCTTTTTCTCCTGTCTTTCAAGTTCTCTTTCTCCTTTTTCTCTTCTCTTTCAATTCTCTCTCTCTCCTTTTCTTAATTTCTTTCCCTTTCTAACTGTCTTTCTTCTCTCTCAATTCTCTGTCTTTCAAGTCTTTCCTGGATCTTAGCACTAATGAAAGATTCTAAATTTTTCCCTGTTATTCCTAACTTACTTCCAGCGTTCATCCAAAACTGGTATTCCTTCATGGTTGCAAGAATAACTTAAACTATCAGGGGAAATGAAACGGGAATTAAAGAAAACAGAGGGTTCACTTCCTGCTCCGCTCAAACTGTAAATAAACCAGAGGGCTCGATCCCTGCTTCAATTAAACAATATGTATTAATTAAAACGAAGGGTTCTATGCCAGCTCCTAGCAAACAGTAAGTAGAATGGGGTCACTTGACCATCCAATCTTCTCACCAACAAATCAAGAGTGTCCTATGACAGTTCCCTTGATATAATAAAGAGCTCAATGAAACAAATTGTCACTGGAAAATCTCGGATCCCTAGAGTCTAATCCTCCAAAGTGTTTCAAGCTCACACAAAAATAGATGGCAGAATTAACTAGTATTCCTGCCTTGACTTGACTTAAAATAATTGAGACTATAGCAATCACCAAATCTTTTAAATACCTGTACTGTAGTCCTACCGTAGAGAATGATTACTCATGGCTGGTGATAACCGTCTGTGGTATGCAGCGTTGAAGTTCCAAAGGTAGATTCGAGATGGAGTTGAATCTTGATTCAGTAGAGTTGATCCTGGCAAGGTCGCCACTTGTGAAGGCTTACTCAGCCCTGTAACAACTTCAGTCAGTATTACTAAGGCTGGCTCCTCCTCAGGAAAATTAATGTATAGAAAAAGAATGAAAACTGACAAACAAACACTTTATTATTTAGAAAATATAAAATATAAAACACTTAAATATGAAGTATTAATCCTACATTAAAGAAAATGAAAAATGAAAAATATAAATGATAACTGAATTCAACGCTAATATAAATGTATATAAAACGTGGGTGTCTGGTGTTGGTGACACTGCCTGTTGTTGAAATCGTAGCCATTGCTGATGGGGGGGGTTGCAGGTGTTGATGACAACTCACAGGCTCGTTCTTCACAGATTTTCTAGCTTTCAATAATCCTTCCAGATGACAGGAAAGCAGGTTTTCTCCACTGCAATGATGAGGGGTTATATCCTGCTACTTGCATACACAAACAGGTAAGTGGATCAAAATTCAGGACATCTCAGAAAGTTAGTCCGTCTCCTTCAATTCTACTCGTTGATTGGCAGGTGACCCTCTCTGTCATCCAAGAGTAGTGCTGGGAGCTGTGAGTCTAGTGATTACTGTTTGGACCGGAGCCCCACACGTCACCTTTCTGGGGGGGGGAGAAGGAGGGGGAAGGGATAGCGGGAGCTAGACTGACCCTACCTTAACAAGCAGCCGGCAATCAAACTATCACTTTCGGGGTGGGGGAGAAAAAAAAGGCGGGAATAGCGGGAGCTAGACTTGCCTTACCTTAACAAGTAGCCGGCAAGCAAACTATCACTTTCGGGGAGGGGGAAAAAGGGGGGGGGATAGCGGGAGCTGGACTTACCCTACCTTAACAAGTAGTTGGCAATGAAACTATTGTTACTATATCGCTACTCCTATCTATTGAACTTTTCCCTCACACTCTATCTACTTGTTTATATGTACATCACCACAGGACATAACCCCTCATCTTTGCAGTGGTAAAGAACCTGCGTTCCTGTCATCTGGACTGACTATTCAAAGCTATAGACTCTGTGAAGAACTGGCCATTGGGTTGTCACCAACACCTGTGGCCCCGCCCACACATCATCAGTAACAGCTACACTTTCTACAAGACGGTGTCAACATCAACCAGACACCCCAGATTACTTGTATATATTAGCGTTGAATTCTAATGTCATTTTTTCATTTCATTTTTCATTTTTCTTTCAAATAGGATACCCCTTCATGTTTCACTGTTTTATATTTGCATTAATTAATAATAAAGTGTTTATTTTTGTGAATTATTATTTCTTTTTTATTCATTAATTTTCCTGAGGAGGAGCCAGCCTTGGTAATACTGTCTGAAGTTGTTACAGGGCTAAGCCTTCACAAAGCCATTGACAACATGCCCATGCGCTCAGCCCTAGACTCGTGGAACCCTGTGTTCATTAAGAACTGCAAGAAACCCCTCTCATGTGCCCTAAGTATACTATGGAGAAGGAGCTTAGACATGGGTGAAATTCCACAGTCATTTAAAACAATGGATATAGCCCCACTCCATAAAGGTGGCAGTAAAGCATTAGCTAAGAACTATAGACCAATAGCGCTAATGTCCCACATCATAAAAATCTTTGAAAGAGTGCTAAGAAGCATGATTGCAAACCACCTGGATTCCGAAAACCTGCACAATCCAGGGCAACATGGGTTCAAGGCAGGTCCCTCCTGCCTCTCATAACTGGATCACTATGATATGGCCTTGGATGCACTGGAAGAAAAACAGAATGCAGATGTAATATACATAGACTTTTCAAAAGCGTTTGACAAGTGCAATCATGGCATAATAGCGCACAAAATACGTGCTAAAGGAATAACTGGCAAAGTGGGGAGATGGATCTTCAACTTCCTAATCAATCAAAGACAAAGAGTAGTGGTCAACGGAGTTAAATCGGAGGTTGCCATAGTGAAGAGCTCTGTTCCACAAGGCACAGCACTCGCCCCCATCCTGTTCCTCATCCTCATAGAGATGTAATCCACAGCACCGTATCATCCTTTGCAGACGATACTAGGCTCTGCATGAGGCTGTCATCTATTGAGGACACGGTTAACCTCCAAGAAGATATAAACCAAGTTTTCCAATGGGCAACAGAAAACAAAATATGATGTTCAATGAGGACAAATTCCAGCTACTCCATTATGGAAATCTGGAGATAATAACTAGAACAGAGTATACTACAAACTATGGCCATACAATAGAGCGGATATTCCACTGAAAATAAGCCATGATTTGCGAAGAGAAGAATACAGAAATTATGAAGCAAAAGGAATCTATGGACTAGAAAGGTTAGTAAGCTAATAACGTCCACATGTGGAGGCAGCGGAAAACGAATAATTAGTGAAGGACTGGAACGCTCTGAAGAAAAGTGTTGTGTAGGTGGAGTTGAAGAGTGAAGAGTAGTGACTGGAGGTGAATCAGTGTCCATTAATAGTTTAGTCTCCTCAGTATATTCTGAGGCTGGAAAGGAAAGAGATTTACACTTTCGGGATTTGTTGAACTTTGGAGAAGCAGAGGGGCGAGGGGGATGAGCTGTTGTGTGAGGCCTTGTAGACAGAAACTTGCAAGTGAGAATGTGAAGATTTGAGAGCAGTACAAGGTGATGAGGTAGGGACCTCGGGGTCCGGGATTGCAAATGAGTTAGATACAGAGGTGACTGTGAAAGGTGTGACCACAAGGGAGACGGAGTTGGGACCCCAGGGGTTGGGGGGTCTCTTAGTAACTCGAGAATAAGAAATAAAGTCTCCCTTGGAGGCGTAGACGAGAGATTGCCATGGCATAAGTAAAGCCTTCTGTCTCTGAGACAACAGATTTATCTTTCATTCAAGTAAACCTGGCAATGACGAGAATAAGATGGACGAGTTTCGATACAATTAAGGCAAGAGGGAGGTTGACAAGATGTATTGGTATGGTTGTCGGCACCACAGACCGAGCATTCAGCCATGGACCTGCAATATTTCGCAGGATAGCAGAAACCACAATTCGTCAGACCTGGCGATGTTTTCCAATTTTCAATTTTGGTGAGCCTGTGACCATCAAAAATCTTTGAGAGGGTTCTAAGAAGCAAGATAGCCAATCACCTTGATACCCATCAATTACACAACCCAGGGCAACGCGGGTTTAGAGCAGGTCGCTCCTGCCTGTCCCAGCTACTGTACCACTATGTCAAGGTCCTGGATGCTGTAGAGGATAAACAAAATATAGATGTAGTATACGCAGACTCTGCAAAGGTTTCGACAAGTGTGACCATGGCGTAATAGCACACAAAATGCGGGATAAAGGAATAACGGGAAAAAGTTGGTAGATGGATCTACAACATCCTGAGAGATAAAACAGAGTAATAGTAAACAGAGTAAAGTCCCAGGCAGCCACAGTAAAAAGCTCTGTTCCACAAGGCACAGTACTCGCTCCCATTCTATTCCTCATCCTCATTTCTGACATACAGATGTAAGCCATAGCTCAGTGTCTTCCTTTGCGGATGACACCCGGATCACCATGGCAGTAACCTCCATCGAAGACACTGCGAGACTCCAAGCGGACATCAACCAAATCTTCGAATGGGCCACTCAAAACAATATGAAGTTCAATGAGGGGAAATTTCAACTACTCAGATATGGAAAACTTGAAGAAGTTAAAAATGTGTTAGGGTATACCATAAATTCTAACCATACAATAGTTCAGAGAAGTAATGTGAAGGACCTGGGAGTGATAATGTCAGAGGATCTCGCCTTCTAAGACCACAACAATGTATCTACCTCATCCACTAGGAAAATGATAGGATGGATAATGAGAACCTTCAAAACTAGTGATGCCAAGCCCATGAAGACTCTCTTCAAATCGCTTGTGTTCTCTAGGTTGGAATACTGCTGTACACTAACGGCCCCCTTCAAGGCTAGCGACATTGCAGACCTGGAGAGTGTACAAAGAACTTTCATGGCACATATAAGTACGATAAGGCACCTAAACTACCGGGAACGATTGAAGGTCCTTGATCTGTATTCCCTCGAACGCAGGCGAGAGAGATACATGATAATATACACTTGGAAGGTCCTGGAGGGATTGGTACCAAACCTGCACACAAAAATCACTCCCTATGAAAGTAAAAGACTCGGCAGGAGATGCAACATTCCCCCGATGAAAAGCAGGGGCGCCACGAGTACAATGAGAGACAACACAATAAGTGTCCAGAGCCAAAGACTGTTCAATTGCCTCCCAGCATACATAAGGGGGATTACCAATAGACCCCTGGCTGTCTTCAAGAAGCCACTGGACAGGCATGTAAAGTCAGTACCTGACCAGCTGGGCTGTGGTTCGTACGTCAGCTTGTGTGCGGTCAGCAGTAACAGCCTGGTTGATCAGACCCTGATCCACCATGAGGCCTGGTCTCAGACCGGGCCGCGGGGGCGCTGACCCCCGAAACCCTCTCCAGGTAAACTCCAGGTAGCCTCAATTTCCTGTTCTTGGCTGACAGCAGTGTAACCTGGTGTGATCTGCTGCTCAAGGTTCAACGTGTTGTGGATTCTGAGATGTTCACCTGCATATCACTATTGTAATGCATGACTGAGTTGTTTGAGTTACTGTCACCTTCCTGTCAGTTTAAACCAGCCTGGCCATTCTCCTCTGACCTTTCTCATTATCAAAGCGTTTTCACCCAATGAATTGCTGCTCACTGGATTTTGTGTGTTTTTCACACTATTTTCTGTAAACTCTATAGAATGTTGTGTGTTAAAATCCCAGGAGATCAACGGTTTCTGAGATACTCAAACTACCCCGTCTGTCTGGCACCAGTAATCATTCCACGGTCAATGTCACATTTCTGCCTCATTCTGATATTCAGTCCAAACAACAAGTGAGCCTCTTAACAATGCCTGCATGCTTTTAGGCACTGAGGTGCTGCCACGTAATTGGTTGATTAGATATTTGCATTAACGATCAGATGTACAGTTGTGCCTAATAAAGTGGCCATTGTGTGTGTGTGTGTGTGTGTGTGTGTGTGTGTGTGTGTGTGTGTGTGTGTGTGTGTGTGTGTGTGTGTGTGTGTGTGTATATGTATGTATGTATGCATGTTTGGGTACATATATATATGTATACATATGCACACTTATGCGCACATACATATAAGCATAAATATATATCTACACAAATACACACATGTTATTTTTTTTTATTAACACACTGGCCGATTCCCACCAAGGCAGGGTGGCCCGAAAAAGAAAAACTTTCACCATCATTCACTCCATCACTGTCTTGCCAGAAGGGTGCTTTACACTACAGTTTTTAAACTGCAACATTAACACCCCTCCTTCAGAGTGCAGGCACTGTACTTCCCATCTCCAGGACTCAAGTCCGGCCTGCCGGTTTCCCTGAATCCCTTCATAAATGTTACTTTGCTCACACACATGTATACATATAAAAACACACATGTACAGAAATTGATATGCTCATACATACGTATACATATTTTTATAGTTTGCTCCAGTTTCTCTTTCCCTGTACTGAGGTAGAGGAGGCTACGCTTATAGAATACATGCATACATTTCTATGAACACGCAGAAACAGAAATTTATCTCGTATCATTCTGACAAGCAGCAGCACACTGCGGATGTACTCGGTATTTACAGTAACAAATTTCTCTTCCTCTCCTTGTCCCCCTCTTCCTTTCCCTGCCTCTCTTCATCTCAGTCTCTCTCCCTCTCTCCTCCTCACCCTGTTACCCTCTCTTCCTCTCCCTGTCTCTGCTTCTTCTTTTCTTTTTATGTTCCCATCTCCCTGTTTCACTCTTTCTTTCCACATTTCTCCTTCCTGACCATCCTCTCTTCATCCAACATCCTCCTGATCCTCTTCCATTCCTTCCTTTCTTTGTATAAGTGGCAATGTGACTTTACATGTGGGAGACTCACCATCCACATTAATAATAATATGACGTAGTGCCACTAGTATTTCTAGTGACCAACCACAAGTATCATTAATAACGTGACGTACAGTAATGTCACTAGAGAGACAACATGCAGTCAAGGTTTGAGAGACAAGGATGAAGGTTGATTATAAATGTTATGGTGATACTGGCTGCTTAACGAGTGTCGTAAAGTGTACACAAGTTTCCTTTCCACTGATCAGGGTTCAGCTCAATTATTACATTTTGCGGGAAGTGCTTAAACCGTAGGAGTCACACAACCCATGGAGAATGGGAGGCAATCGGGTTCAATCCATGGAAGGGAAGACCACGTCCAGTTTCTTGGATCAAGAGCCCCTCACTGGCATGAAGGAACCTCCTTTGATGGGTAAATCAGTCCAGCGTATCCTGGATACTAATAATTTATTACAGCAAAATACAATTTAAAAATATACTGTCTTTAATTATAACATAAAAGTTAGGTTAATATTACGCACAGTGTGTCCCTCAAGTATAATTTAATATAAGTTTAAAATAGCATAGCTTTTCCGGTGGTCCTTGATAAAAAAACAAAACAATGTTTATCTCATTTGCACTTGTTTGTTCTGCCATTAAGAGCACGACGTGGGGTCCTCTGGTGTCACATTCAGTGTTGGTGGCGCCAGCATAATATGACACCCAGTATGGGGGCAGCAGGGGTCGATACACGGTTCCTTCACCCTCCTTTTAGTTACTATCGACCGGCTGTGTCTATTGCTTGATGTTTATTCCACTGAACTACATAGTCAGATTTTTTTAAAATCTCTTTTCCGTAAATCGTATGTGTTGTAGCTGCCAGTTATGTCCCATGGCAGCTCTCACTCTCCTCGCACCTCAAAAAAACAGCTCGTCAAACCATACCCCCGGCCGGGATTGAACCCGCGGTCATAGAGTCTCAAAACTCCAGCCCGTCGCGTTAGCCACTAGACCAGCTAGCCACAATAAGATTCATCCAACTAGGTATATTTCTACACCATAGGAAGGTTAGCACAGGCACCTCTGTGACCACAAATGCAAGTTTTTACAGACGAATCTCCAGCTAGCGTGGCCGTGACGAACTCTAGCTCAAGTCCCTTCACTGCCGTCAACATGACTCTATGACCTATGACTCTATGACCGCGGGTTCAATCCCGGCCGGGGGTATGGTTTGTTTGCAATCGTGTCATTACGATTTCTTGAGTCAAAACAGCTCGTCCCTATCCTTATTGTCTAGTTCCCGAATATTTTATACGTCAAAACCATATTCTCTCCGGGTTATTAGACTGTATTAAGTAAATTACCCTTCTATTCCCGTAGTCCATCCACCTCAACTCCGATACCAACCTTGATTAGAACTCTGGGTATACAGGCTTCTATACCACATAACCAGCGGAATTACACTTCCCTGCGTCTACACTAAAGCTCCACCACACAACCAGCGGCGCTACACTTCCCTGCCTCTACATTAACAACGGCGCTACACTTCCCTGCCTCTACATTAACAACGGCGCTACACTTCCCTGCCTCTACATTAACAACGGCGCTACACTTCCCTGCCTCTACATTAACAACGGCGCTACACTTTCCTGCCTCTACATTAACAACGGCGCTACACTTCCCTGCCTATACATTAACAACGGCACTACACTTCCCTGCCTCTACACTACAGCTCCACCACAACCAGCGGCACTACACTTCCCTGCCTCTACACTACAGCTCCACCACAACCAGCGGCGCTACACTTCCCTGCCTCTACATTAACAATGGTGCTACACTTCCCTGGCACTACACTTCCCTGCCTCTACATTAACAACGGCGCTACATTTCCCTGCCTCTACACTAACAACGACGCTACACTTCCCTGCCTCTACACTAACAACGACGCTACACTTCCCTGCCTCTACATTAACAACGGCGCTACACTTTCCTGCCTCTACATTAACAACGGCGCTACACTTCCCTGCCTCTACATTAACAAAGGCGCTACACTTCCCTGCCTCTACACTAACAACAGCACTACACTTCCCTGCCTCTACATTAGCAACGGTGCTACACTTCATTGCCTCTACACTACAGCTCCACCACACAACCAGAGGCACTACACTTCCCTGCCTCTACATTAATAAAGGCTCTACACTTCCCTGCCTCTACATTAACAACGGCACTACACTTCCCTGCCTCTATATTAACAACGGCACTACACTTCCCTGCCTCTACATTAACAACGGCACTACACTTCCCTGCCTCTACATTAACAACGGCACTACACTTCCCTGCCTCTACATTAACAACGGTGCTACACTTCCCTGCCTCTACACTACAGCTCCACCACAACCAGCGGGGCTAAACTTTCCTGCCTCTACATTAACAAAGGCGCTACATTTCCCTGCCTCTACACTAACAACGATGCTACACTTTCCTGCCTCTACACTAACAACGATGCTACACTTTCCTGCCTCTACACTAACAACGATGCTACACTTTCCTGCCTCTACATTAACAACGGCGCTACACTTCCCTGCCTCTACATTAACAACGGCACTACACTTTCCTGCCTTTGCATTATCAACGGCGCTACACTTCCCTGCCTCTACATTAACAACGGCGCTACACTTCCCTGCCTCTACACTAACAACGGCACTACACTTCCCTGCCTCTACATTAACCACGGCGCTACACTTCCCTGCCTCTACATTAACAACGGCACTACACTTCTCTGCCTCTACATAAACAACGGCGCTACACTTCCCTGCCTCTACATTAACAACGGCACTACACTTCTCTGCCTCTACATAAACAACGGCGCTACACTTCCCTGCCTCTACACTACAGCTCCACCACACAACCAGCGGCACTACACTTCCCTGCCTCTACATTAACAACGGCGCTACACTTCCCTGCCTCTACATTAACAACGGCACTACACTTCCCTGCTTCTACATTAACAACGGTGCTACACTTCCCTGCCTCTACACTACAGCTCCACCACACAACCAGCGGCACTACACTTCCCTGCCTCTACAATAACAACGGCGCTACACTTCCCTGCCTCTACATTAACAACGGCGCTACACTTCCCTGCCTCTACATTAACAACGGTGCAACACTTCCCTGCCTATACATTAACAACGGCACTACACTTCCCTGCCTCTACACTACAGCTCCTCCACAACCAGCGGCGCTACACTTCCCTGCCTCTACATTAACAACGGTGCTACACTTCCCTGCCTATACATTAACAACGGCACTACACTTCCCTGCCTCTACACTACAGCTCCATCACAACCAGCGGCGCTACACTTCCCTGCCTCTACACTACAGCTCCACCACAACCAGCGGCGCTACACTTCCCTGCCTCTACACTACAGCTCCACCACAACCAGCGGCGCTACACTTCCCTGCCTCTACACTATCAACGGCACTACACTTCCCTGCCTCTACATTAACAACGGCGCTACACTTCCCTGCCTCTACACTACAGCTCCACCACACAACCAGCGGCACTACACTTCCCAGCCTCTACATTAACAACGGCGCTATGCTTCCCTGCCTCTACATTAACAACGGCACTACACTTCCCTGCCTCTACATTAACAACGGCACTGCACTTCCCTGCCTCTACACTAACAACGGCGCTACACTTTCCTGCCTCTACATTAACAACGGCGCTACACTCCCTGCCTCTACACTACAGCTCCACCACACAACCAGCGGCACTACACTTCCCTGCCTCTACATTAACAACAGCGCTATGCTTCCCTGCCTCTACATTAACAACGGCACTACACTTCCCTGCCTCTACATTAACAACGGTGCTACACTTCCCTGCCTCTACACTACAGCTCCACCACACAACCAGCGGCACTACACTTCCCTGCCTCTACATTAACAACGGTGCTACACTTCCCTGCCTCTACATTAACAACGGCGCTACACTTCTCTGCCTCTACATTAACAACGGCGCTACACTTCCCTGCCTCTACATTAACAACGGCACTACACTTCCCTGCCTCTACACTAACAACGGCGCTACACTTCTCTGCCTCTACATTAACAATGGTGCTACACTTCCCTGCCTCTACATTTACAATGGCGCTACACTTCCCTGCCTCTACATTAACAACGGCGCTACACTTCCCTGCCTCTACACTACAGCTCCACCACAACCAGCGTCGCTACACTTCCCTGCCTCTACATTAACAACGGCGCTACACTTCCCTGCCTCTACACTACAGCTCCACCACAACCAGCGTCGCTACACTTCCCTGCCTCTACATTAACAATGGCACTACACTTCCATGCCTCTACATTAACAACGGCACTACACTTCCCTGCCTCTACACTAACAACGGCACTACACTTCAATGCCTCTACATTAACAATGGCAGTACACTTCCCTGCCTCTACACTAACAACGGTGCTAAACTTCCCTGCCTCTACATTAACAACGGCGCTACACTTCCATGCCTCTACACTAACAACGGCACTACACTTCCCTGCCTCTACATTAACAACGGCGCTACACTTCCCTGCCTCTACATTAACAATGGCGCTACACTTCCCTGCCTCTACATTAACAACGGCACTACACTTCACTGCCTCTACATTAACAACGGCGCTACACTTCCCTGCCTCTACACTTCAGCTCCACCACACAACCAGCGGCACTACACTTCCATGCCTCTACATTAACAATGGCGCTACACTTCCCTGCCTCTACACTAACAACGGCACTACACTTCACTGCCTCTACACTAACAACGGCACTACACTTCCATGCCTCTACATTAACAACGGCACTACACTTCCCTGCCTCTACATTAACAACGGCGCTACACTTCCCTGCCTCTACATTAACAACGGCGCTACACTTCCCTGCCTCTACATTAACAACGGCACTACACTTCCCTGCCTCTACACTAACAACGGCGCTACACTTCCCTGCCTCTACATTAACAACGGCGCTACACTTCCCTGCCTCTACATTAACAATGGCGCTACACTTCCCTGCCTCTACATTAACAACGGCGCTACACTTCCCTGCCTCTACACTAACAACGGCACTACACTTCCCTGCCTCTACATTAAAAACGGCGCTACACTTCCCTGCCTCTACATTAACAACGGCACTACACTTCCCTGCCTCTACATTAACAACGGCGCTACACTTCTCTGCCTCTACATTAACAACGACGCTACACTTCCCTGCCTCTACGCTAACAACGGCGCTACACCTCCCTGCCTCTACATTAACAACGGCGCTACACTTCTCTGCCTCTACACTAACAACGGCACTACACTTCCCTGCCTCTACATTAACAATGGCGCTACACTTCCCTGCCTCTACATTAACAACGGCGCTACACTTCCCTGCCTCTACATTAACAACGGTGCTACACTTCTCTGCCTCTACACTAACAACGGCACTTCACTTCCCTGCCTCTACATTAACAACGGCGCTACACTTCCCTGCCTCTACATTAACAAGGCGCTACACTTCCCTGCCTTTACATTAACAATGGCACTACACTTCCCTGCCTCTACATTAACAACGGCGCTACACTTCCCTGCCTCTACGCTAACAACGGCGCTACACTTCCCTGCCTCTATGCTAACAACGGCACTACACTTCCCTGCCTCTACGCTAACAACGGCGCTACACTTCCCTGCCTCTACATTAACAATGGCGCTACACTTCCCTGCCTCTACATTAACAACGGCGCTACACTTCCCTGCCTCTACATTAACAACGGCGCTACACTTCCCTGCCTCTACGCTAACAACGGCGCTACACTTCCCTGCCTCTACATCAGTGGTTCCCAAACTTTTTCAGCTTGTTACCCAATTTAACATGCCACATAAAGCATGTTACCCCTTTCACAAAATGTTGTTATTATTGATATATATGGCTAAACGTGAACGTATACAGCCTCGCATACTCTGCTAATCCTAGCAAAACCATTGAAAACGTAAGAACCACACATACATTATATATAAAATTAATAATAGCTACAAATTCACAGTAACAGTGGGTAAATACTAACTATATACTGCACAGGGCAGTACACATACATACCAGCTTATGTCTACCTCGGCTGATGCTCACAGATAAACTGACAGTGTGAAATAGAGGCAGCCTCAGGAAGTGAGTGACGCATACTGGACAGGTCGATCTGGGCTACTGAGTGACTTTTGTCCTGAAGCATACTTGTCAATATACTTTTGGGTTTCCACACACTTAGCTATATATTTCTTCTTTTCTAATACTGTATATTAGTTTTTGATGTTTATTGTTATTTGGTTTAACTTTATTACTTACTTATAATAGGTTTACTTTACAACTTTATATACTAAGACAAAGTTAACAATAATCCTCATACCGGGTACTGCATTGTTTTCTTGATTTTCAGAATTCATAACTTTTTTTCTGTCACCCCTCCATTACCCCCCAAAAATGGTTAAATTACCCCCAGGGGGGTAATTTACCCCCAGTTTGGGAACCACTGCTCTACATTAACAACGGCGCTACACTTCCCTGCCTCTACATTAACAACGGCAGTACACTTCCCTGCCTCTACATTAACAACGGCGCTACGCTTCCCTGCCTCTACATTAACAACGGCGCTACACTTCCCTGCCTCTACATTAACAACGGCTCTACACTTCCCTGCCTCTACACTAACAACGGCGCTACACTTCCCTGCCTCTACATTAACAACGGCAGTACACTTCCCTGCCTCTACATTAACAACGGCGCTACACTTCCCTGCCTCTACATTAACAACGGCGCTACACTTCCCTGCCTCTACATTAACAACGGCGCTACACTTCCCTGCCTCTACATTAACAACGGCGCTACACTTCCCTGCCTCTATATTAACAACGGTGCTACACTTCTCTGCCTCTACATTAACAACGGCGCTACACTTCCCTGTCTCTACATTAACAATGGCGCTACACTTCCCTGCCTCTACATTAACAACGGCGCTACACTTCCCTGCCTCTACATTAACAACGGCGCTACACTTCCCTGCCTCTACATTAACAATGGTGCTACACTTCCCTGCCTCTACATTAACAATGGCGCTACACTTCCCTGCCTCTACATTAACAACGGTGCTACACTTCCCTGCCTCTACACTACAGCTCCACCACAACCAGCAGTGCTACACTTCCCTGCCTCTACATTAACAATGGCGCTACACTTCCCTGCCTCTACATTAACAACGGCGCTACACTTCCCTGCCTCTACACTAACAACGGCGCTACACTTCCCTGCCTCTACATTAACAACGGCGCTACACTTCCTTGCCTCTACAATAACAACGGCGCTACACTTCCCTGCCTCTACACTAACAACAGCGCTACACTTCCCTGCCTCTACGCTAACAACAGTGCTACACTTCCCTGCCTCTGCATTAACAACTGTGCTACACTTCCCTGCCTCTACACTAACAACGGCGCTACACTTCTCTGCCTCTACATTAACAACGGTGCTACACTTCCCTGCCTCTGCATTTACAATGGCGCTACACTTCCCTGCCTCTACATTAACAACGGCGCTACACTTCTCTGCCTCTTCACTACAGCTCCACCACAACCAGCATCGCTACACTTCCCTGCCTCTACATTAACAACGGCGCTACACTTCCCTGCCTCTACACTACAGCTCCACCACAACCAGCGTCGCTACACTTCCCTGCCTCTACATTAACAATGGCGCTACACTTCCCTGCCTCTACATTAACAATGGCGCTACACTTCCATGCCTCTACATTAACAATGGCACTACACTTCCCTGCCTCTACACTAACAACGGCGCTACACTTCAATGCCTCTACATTAACAATGGCAGTACACTTCCCTGCCTCTACACTAACAACGGTGCTACACTTCCCTGCCTCTACATTAACAACGGCGCTACACTTCCCTGCCTCTACATTAACAACGGCGCTACACTTCCATGCCTCTACACTAACAACGGCACTACACTTCCCTGCCTCTACATTAACAACGGCGCTACACTTCCCTGCCTCTACATTAACAATGGCGCTACACTTCCCTTCCTCTACATTAACAACGGCACTACACTTCCCTGCCTCTACATTAACAACGGCGCTACACTTCTCTGCCTCTTCACTACAGCTCCACCACAACCAGCGTCGCTACACTTCCCTGCCTCTACATTAACAACGGCGCTACACTTCCCTGCCTCTACACTACAGCTCCACCACAACCAGCGTCGCTACACTTCCCTGCCTCTACATTAACAATGGCGCTACACTTCCCTGCCTCTACATTAACAATGGCGCTACACTTCTATGCCTCTACATTAACAATGGCACTACACTTCCCTGCCTCTACACTAACAACGGCGCTACACTTCAATGCCTCTACATTAACAATGGCAGTACACTTCCCTGCCTCTACACTAACAACGGTGCTACACTTCCCTGCCTCTACATTAACAACGGCGCTACACTTCCCTGCCTGTACATTAACAACGGCGCTACACTTCCATGCCTCTACACTAACAACGGCACTACACTTCCCTGCCTCTACATTAACAACGGCGCTACACTTCCCTGCCTCTACATTAACAATGGCGCTACACTTCCCTGCCTCTACATTAACAACGGCACTACACTTCACTGCCTCTACATTAACAACGGCGCTACACTTCCCTGCCTCTACACTAACAACGGCGCTACACTTCCCTGCCTCTACACTAACAATGGTGCTACACTTCCCTGCCTCTACATTAACAACGGCACTACACTTCCCTGCCTCTACACTAACAATGGCGCTACACTTCCCTGCCTCTACATTAACAACGGCGCTACACTTCCCTGCCTCTACATTAACAATGGCACTACACTTCCCTGCCTCTACATTAACAACGGCGCTACACTTCCCTGCCTCTACATTAACAACGGCGCTACACTTCCCTGCCTCTACATTAACAATGGCATTACACTTCCCTGCCTCTACACTAACAACGGCGCTACACTTCCCTGCCTCTACATTAACAACGGCGCTACACTTCCCTGCCTCTACATTAACAATGGCGCTACACTTCCCTGCCTCTACATTAACAACGGCGCTACACTTCCCTTCCTCTACACTACAGCTCCACCACACAACCAGCGGCACTACACTTCCATGCCTCTACATTAACAACGGCACTACACTTCCCTGCCTGTACATTAACAACGGCGCTACACTTCCCTGCCTCTACATTAACAACGGCACTACACTTCCGTGCCTCTACACTAACAACGGCGCTACACTTCCCTGCCTCTACACTAACAACGGCGCTACACTTCCCTGCCTCTACATTAACAACGGCACTACACTTCCCTGCCTCTACACTAACAATGGCGCTACACTTCCCTGCCTCTACATTAACAACGGCGCTACATTTCCCTGCCTCTACATTAACAATGGCGCTACACTTCCCTGCCTCTACATTAACAACGGCGCTACACTTCCCTGCCTCTACATTAACAACGGTGCTACACTTCCCTGCCTCTACATTAACAAAGGCATTACACTTCCCTGCCTCTACACTAACAACGGCGCTACACTTCCCTGCCTCTACATTAACAACGGCGCTACACTTCCCTGCCTCTACATTAACAATGGCTCTACACTTCCCTGCCTCTACATTAACAACGGCGCTACACTTCCCTGCCTCTACACTAACAACGGCACTACACTTCCCTGCCTCTACATTAAAAACGGCGCTACACTTCCCTGCCTCTACATTAACAACGGCGCTACACTTCCCTGCGTCTACATTAACAACGGCGCTACACTTCTCTGCCTCTACATTAACAACGACGCTACACTTCTCTGCCTCTACACTAACAACGACACTACACTTCCCTGCCTCTACATTAACAACGGCGCTACACTTCCCTGCCTCTACATTAACAATGGCGCTACACTTCCCTGCCTCTACATTAACAACGGCGCTACACTTCTCTGCCTCTACACTAAAAACGGCGCTACACTTCGCTGCCTCTACATTAACAACGGCGCTACACTTCCCTGCCTCTACATTAACAATGGCGCTACACTTCTCTGCCTCTACATTAACAACGGCGCTACACTTCTCTGCCTCTACATTAACAACGGCGCTACACTTCTCTGCCTCTACATTAACAACGGCGCTACACTTCTTTGCCTCTACATTAACAACAGCGCTACACTTTTCTACCTCTACGCTAACAACGGCGCTACACTTCCCTGCCTCTACATTAACAACGGCGCTACACTTCCCTTCCTCTACATTAACAACGGCGCTACACTTCCCTGCCTCTACATTAACAACGGCGCTACACTTCCTTGCCTCTACGCTAACAACGGCGCTACACTTCCCTGCCTCTACGCTAACAACGGCGCTACACTTCCCTGCCTCTACATTAACAACGGTGCTACACTTCCCTGCCTCTACATTAACAACGGCAGTACACTTCCCTGCCTCTACATTAACAACGGCTCTACACTTCCCTGCCTCTACACTAGCAATGGCGCTACACTTCCCTGCCTCTACATTAACAACGGCGCTACACTTCCCTGCCTCTACATTAACAACGGCTCTACACTTCCCTGCCTCTACACTAGCAACGGCGCTACACTTCCCTGCCTCTACATTAACAACGGCGCTACACTTCCCTGCCTCTACATTAACAACGGCGCTACACTTCCCTGCCTCTACATTAACAATGGCGCTACACTTCCCTGCCTCTACATTAACAACGGCAGTACACTTCCCTGCCTCTACATTAACAACGGCGCTACACTTCCCTGCCTCTACATTAACAACGGCGCTACACTTCCCTGCCTCTACATTAACAACGGTGCTACACTTCTCTGCCTCTACATTAACAACGGCGCTACACTTCCCTGCCTCTACATTAACAACGGCGCTACACTTCCCTGCCTCTACATTAACAACGGCGCTACACTTCCCTGCCTCTACATTAACAACGGCGCTACACTTCCCTGCCTCTACATTAACAACGGTGCTACACTTCCCTGCCTCTACATTAACAACGGCGCTACACTTCCCTGCCTCTACATTAACAACGGCGCTACACTTCCCTGCCTCTACATTAACAACGGCGCAACACTTCCCTGCCTCTACATTAACAACGGTGCTACACTTCCCTGCCTCTACATTAACAACGGCATTACACTTCCCTGCCTCTACACTAACAACGGCGCTACACTTCCCTGCCTCTACATTAACAACGGCGCTACACTTCCTTGCCTTTACAATAACAACGGCGCTACACTTCCCTGCCTCTACATTAACAACTGTGCTACACTTCCCTGCCTCTACACTAACAACGGCGCTACACTTCCCTGCCTCTACATTAACAACGGCGCTACACTTCCCTGCCTCTACACTAACAACGGCGCTACACTTCCCTGCCTCTACATTAACAACGGCGCTACACGTCCCTGCCTCTACATTAACAACGGCGCTACACTTCCCTGCTTCTACATTAACAACGGCGCTACACTTCCCTGCCTCTACACTAGCAACGGCTCTACACTTTCCTGCCTCTACATTAACAACGGCACTACACTTCCCTGCCTCTACATTAACAACGATGCTACACTTCCCTGCCTCTACACTAGCAACGGCGCTACACTTTCCTGCCTCTACATTAACAACGGCACTACACTTCCCTGCCTCTACATTAACAACGGCACTACACTTCCGTGCCTCTACACTAGCAACGGCGCTACACTTTCCTGCCTCTACATTAACAACGGCGAAACACTTCCCTGCCTCTACACTAGCAACGGCGCTACACTTTCCTGCCTCTGCATTAACAACGGCACTAAACTTCCCTGCCTCTACATTAACAACGATGCTACACTTCCCTGCCTCTACATTAACAATGGCACTACACTTCCCTGCCTCGACATTAACAACGGCTCTACACTTCTCTGCCTCTACATTAACAACGGCACTACACTTCCTTGCCTCTACATTAACAACGGCACTACATTTCCCTGCCTCTACATTAACAACGATGCTACACTTCCCGGCCTCTACATTAACAACGGCACTACAATTCCCTGCCTCGACATTAACAACGGCACTACACTTCCCTGCCTCGACATTAACAATGGCGCTACACTTCCCTGCCTCTACATTAACAACGGCGCTACACTTCCTTGCCTCTACAATAACAATGGCGCTACACTTCCCTGCCTCTACGCTAACAACGGCACTACACTTCCCTGCCTCGACATTAACAACGGCACTACACTTCCCTGCCTCGACATTAACAACGGCGCTACACTTCCGTGCCTCTACATTAACAACGGCGCTACACTTCCCTGCCTCTACATTAACAACGGTGCTACACTTCCCTGCCTCTACACTAACTGCTTCTCCACAGTGAAAGGACAGAAGCAAGCAAACTGTGAAATCTGAAAGCATCAAAACATTGCAGAGTAACACATTCACAAGAGACCAGGAGCTATGACTGATCCCTCCAAATTCAACTAGGTGAGTATACATACATGTAGGACACTCGGAAGAAACATAGCATACCATTAACACCCTATACATGTATAAGTATATAAGAGGACATTTACAGAGAGATGCCAAGAAATATCCACGAATGTTTTAAAAGCAAAACATAAATAATTCTTTGAAAGATCGCACAAACTAATAAAAAAAAGAAACCATAAAAAGACAAAACATAAAAATGGGCAAAAAAATAAATATTTATTCAAAGTTTCTCTGATCATCCACGATAAAAGTTTCTTGGATCATCCACGATAAAAGTTTCTTGGATCATCCACAATAATCTCAGTAGTACCAGTTACCAGTAGATGACTCACTACCAACCGTCTGTGTGAATCACTGACTGTTATTCACGTTGCTGCTGACCATAGCATGTTTTTGAACGCTGCTCACCCCCTAGGCACTGGTGAGGCAGTCTGAGATAGAGAGCAGAGAGAGGCAGGGCGGCTGATGGTGCTTCCCATACTTTCCGTTATAATTATACGTACTAACCAGCCTACGTGTGTGTTCTTACCCCCATCCACGTTTCGAACCCCACATGACAATAAAAGTTTCTCGGATCATCCACGATAAAAGTTTCACTTTCAAGTTTCTCAGAATTTAAATAAAAAATATAATGACTTGTAGAATCATGCAGTAGAGCAGAGAGGTCTCTTGCCTGGCAGTTCATAGGTGCAACACCTGCTTTGTGATACCTCACAGGTGCTGTGAGACGGTTCACATGTATCAATATGAGCACCTCTTAGAGAAACAGCTCACAGATGATGACAGCAACACCTGTACTGTAAAACAGACAGCGCACTAGTGTTGAGAACACCAGCTTTATAAGACAACCAGATCACAGGTGTAAAGAACAATAACTGTTCTGTGAGACAGTGAGCTCAGCTCACTCCTGTTAGGGACGTCATATTATAGAGCTCAACCTCGGGTAAGTTTATGTCTCTCTTTCCCACGTCTTTAGATTACATACCTTAACTAGCCATCCCTTCCCTAACCCTCCTTTCATCCCCTAACCCCCTCCACATAACCCCTCCCTCCGATTAACCCCCCCTCTTACTCCCGTCCCCTAAAAAAGAAGGGTATCCCTGTATTTCACAAGCCCAACATCCTCTACATAAATACACACGAAGGGGATAGTGCAGAACAGCGATAAAGTTTAAAGCAGCAGAACTTAAAAATCATGTATACATATATGTATACTGTATATGAATGCATGCGCATATGCATGCATGTACGCATATGCTCTTATGTATGCATACATGCATTTTTGTATATGTATGCTTGCATGAATATACACTTTTGTATGAGCTTGTGCATTTCTATGAGTATCTATTCTCGTGTGAATGTATATAATAGCCATATATGTACGCTTAGTGCAGGTATAAAAGTGCACATGCATATGAGAATATGTATGAATTTATTACGTATCTGTGCATATTAATATGTATAGACATGCATATTTGTACATGATGTGCATATGTATGCGTGAGTATATACATGCTTTTGCCTAAACATGTGAATATATCCTAGTATCAATAACAACACTACAACTAGCCAAGGAGTCGAACCCATGCTGCTTTGGCCTGCCTCATGGTGGGCGAAAACTCATGACGCCTTAATCCACGGGACCACATGGACCAGGATTGGCTAACCGCAGTGTTGTTATTGATCAATACCACTGGTTCGTGGGTACAATGATATATCCTAGTGTATTATTGTAACCACGAACGAGTGGTACTGATCAATAACAACACTGCACTAGCCAAGGATTCGAACCCATGCTGCTTTGGTCTTCCTCATGGTGGGCGAAGACACATGGTGCCCAAATCCACCGGACCATACAATCCATAAGAGTTGCACATCCAGCAGAACTGGATGTTGTACTCGCTACCCAAAGACACACGATGGTGTGGATGACTCTAGGCTAATTTCATTCTAGTTCCTGTTTGGTGTACTAGTACAACGAACAGTATTTTATATTATTGTAACCACGAACGAGTGGTATTGATCAATAACAACACTGCACTAGCCAAGGACTCGAACCCATGCTGCTTTGGCCTGCCTCACAGTGGGCGGAAACACATGACACCCTAATCTACTGGACCATACAGTCCATAAGAGTTGTGCATCCAGCGGAACTGGTTACAATAATATAAAATACTGCTCAGTACACCAAACAGGAACTAGAATGAAATTAGCCTAGAGTCATCCACACCTTCGTGTGTCCTTGGGTAGCAAGTACAACATCCAGTTCCGATGGATGCGCTACTCTTAAGGATCGTATGGTCCAGTAGATTAGGGCTTCGTGTGTTTTCGCCCACCATGAGGCAGGCCAAAGCAGTATGGGTTCGAGTCCTTGGCTAGTGCAGTGTTGTTATATCCTAGTGTGTATGCATGCGTGTTATGTATAGCTGCACAAATGCACACGTGTGCACATGTCTGTGTGTGACTGCGTTAGCCAGTATTCCAGTCACACAGTCATGCTGGTCCAAACATCACACAGAGAATACCTAACAGGGAGGCAACAGCGAGTCATGGTACGTGATGAGGTATCACAGTGGGCGCCTGTAACGAGCGGGGTCCCACAGGGGTCAGTCCTGGGACCAGTGCTATTCTTGGTATATGTGAATGACATGAGGGAAAGGATAGACTCAGAAGTGTCCTTGTTTGTAGATAATGTGAAGTTAATGAGGAGAATTAAATCAGATGCGGATCAGACAGGCTGGACGCGGGATCCAGAAACTGGCTCCTAGAATTTAACCCCGCCAAATGTAAAGTCAGATAAGATAAGATAAGATAAGATTTCGTTCGGATTTTTAACCCCGGAGGGTTAGCCACCCAGGATAACCCAAGAAAGTCAGTGCGTCATCGAGGACTGTCTAACTTATTTCCATTGGGGTCCTTAATCTTGTCCCCTAGGATGCGACCCACACCAGTCGACTAACACCCAGGTACCTATTTGCTGCTAGGTGAACAGGACAACAGGTGTAAGGAAACGTGTCGAAATGTTTCCACCCGCCGGGAATCGAACCCGGGCCCTCCGTGTGTGAAGCGGGAGCTTTAGCCACCAGGCTAAAGGGCAAAGAAGACCGCAGACAGAATATAGGCTAGGTGGCGAATGACTGCAAGCCTCACTCAAGGAGAAAGATCTAGGGGTGTGTAGAATACCGTGCACGTCTCCAGAAGCACACATTAACCAGATAACTGCTGCGACATATAGGCGCCTGACAAACCTGAGAATAGCGTTCCGTTACCTCAGTAAGGAATCGTTCAAGACTATACACTGTGTACGTCAGGCCCATACTGGAGTACGAAGTACCAGTTTGAAACCAACACCTGGTCAAGCACGTCAAGAAAGTCAAGCACGTAGAGAAAGTGCAAAGGTTTGCAACAAGGCTAGTTCCGGAGCTAAGGGGAATGTCCTACGAAGAAAGGTTAAGGGAAATCGGCCTGACGACACTGGAGGACAGGAGGGTCAGGGAAGACATGATAAAGACATACAAAATACTGCGTGGAATAGATAAGGTGGACAGAGACAAGATGTTCCAGAGATGGGAGACAGAAACAAGGGGTCACAATTGGAAGTTGAAGAATCAGATGAGTCAAAGGGATGTTAGGAAGTATTTCTTCAGCCATAGAGTTGTTAGGAAGTGGAATAGTCTAGCAAGTGATGTAGTGGAGGGAGGAACGATACATAGTTTTAAGACGAGGTATGATAAAGCTCATGGAGCAGGGAGAGGGAGGACCCAGTAGCCGTCAGTAAAAAGCGGAGCCAGGAGCTGAGTCTCGACCCCTACAACCACAATTAGGTGAGTACAGTTATGCTGGTCCAGACAGTCACACTGCCATGCTGGTCCAGACAGTCACACAGTCATGCTGGTCCAGACAGTCACACTGCCATGCTGGTCCAGACAGTCACACAGTCATGCTGGTCCGGACAGTCACACAGCCATGCTGGTCCGGAAGGTCACACAGCCATGCTGGTCCGGAAGGTCACACAGCCATGCTGGTCCGCACAGCCATACAGTCATGCTGGTCCAGTCACACAGTCATGCTGTTCCAGTCACACAGTCATGCTGGTCCAGACAGTCATACAGTCATGTTGGTCCAGTCACACTCTCATGCTGGTCCAGTCACACAGTCATGCTGGTCCAGTCACACAGCCATGCTGGTCTGGACAGTCACACAGCCATGCTGGTCCAGACAGCCATACAGTCATGTTTGTCCAGTAACACTGTCATGCTGGTCCAGTCACACAGTCATGCTGGTCCACACAGTCATGCTGGTACAGACAGTCACACAGTCATGCTGGTCCAGTCAGTCACACAGTCATGCTGGTCCAGTCAGTCACAGAGTCATGCTGGTCCAGTCACACAGTCATGCTGATCTAGACAGCCACACAGTCATCCTGGCCAAGGCAGACACACAGTCATGCTGGTCCAGTCACACAGTCATGCTGGTCCAGACATTCATACAGTCATGCTGGTCCAGACAGTCACACAGTCATGCTGGTCCAGACAGTCACACAGTCATGCTGGTCCAGACAGTCACACAGTCATGCTGGTCCAGACAGTCACACAGTCATGCTGGTCCAGACAGTCACACAGTCATGCTGGTCCAGACAGTCACACAGTCATGCTGGTCCAGACACACAGTCATGCTGGTCCAGACAGTCACACAGTCATTCTGGTCCAGTCACACATTCATTCTGGTCCAGACAGTCACACAGTCATGCTGGTCCAGACAGTCACACAGTCATGCTGGTCCAGTCACACAGTCATGCTGGTCCAGACAGTCACACACTCATGCTGGTCCAGACAGTCACACACTCATGCTGGTCCAGACAGTCATACAGTCATGCTGGTCCAGACAGTCACACAGTCATTCTGGTCCAGACAGTCATACAGTCATGCTGGTCCAGACAGTCACACAGTCATGCTGGTCCAGACAGTCACACAGTCATGCTGGTCCAGACAGTCACACAGTCATGCTGGTCCAGACAGTCACACAGTCATGCTGGTCCAGACAGTCACACAGTCATGCTTGTCCAGTCATACAGTCATGCTGGTCCAGACAGTCACACAGTCATTCTGGTCCAGACAGTCATACAGTCATGCTGGTCCAGACAGTCACACAGTCATGCTGGTCCAGACAGTCACACAGTCATGCTGGTCCAGTCAGTCACACAGTCATGCTGGTCCAGTCAGTCACACAGTCATGCTGGTCCAGACAGTCACACAGTCATGCTGGTCCAGTCAGTCACACAGTCATGCTGGTCCAGACAGTCACACAGTCATGATTGTCCAGTCATACAGTCATGCTGGTCCAGACAGTCACACAGTCATTCTGGTCCAGACAGTCATACAGTCATGCTGGTCCAGTCACACAGTCATTCTGGTCCAGACAGTCATACAGTCATGCTGGTCCAGACAGTCACACAGTCATGCTGGTCCAGACAGTCATACAGTCATGCTGGTCCAGACAGTCACACAGTCATGCTGGTCCAGACAGTCATACAGTCATGCTGGTCCAGACAGTCACACAGTCATGCTGGTCCAGACAGTCATACAGTCATGCTGGTCCAGACAGTCACACAGTCATGCTGGTCCAGACAGTCACACAGTCATTCTGGTCCAGACAGTCATACAGTCATGCTGGTCCAGACAGTCACACAGTCATGCTGGTCCAGACAGTCATACAGTCATGCTGGTCCAGACAGTCACACAGTCATGCTGGTCCAGTCACACAGTCATGCTGGTCCAGACAGTCACACAGTCATGCTGGTCCAGACAGTCACACAGTCATGCTGGTCCAGACAGTCACACAGTCATGCTGGTCCAGACAGTCACACAGTCATGCTGGTCCAGACAGTCACACAGTCATTCTGGTCCAGACAGTCATACAGTCATGCTGGTCCAGACAGTCACACAGTCATGCTGGTCCAGACAGTCACACAGTCATGCTGGTCCAGACAGTCACACAGTCATGCTGGTCCAGACAGTCACACAGTCATGCTGGTCCAGACAGTCACACAGTCATGCTGGTCCAGACAGTCACACAGTCATGCTGGTCCAGACAGTCACACAGTCATGCTGGTCCAGTCACACAGTCATGCTGGTCCAGACAGTCACACAGTCATGCTGGTCCAGACAGTCACACAGTCATGCTGGTCCAGACAGTCACACAGTTATTGTACAATGAAAAGTCACATAACGTAAAAAAAAAATAAAAAAAAAATTATGAAAAATGTTTAATATTCGTTGTAATTTTTGGATAAAAAAATAAGATCTTCTGAACGACTAAAGAAAAGTGTGTGAAAATTGACGAGTCTGGTCCATGGCCGGGCTCAGAGTAGAGAAACTCTCGAAACTCTTCAAAGGTTTATCAAAGGTTTAGTATTGAATTATATTAGTTTTAAGGTTTGTTTAATGTTTCAGGTTGATATTTAAAATTATTAATATTCTAGAACAAAACATTCCAACATTATTTATTAATAAAATCAGTCAGATGCTATATAATTATTATAATGAGATCTCTCTCTTGCGGTTATACACTGACCTTCAAAGTTTGATACTGATCGGAAAGGTCATTCTTCATTCTTCATTCATCATATAATAAATCTGGTGGCTGGTTTTATCAATGTCCACTGGTCTCCCACACATGCAAATGGTCTCATAAAAGTTGTCCTAAACGCAATACACGAACTTTGAAAATTTGAAGCCGATCGAATAAGTCGTTCTTCAGTTAGAAACTAAAATTTTTGAAAAAAAAAAAAAAAATCTGCCTAGTGTAGCCAAGATGGGAAGGTCAGGGAGTGACAGCCTCGTGACGCGTAACAATCATGTTAAAACAATCATTTTTAATTCTGTTTTATCATTTATTTTCTATTTAAAATTTTCTACAATCATGTATGAAAAATATTTGAGTTTTATTTATAAAAAGACCAATTTGATAAAATATCTACAAAATAACTGGCAAAACTGGCATCCACACAGCCCAAAATCAATCCAAATAATTCCTCCATTTGAAGGTGAGCAGAAGAAACATTCTCTATTTATTACAGAGAAGATAAATAACTTGATACAAGTAGCAAGTTCAAGTTTACACAGTTCAGAGTGAACACTGAACTTTCTTTTATTAAATTCCACCCTCAATGAAAGTCATTAAGTGGATCAGAAAAATCATTCTCCAGTAATTGATCTTAATCCCATGATTCCAAGTTTATTTTACCAACACATTTCAGTAAGAATTTAAATTTGCAGCAACACGGCTAACTTATGAGGTCTTTTTATAGAATGTATCAACGTTAATAAGTTGAAGCCGATCAGAAGAAACATTCTTCAGTTACTGAAGGTAAATAAGCATCGTTAGTAATTTAACAAAAATAGCAAATTGGAGTTTTTGTGATGCAATAAGAGCGTTGTGACACTTGATGGGAATTACGAAAAATATTTTTCCAGTTATGGCATAAACTCCATCGACTTAATAAAAAAAATAACTATTGTACTATACTAAACAATTTGCCGCTGACAAACTACATTTAATAAATATCATCCTGTGTTTAAGATCCATCAGCCATTAAATATTTAACCTGACTTAACGACAACAAAATTTTCACGTTATTTTACAGGTAAAATGGACAGATGTGGTCCTACACACCTGAATTTTACTCCTGCATTGTTGACTTAGGAGGAATCTTTTATAATTTATAAGTTTTGTAAGTTACTGGAGACATTCCAGGATGCTGGGAATGTTTTGTTTATCATTGCAAGTGAACTATAATACTTCCTTCTTCAGCTGAGTAACCTGGTCTTTAATTGTTGTCTTTCTTCTGTTATGGATGACTGGTAATTTTGGCTCAGTCTTGGCTTTTACTGCTATGTCATTTTAAATACAAGTATGTTGTTAAACCAGTTAAACACAGTAATACCAACACTTGTGTCTTGCACTCACACATACACATCCATAGTAAATGTTGCTTGACAGTATATTCAAGACACTGACAGAAAAGTGAAGGTGTGGAGAAGAGACAAGAGATACTGATTACATCGTCTTCAAGTCTCTTCTGTTTCTATCAACTTTTCTGTACTCGACTGAAAAAGCCTACTGTGTAGGCGAAACGTTTCGAAATAAAGATACCTAACTGTTGCATATGTGTCTTACCTAACAGACAAGAAATACACAATTGTGAACGCGACATAGAAGACATTCTTGGGAATTATCCCATGAAGGGTAAAAAGCAGCCGGAGGAAATAATCGAACAATTAAACAAATCTGTGTCTACTTCCGTTTCCTTCACTCTTACCACAGTTACTATCTACTTAAAGGTTACCAGAGATAATGTCTACTGGAAGAGAGTTCTCGTATAAAGGAACAAATTGCTTAGTTGGTTCGTGGAAACTAAATCATAAGAGAAGTTAAAAAATAGGTTATAGAGGTATATAATAAGAAGGGTTGTACAAGAGTAGGACCTGCCTAGCCTGGGTTATTAGCCATGACAGACACGAGAATAGCATCAAATATTTCAGAAAAATACCCCACCAGTTGACCTTGAGTGGTCAGTGCTGACACATGACCCACAATGCATCAGAGTGGTCAGTGCTGACACATGACCCACAATGCATCAGAGTGGTCAGTGCTGACACATGACCCACAATGCATCAGAGTGGTCAGTGCTGACACATGACCCACAATGCATCAGAGTGGTCAGTGCTGACACATGACCCACAATGCATCAGAGTGGTCAGTGCTGACACATGGCCCACAATGCATCAGAGTGGTCAGTGCTGACACATGGCCCACAATGCATCAGAGTGGTCAGTGCTGACACATGGCCCACAGGTGGCCCGGTGGTCTGGAGGTGGCCCGGTGGTCTGGTGGCTAAAGCTCCCGCTTCACACACGGAGGGCCCGGGTTCGATTTCCGGCGGGTGGAAATTCCGACACGTTTCCTTACACCTATTGTCCTGTTCACCTAGCAGCAAATAGGTACCTGGGTGTTAGTCGACTGGTGTGGGTCGCATCCTGGGGGACAAGATTAAGGACCCCAATGGAAATAAGTTAGACAGTCCTCGATGACGCACTGACTTTCTTGGGTTATCCTGGGTGGCTAATCCTCCGGGGTTAAAAATCCGAACGAAATCTTATCTTATCAGAGTGGTCAGTGCTGACACATGGCCCACAATGCATCAGAGTGGTCAGTGCTGACACATGACCCACAATGCATCAGAGTGGTCAGTGCTGACACATGACCCACAATGCATGAGGCTGCAGTCTAAGTGACCATCGTGAAGTCAATAGTAGTTAAATATAAGTAGCTACTTTTTATGAACATTCGCTCACTTTTTAAATTATCCAGGTGGCAAATAATTGTGTAAGGTAGAGGTGGCTGGGTTCATGCAATACTGGGATACCTTCCTATAGTCGCACAGTGACTGAAATATATCTAGTTGTTTTAATGTGACCTCTGGCGAGTCCATTAATGTTGTTCTCCTTTACGTTAATGAACAAAACTGCTGATCGCATTTTTAATGTTAACTCCGTTAAATGAACACAAATATGAACACCACCGTGACTCCCTACAGGGAGGCTGGAGTTGGAACACCACCACCATGGCTACTGTCAGGGCAGTTGGAGTGGGAATAACATCACCATGGCTACTGTCAGAGAGGCTGGAGTGGGAATAACACCACTTTCATCCTTTGCAGACGATACTAGGATCTGCATGAGTGTGTCATCCATTGAGGACACGGCAAATCTCCAAAAAGATATGAACCAAGTTTTCCAATGGGCAGCGGAGAACAATATGATGTTCAATGAAGACAAATTCCAACTACTCCGTTATGGAAAACTGGAGGAAATAATAGCTAGAACTAAGTATACTACAAACTCAGATCACAAATGGAGCGGAAAAGTAATGTGAAGGACCTGGGTGTGGCAATGTCTGAATATCTCACCGTCAAGGACCACAACAATACCACTATCACATCTGAGAGGAAACTGATAGGATGAATAATGAGAACATTCAAGACAAGAGATGCTAAGCTACTGATGATCCTTTTTAAATCACTTGTTCTCTTTAGGCTGGAATACTGCTGTACATTAACATCCCCATTCAAGGCAGGTGAAATTGCAGATCTAGAGAATGTACGGAGAACCTTTACTGCACGTATAAGTTCCATCAAACACCTTAACTACTGGAAACGCCTGGAATCACTCGACTTGTATTCACTGGAGCGCAGGCGAGAGAGATTTAGCATAATCTACACCTGGAAGATTCTAGGGGGACTGGTTCCTAATATGCACACAGAAATCACTTCCTACGAAAGCAAAAGACTTGACAGGTGATGCAACATACCCCGAGTGAAAAGTAGGGACGCCAAGAGAAAACACAGCAAGTGTCCGGGGCCCAAGACTTTTCAACAGCCTCCCACCAGCCATAAGGGGCATTACCACTAGACCCCTGGTTGTCTTCAAGAGGGAGCTAGACAGATACCTAAAGTCAGTGCCAGATCAGCCGGGATGTGGTTCCTACGTTAGACTACGTGCGGCCAGCGGTAACAGCCTCGTTGATCAGGCCCTGATCCACCAGGCGACCTGGTCGTGGACCGGGCAGCGGGGGCTTTGATCCCCGGAATGCCCTCCAGGTAGACTGTAGTTACTGTTAGGAAGGCTGGAGTGGGAATAAAATTACCTTGGCTACTGTCAGTGAGCCTGGAGTGGGAATAACACCACTGCGACTACTGTCAGGGTGGCTGGAGTGGGAATAACACCACCGTGACTACTGTCAAGGTGGCTGGAGTGGGAATAACACCACTGCGACTACTGTCAAGGTGGCTGGAGTTGGAATAACACCACCGTGACTACTGTCAAGGCGGCTGGAGTGGGAATAACACCACCATGACTACTGTCAAGGTGGCTGTAGTGGGAATAACGCCACAGTGACTACTGTCAGGGTGGCTGGAGTGGGAATAACACCACCGTGTCTACTGTCAAGGTGGCTGGAGTGGGAATAACACCACCATGGCTACTGTCAGGTGGCTGGAGCGGGAATAACGCCACCGTGACTGTCAGGGTGGCTGGAGTGGGAATAACACCACCGTGGCTACTGTCAAGGTGGCTGGAGTGGGAATAACACCACCGTGACTGTCAGGGTGGCTGGAGTGGGAATAACACCACCGTGTCTACTGTCAAGGTGGCTGGAGTGGGAATAACACCACCGTGGCTACTGTCAAGGTGGCTGGAGTGGGAATAACACCACCGTGACTGTCAAGGTGGCTGGAGTGGAAATAACACGACCGTGTCTACTGTCAAGGTGGCTGGAGTGGGAATAACACCACCGTGACTACTGTCAGGGTGGCTGGAGTGGGAATAACACCACCGTGTCTACTGTCAAGGTAGCTGGAGTGGGAATAACACCACCGTGACTGTCAGGGTGGCTGGAGTGGGAATAACACCACCGTGACTACTGTCAAGGTGGCTGGAGTGAGAATAACACCACCGTGACTACTGCCAAGGTGGTTGGAGTGGGAATAACACCACCGTGACTACTGTCAGGGAGGCTGGAGTGGGAATAACACCATCGTGACTTCTGTCAAGGTGGCTAGAGTGAGAATAACACCACCGTGGTTACTGTTAGAAAGGCTGGAGTGGTGTATTCACCTATATGTACTCTCCTATATGTGGTTACAGGGGTTGAGTCATTGCTCCTGGCCCCGCCTCTTTGCTGGTCGATACTAAGTCACTCTCTCCCCACTCCTAGAGCCTTATACCTCTTCTTAAAAGGATGTATGGATCCTGCCTCCACTACTTGACTCTCCAGATTATTCCACTTCCTGACAACTCTGAAGAAATGCTTCCTAACATCCCTATGACTCATCCGGGTTTTCAACTTCAAGTAGTGGCCCCTTGCTCCTGTGTCCCATCTCTAACATTCGATCCCTATTCACCTTGTCAATTCCTCTCCATATGTCATATGTCGTTATGTCCTTCTGTCCCTCCTGTCCTTGTAGATGAATGATTCAGAGAACCGACAGGTTGATAAATTAGGCACATGTGTAGCACTTGGGTATCTAATGAGGAAACGTTTCGCCACACAGTGGCTTCATCAGTCCATACAAAGGAGAATGGTCTAATTTATCCGTCCTGTCCTTCAATGTCGTCAGGTCGATTTTCCTTAACCTCTCCTTGTAGGACATACAGCTTAGCTCTGGGACTAGTCTTGTTGAAAACCTTCGCACTTTCTCTAATTTCTGGATGTGGTTGACCAGGTGTTGGTTCCAAATTGATGCTGCATACTCCAATTTGGGCCTGACGCACAAGGTGTACATAGTCTTGAACGATTCCTTTCTGAGGTAACGGAACGCTATTCTTAGGTTTGCCAGGCGCCTGTATGCTGCAGCAGTTATTTGGTTGATGTGAACCTCAGGAGATGTGCTCGGTATTATACTCACCACAAGATCCTTTTTCTTGAGTGAGGTTTGCAGTGTTTGGCCACCCCTAGCCTGTACTCTGTCTGCAGTCTTTCTTGCCCTTTCCCCGGTCTTCATGACTGTGTGTGTACTCACCTATTTGTACTCACCTATTTGTGGTTGCAGGGGTTGAGTCTTAGCTCCTGGCCCCGCCTCTTCACTGTTTGCTACTGGGTCCTCTCTCTCCTTGCTCCATGAGCTTTATCAAACCTTATCTTAAAACTATGTATGGTTCCTGCCTCCACTACGTCACTTTCTAGGCTATTCCACTGCCTGACAACTCTGACTGAAGAAATACTTCCTAACATCCCTTTGACTCATCTGAGTCTTCAACTTCCAATTGTGACCTCTTGTTTCTGTGTCCTCTCCCTGGAACACCTGTCTTTGTCCACCTTATCTATTCCGCGCAGTATTTTATATGTCGTTATCATGTCTCCCCTGACCCTCCTGTCATATGTGTGTGTGTGTGTGTGTGTGTGTGTGTGTGTGTGTGTGTGTGTGTGTGTGTGTATCATGTGGGAGTTCGACACGTGGATTAGGTAAGAAATACTCACGTAGGCTGTTATTACGTATAATTACAGATATGTAGAGAGAGCCCTGACAGCCGTTACCTTGTCTCCTCGCTCACTTTCGTCAACTGACTGACTGGCTGGCCGCCCACGTACCCATAGAGGGTCTTTGAATAATGCCAGGTCAGCGCAATATGAGTTCAGATAGTGACTCAGGCAGAGACGGTTGGTCGTTGAATCAACAGTACACTGGTTACTGGTAACTGGTTACTACTACTGAGATGTGTGTGTGTGTGTGTGGGTGTGCGCGCGCGCACCTGATTGTGCTTGCAGAAGTCGATTCATACCTCCTGCGCCCGCCTCTTCACTGGTTGCTACTAGGTCCACTCTTCCTGCTCCATGAGATTTACCATACCTCTTCTTAAAGCTATGTATGGATCCTGCCTCCACTACATCACTTTCCAGACTATTCCACTTTCTGATAACTCTATGAAGAAATACTTCCTAACATCCCTGTGAGCTCGGCGACGCTAACGTATGTCGTCCCGACATACAACTAATACAAACTAGAGATGGCAGGTATACGGCTTGGGCTGATTCTATACAATGTCAAAGTACACAACAATTAAACATTATAACATACATAAGTAGAACATTGGAATGGAAGCTTACGTAACTGAAACTGTAATGCAATGCAAGGTATACTATAGTACAACTTAAAACTCAACAAATGAACAACGAACTCAACGTTGAGATTACAAGTGATAAAAAAAAATTTTGATCGATCGATCTGTATTCATGTGATCTACGGATTCTGAGGAAGGAATATATACAAAGAAAGAGTGTTTAACAGAAAGGCAGATTCGGTGCACTCAAATCTAGACTGTTAACTCTCAGAATGCGGAGAGAACATGAACACAAAAAAAAAATTCTTGAATACTGATAAGTTGATACTGTAATTATTCATCTATACAGGTTATTTACATTTAACCCCAACTCTGCTAGGGTGAGATTGACATATGCAGAATGGGTGTCATCTCTGGGAGGATCAAACTCTGTAGCATTGGCTAACTCATGCTGTATTTGAGGCAAATCTGAATTGGAAGTTACAAATGATACTTGAGGATTTCTCAATACCTGTCGTGTACGTAGGGAATAACGACATTCAGGTTGATCGTCTGACTGAGTATCAGCGGAAGAGAGTACAGGATCAGGAGGATTGTCAGAGTCTGTCACATTAGTCTGGGTTGGAACATCATTATCATCACATACTAACTTCATATGATCTAAATGCGATTCTTTATACTGACCAGTACTAATCTCTCTAACCTTATACTTATTACCAGTGATATGTTCAACTACTCGATAAGGACCAACAAACTTTTGATCAAGCTTTGGCATTGCAGACGTTTTGTTAAAGTTAATCAGCATAACTCTCGAACCTACTTTGATTTTGGATGGCTTTGCTCGAGTGTTTGCGACTCTTGTAAATTCAGCTGTTGATTTATGAAGTGTTTCACGGATTCTTCTAAAAACACTTTGAGCTAAGCTGGTACGAGTTGCTATGAAATCATCAGGGTTGTAATTTGGTTTTAGATTAGAATATAACAACTCATAAGGCAAACGTTTATCTACACCATACAATGCATAATGTGGAGTGTCACCTATAATTGCTAGGTGCAACTCCATCATCAAGCATTTGATTGATCAATTCTTCTGCGACAGCAGTTCTGTACGCAGGTATGTAGATAGGTCTAGTACCAGGTTCAAGTGGAATACGATGGGACAATACCCATCTTCTCACCTGGTAAAGCAATGGCTTTACGACGATTGTTCAACAGAGTCAACAAACGCTTGACTTCATCTGGGAAGTCAGTGGGAGCTAAGTCTTTCTCCTCAACTGGTGGACCAGATTGATCCAGTGAAGTGGATGAGGTCTCCCTGGCAGAAATAGCACCGACCCACTGGTCAGGTGACAACTCATCCTCTACCTGAACAGGGTAAGGATAGTGAACAAGGTTAACAAGATTGGTATTTGCTCTGAGGCGAACACTGTGACCAGAAGTGTTGGCCAGGTAGAAATGGATCTTACTATCTCTTACAACATGTAAGGATGGTTCAACAAATAGACCTTTTACTTTGCAGGAATCACTGTCAACTAGGACGTTATCACCATCTGGAACACTAACAGACACTCTAGTGAGAGCACTAGCCGCAACAGAAACGTCTTTCTGCAGACGGCATGTGACATCAACAAGAGATGGCATTACTAGTTTCAAGTAATCGTTTTCCGACAAGGCGTCCCCTGTGGAGAAACTACTACTCGAAGTAGCAGGCATTGCAGGGATAGGTTGTGCACTCAAGGCAATCTGAGCGTCCTCGGACACTTGAGGCATCGGACTATCCTGCAAATCTGAAGGTATAGGTGGAACACTGATGGGAGTGACAGAATTACCAGTGCCTGACCGCTTGGGTACGCTACTGGAGAATGCATTAGCTTGTAAGGACTTAATCCGTACATCATACTCTGCAGCAGTATAACAGATTTCTGATCCAAGCTGGTAACCCCAGAATGGAACGATCAAGTCGTCAATTTGGGCATGCCATCGATAAGGGTCGAGCACAATGCGTAAGTCTCGCATGGAAGCAAATCCCAGTAGAAGGTCACCAGGGAAAGTAATCTGGTCGACAACAAGGAAGGAAGCAGTGAAGTCTCTACCTTGGATAGAAAAGGTTAGGGAAGTCCGACCTCGGACACGCAGGTGAGAACCAGATACTCCACTAAGGGAGGACACAGGAGTCGGTTCTACGAGAAGGACATGTCGTAACTGCTTATCCTTAAACAAACTAGACCTAATAATATTGACTTGCGCACCAGAGTCCATGAACAAATGAACGGGCGCATTATAAACAGATGCTTGCACTATAGGGCCTATGGTTGCATTGGAAGTTATGTGCAAACAAAAAGGTGGATTGTCATCAGAAAAGACTTGTTCTACTTCATCCCCAAAATCATCTATGTCAGAGACATGTGAAGCAACATCATCAGCAGGGTTGTCATTCTCGAGACTGCTTAAGGCTTCAAAGGAATTGTGAACGGGGATGGTGTACTCATTATCACCTACTGTCACCATGGGACGGTTTGACTGGGGCGCTCGAATTCCCCCGAATTGGAAGAACGAGCCTGGTTCTGGTTAGTTTGAGAATTGGAAGAATGAGCCTGGTTCTGGTTATTTTGAGAACCACGATATCTGTTTCCTCTACGGGTTCTGCGGTTGGAACGGCCACGGAAAGACCTAGAGTACTGAAGGTTATAGAGAGCATTGCACTCAGATGTGTCATGTCCATGTATTCTATGATAAGTACAGTAGGGAAGATCTGGGTACTCATCATCAGTACGACGTCTCTTAGGGTAACTATCAGGACAATTAATTGCAATATGGCCACGGAAACCACAGTTGTAACAATTCCGCCGACTATGGTTACTGAATGTACTATGAATACTACGAGGTGTATAACGACTCTGTACACTGGTTCTTGGTGATCTCTGAGATGGTTGACGACCACGATTTGTCTCTGTGGCGCAAACAAGAGGTGGTGCAGACTGAGGCATATGTGTGACATTACTTTTGATACAAGGGAAAGTACCCTGGGGGCACAAGGAACGTACATGATTTAAGGCTGTAAGTGGTTCCATCGTTACAGTTGGAGGATGAGCCTCATAAGCACACACGGAAGCAGGCGGCATTAGTTCTTTAATTGCTCCAAAAGCTGCTATTTTAGCAAGTGATTCTGTAAATGGTTTAGCCTCTTCAGGGAGGAAAGCTGATGACTGGACAGCATTGATAAATGATGATAAAAGTTTGTCTAATCTAACAGCAAATGCACTCAACGATTCATTACTCATGGGTGTAGCATTCACTAGTTCCCTAAGAACGACATATGGATCAGCTGTTTTTACTGGGACAAGGAAAGAACGAATCAGTTCCTCATATTGTGACCACTTAGTAAGATTCCTGAAGTCTCGCATATCAAGGAGATCAACAACGTGAACAGCAGCAGGAGATCGATAAAGAGCTTCTTTAGCAAGTCTGATAAGACTTTCCTCTGAAGGAGGACCTTCAACTAGAGCACTAGCACGAGAACGAATGGCTGCAAACCATGCTTCAAGACTATGTACATGGCCATTGAATAAAGGTAATGCATCAAGGGAATCACGAGTATAACTATAATATCTCGGTGTCTGAGTCGGTCTGTCAGTCGGTAAGGAACTGTGAGGACTGATGACAGGAGCAGCAATAGCCTGAGAGGTCGGAGTGTCGACATTCACTAAAGTATCACTTGACGGTATGTGAGACATAATGGCAAAGTATCACGAGAACAAATAAGGCAAAAATAATGAACAATAAAAATGATATAGAATTCTAGAATTGAAATAAAAGATATACAACTAATTCTGCAGAAGTAATAAAAAAAAATGTCTAAGATACACTGCAAGAGGAAGGACAACTCAAGGTCAAGAAAAATTTACATTGAAATATACAAGTAAAAATATTACTGGAGACTGAATTAAATGCAAAATGAGCTGTCTTTACTCTTGCTAATAAAGAAATTAATTAATTAAATTTTAAATCAAAGTAAAAGTATAAAATAAAATTACTAAATTGTTAACTGGGAAATTTAAGTATTTTCTAAGAATGCATAAACGAGATTAAAATATAATTCATAAAAATATTAATAAAAGAAAATAATTCACTGCAGAACAAGTGCAACAAAATAATTCACTGCAGAACAAGTGCAACAAAATAAGATGTAGAAATAATCACTGCAATAATAAAGTGTCACTGGGAAAACTCAGGTTAAATGATAAAATAAAATATGAAGAAAAAAAAATAAACTGATTGAACACTTCAACTCTTAATTGTAAATTAGACAAAACAATTTACTCAAGCAGAGTAAAGAAAACACTTTACGTTAAGAGTAATTAAAATTTCATCAAGAGTGAATTTGTTCAAAGAAATAAATATGAATAAAATAAAACAAAGGAACAAAACGGGTAGGTTAACACTTACAGTGGCAGGGCACACTTCATTATTATTATATATTCTTACAACAAAATCCTGCTGTGACTGATACGACAATACAACAAAATCTTGCTGGCAAAAAATAATGGTACACAGTCTGCGAAAAAATTAGAGGAATGAGACACTGCTGGCATACGAAAAAAAGACACACATAGAAATAAATGGATAATTTGGTATACTGGGGTAAATATCACTGCATGAAATACAATGACAATTACTGGATAATACAACGCTGAAAGAATACAATAAAAAAAAAATGAATCACTTCACACAGAGTGACTGACTGGTACACTACACAACTTACTAGAGACAGGAGTAGCATAAAGAAAAAAAAAACACAGATAAAAAAATATAAGATAAGTGAAAACACTGAAAAATATTATAAAAATAATGAGTCAAAGAAATACTGCGTTTACACTGAAAACACAAGGTTTAGAGTACACAAGCAATTTACTATAAATGTCTCACACATGCAAATGTCTTTAAATGCAAGAAAAATGTCTCTAAACTATCACTGAAGTCTGTAGTGGTAGACGGGCGGTGAGGGGTGATGAGGTGAAGATGTTGTCCTGTGGGCGGGTGGTGTTTCCTCCTACACTCACACTGTTGTCGTGAAGAAATGTGCTTTCTAGGTGAACTCACATAACTGGCTTTATCGTTCGTGCACAGCTACAATCTCTTGACCAATTATGTGAGCCAAAACAGTAGTAGGACCCGGTACAAGGGTGCAAACAACCACAGGTAGATGAGGTGAGTGTCTGGTTGTGGGTGGCTGGTGGCTGGTGGTGGGGGTGGTGGAGGTAGAGTGTGGTGGGTGAGACTCTCGCTGGGGCACTGCCGCACACCCCACTCTACCCACGAAGGTGGCTTGATAAGCCACTCTATGCCACAGGAATGGTGAAAACCACTCTTAGCATCCACCAGGGAGCACAAAGCGATATAGACAATACTTCAGAGGAACTTGGCTTACTTCGTACTGCGTGGCTTACTTCTCTCTCTCAGCTGGGTTAGAAGCTGGGTTGGCTGACTGGCTTAACCCACGAGAATGGCTGGCTGGAAGACGTGTAACGATGCACAAAGCACGGAGGAGCAGTTGGATGACAGGAGACAGGCTGGATGATAGGCTGACTGGCGTTCACTTCCACAGTCTGGCTTACTGACTGGCTTAATTGCAAAATCCGGGTCAACCCCTCGGAGATTGAAGCAATTAGCACACAACTAAGCCAGGAAGCTTGAAACGGCTGCAACAGGCTCGCAGGCTGGAGGTGGTGCATGAGGGTAGTGCTGGTGGGTGACGGTTCACCTTTGACCCTGCCGCTACTCACACAGCCTTCTAACGTCTTGAATTACCCTTAAAAACGTAAATCCACGCTCCACACCGCTGTCACCATTTATCATGTGGGAGTTCGACACGTGGATTAGGTAAGAAATACTCACGTAGGCTGTTATTACGTATAATTACAGATATGTAGAGAGAGCCCTGACAGCCGTTACCTTGTCTCCTCGCTCACTCTCGTCAACTGACTGACTGGCTGGCCGCCCACGTACCCATAGAGGGTCTTTGAATAATGCCAGGTCAGCGCAATATGAGTTCAGATAGTGACTCAGGCAGAGACGGTTGGTCGTTGAATCAACGGTACACTGGTTACTGGTAACTGGTTACTACTACTGAGATGTGTGTGTGTGTGTGTGGGTGTGCGCGCGCGCACCTGATTGTGCTTGCAGAAGTCGATTCATACCTCCTGCGCCCGCCTCTTCACTGGTTGCTACTAGGTCCACTCTTCCTGCTCCATGAGATTTACCATACCTCTTCTTAAAGCTATGTATGGATCCTGCCTCCACTACATCACTTTCCAGACTATTCCACTTTCTGATAACTCTATGAAGAAATACTTCCTAACATCCCTGTGACTCGTCTAAGTCTTCAGCTTTCAGTTGTGACCCCTTGTTGCTCTGTCCCATCTCTGAAACATCCTGTGTCTTTTACCTCGTCAATTCCTCTCAGTATTTTATATGTTATCATATCCCCCCCTCCTCTCTCGTGTCTTCCAGTGTCGTCAGGTCGATTCCCTTAACCTCTCCTCGTAGGATATGCCCCTTAGCACCGGGACTAGTCTCGCTGCAAGCCTTGCAAACCTTTCTCTAATTTCTTGACGTGCTTGGCCAGTTGTGGGTTTCAAACTGGTACTGCATCCTTCAGTATGGGCCCAACATACACGGTGTACAGAGTCTTGAACGATTCCTTACTGAGGTGTCGGAACGCTATTCTTAGGTTTGCTAGTCGTCCATAAGCTGCAGCAGTTATTTGGTTGATGTGCATCTCGGATGTGCTCAGTATTATGCTCACCCAGAGATCCTTTTCCTTGAGTGAGGTTTGCAGTCTTTGGGCCCCCTAGACTGTACTCTGTCTGCGGTCTTCTTTGCCCCTTTCCCGATCTTCGTGACTTTGCACTTGGTGAGGTTAAACTTTAGGAGCCAGTTGGACCAGACTTGCAGCCTATCCAGATCCGTTTTTAGTCCTGCCTGATCCTCGTCCGATTGAATTTTCTTCATTAGCTTTACATCGTCTGCAAACAGACACACTTCTGGGTCTATCCCTTCCGTCATGTCATTCATATACACCAGAAATAGCACCGGTCCTAGAACCGACCCCTGTGGAGCCCCGCTGCGATAGGCGCCCAGTTTGACACCTCGTTGTGTACCATGACTCGCTGCTGTTTTCCTGTTAGGTATTCTCTGATCCATTGCAGTGCCTTACCTGTTATATCTGCCTGGTCCTCCAACTTTTGCACTAATCTCTTGTGTAGAACTGTGTCAGAAGTCTTCTCACAGTCCAAGAAAATGCAATCTACCCTCTCCCTCTCTCTCTCCTTTCCTCCCTCTCTCTTGTCTTACTGCCCTCACCTTATCATAAAACTCCAGTAGGTTTGTGATGCAGGATTTCCCTTCCCTGAAACTGTGCTGGTTCTCGTGAATAACCTCATTCCTGTCTAGGTGCTCCACCACTCTTCTCCTGATAACCTTCTAGTGCCTAAGGACGGCACATGGCGCCCGGTGATTGACTTTAGGAAGTTAAATGCGAAAACCATTCCAGATCGTTTCCCACTTCCTGTACTAGGTGACCTTTTATGCAATATCGGAGATAAAGTCTTCTCGACCCTGGACTTGTTACAAGGGTTTTGGCAAGTCTCTCTTCAAGAGGACAGCCAAGAGTTAACTGCATTCTCTACTCCCACAGGTCATTACCACTTCCTACGAATGGCTTCTGGATTACAATCATCACCTCTCACGTTCTCTAGACTCATGACCAACATCTTTAGAGGTCTTATAGGTAAAGTACTTATGGTGTACTTAGACGACGTAATAGTCATGTCCGAAGATGTGGATACACATCTGAAAAGACTTGATATAGTACTTGGCAAGCTTGAAGAAGCCAATTTAAAGATCAAACTGTCCAAATGTCAATTTTTCAGATCAGAAATTAAGTTTCTTGGTCACGTAGTCACTCCTAGAGGGGTTACGACTGATCAAAGTAACGGCAGTACTAAATTTTCCAACTCCCAAAACTGCTGATGCCGTAAGATCCTTTGTGGGTCTAGCAGGTTTCTATAGATCTTTCACTGCAAATTTTTCTTCAATAGCAGCTCCGCTAACTGAATTGCTTAAGAAAGATGCTCCTTTCGTTTGGACCTTCCGTCAAGAAAGAGCATTCCAAACTCTAAAAGAAAAGCTAACATCTGCTCCAATTTTGAAATTTCCAGATTCTTCTAAGCCTTTCTATCTGACAACTGATGCTAGTTCAATTGGCATAGGTGCCGTACTAGCTCAGAAGACTGATGGCAAGTACAACGCAGTTGCATTTGCTAGCCGAGTCCTTACGAAGGCTGAACGTAATTATACAGTAACAGAGCAAGAAGCTTTAGCAATAGTATGGTCTTTAAAGCACTTCCGAGACATTATTTACCAGTACCCTGTTCATGTCTTGACAGACCATGCACCACTGATATCTTTATTCCAGAACAAACAGCCTACTGGAAGGTTAGCCAGATGGACCTTGACTATCCAAGAGTTTAATCCCACTTTTGAACATTTACCTGGCAAGTCAAATGTAGTCGCAGATGCTTTATCACGACACGTTAGTGTAGTTACTGCAGATCCTCCATTTACTGTCGAGGATGTAAAGAATGCCCAAAGAACAGATCCCATGTGGTCTGGTGTGATTCGATTCCTGCTCCAGGAAGATCTTATTCTTACTGTGAAGCCCCAGCACCCATTAGTGACTTTGTAATGAGCCAGGAATTACTGTATCGAACAGCCGAGTTGGGTACTCCAAGCAGAAGAGTGTACTAGTTAGTAATTCCACAGTCACTAGTGAACGTAGCTCTACAGCTAGTTCATGATGCACCAGGTGTTGCACACCCTGGTGTGGATCGTTCTGTGAAACAAGCCAGAATGAAATACTTTTGGCCACGTATGGCAACTGACATTTCCGAGTATGTTAAGAAATGTAGTGTCTGTATGCAACATAAAGGGAATGTCAATGATCCTAATCCAATCCAAGTGTACCCAACCACTAGCGAACCGTGGGAAAGAGTTGCCCTTGACTTGTTAACCAATTTTAAATGTTCCCTCCAAGGCAACAAACATCTGTGTGTTATGGTAGACCATTTCACCAGATATTGTGAGTTAGTTCCTATTGCAGATAAGACTGCAGAGACAGTAGCTAAAGCGTTTAAAGAACGCATTATCTGCAGGCATACCACCCCTAAGTCCTTAGTAACAGATAATGGAGGTGAATTCTGTAATGAGATTCTTGAAAATTTGTGTACTTTATACAAGATCTCTAAATCCACCATTGTTCCTCATCATCCTACCAGCAATGGGTTAGCCGAACGAACCAATAAGAAAGTACTTGATGTCCTGAGAGCCACTATCAACCCCAATAGTGAAACTTGGGATGAAGTCATACCAGATGTTCAATGTGCCATAAATTCTGCTTACAATGCTTCCATAGGTGATACTCCACATTATGCATTGTATGGTGTAGACAAGCGTTTACCCTATAAGTTGTTATATTCCACTCCGAAACCAAATTACAACCCTGATGATTTCGTAGCAACTCGTACCAGCATGGCTCAAAGTGTTTTTAGAAGAATCCGTGAAACACTTCATAAATCAACAGCAGAATTTACTAGAGTAACTAATAGCCGTGCTAAGCCATCAAAAGTAAAAGTAGGTTCGAGAGTAATGCTGACAAATTTCAACAAAACATCCGCAATGCCTCAGCTCGATCAAAAGTTTGTCGGGCCTTATCGAGTTGTAGAACATATCTCTGGTAATAAGTATAAGGTTAGAGAAATTAGTACTGGTAAGTACAAAGAATCGCATTTAGATCATCTTAAATTAGTATGCGATGTTGATGATATTGCTACCCAGACTGTGACAGATGCTGAAAATCCTCTTGACTCTGTACCCGCTACCTCAAATACTCAGTCAGATAACCAACCTGAATGTCGTTACTCCTTGCCTACTCGACAAGTAATGAGAAACCCACAAGTATCTTTTGTAGATACTCGTTCAGATCTCCCTCAGTCAAGGCATGTGTTAGCCATTGCAGAGGAATTCGATCCTCCCAGAGATGATAACCATTCTGCATATGTAAACCTCACCCTCGCAGAATTGGGTTTAAATGTACATAGTCTGTATAACTAGATGTCCGAGATGAAGTAAATTGTCAACTGTTTGTTATTTACTGATTACTTTTTCAGATTTTTTTTTTTTTCGTATTCACGTTCCCTCTGTATTCTGAGAATTTGACAGTAATAGTCTGAGTGCACCAGATACCTTTGCTGTTAATTTCACCTTGTATATATATAAATATTTATTCTTCCTCAGAATCTGTAGAGTGCATGAATACAGATCGATCGATCAATTCCATCCATATTGTACAATGATTTGTTCTTATAGTTTGTAATGCATTACGTTAAAACTCATTACGTTAAAACTCATTACGTTAAAAGTGATTATGTTAACACCCATTACGTAAAACTCATTTTGTTAACACCCATTATGATACCATCCATTAGTTCTAAGTTATATATGAATTTGTTATTGTATAGAATCAGCCCAGAACCACCTGCCTGTTCAGCCTATAGATAGTAGTGTATGTCGAGATGACATACGTAACATGACCGAGGTCAGCATAGTTGCTGATCCCTATGTTGTATAGCATATCAGTATCATCCATGTGCTTTAGATAGGAGATCCCTAGGCCTGTGACTGTTTGTGTGACGTCACGGGATGCGCATGTGTACGTTTGTACCTCTGCCTCCTCCTCAGTCGGCGTTAGACATCCAGGCTAGAACACGGCAAGGCTGGGCTCCATCTCCCATCATCACAGTGACAATATATCGTTACCATCCAACAAGTGTGTCTACCTTCAACCCTCGATATCTCTATTTAAGAACCCCTACGATAATAGGTGTGTTGAAGACTGTCGTTAGCAGTAGACAGAGCGCCTCTGGTCCTTCTCTCAGGACCCACGAAGAGATGTTATCCGTCCTCATCGCCTTTGAGGTATCTAGTTCACTTTGTAGCCTCTTCACCTCGGTTGCATACATTGTGTCCAGCAATTGATGGTGTACCCCAACACTTCGGCTTTCTGGGGTCCTTTTTGTTTCCACTGTAAATACTTCTTCAAATCTCTTGTTGAGCTCTTCACATGCTTCTCGATTATTTGTGATCTTCCCGCCTTCCTTCTTCAGCCTGATTACCTGGTCTTTGTTGTTTTCCTTCTGATGTGACTGTACAATAGCTTCGAGTCAGATTTGGCTTTCGCCGCTGTCATTTTAGTACTGTCACTGGGCCTTCCTTCTTATCTGTGTATATTCATTTCTGGCTCTTCGATTAATCTCCTTGCTTGCCCGATTCCTTGACCCTCTATACTTCTTCCATTCTCTAGTGTGGTTAATTTTGGCCTCTCTGCACGTTTGGGTGAGCCAAGCGCTCGTCCTGGCCTTCTCATTATTTCTGTTGCCCTTGGGTACGAACCTCTCATCTGCTTCCTTGCATATTGTTGTCACATTCCATCACATCATTTACTGATTTTCCTGCCAGTTCTCTTTCCCACTGAACCTCATGCCTGTGTAGACACCTCTTTTGTAGTTTGGCTTCATTCGACCTACCCTTCCTGCTTCCCTCTCCACTTATAGCTCTACTATGTATTCGAAGCTCAGGACCACGTGATCACTAGGTTTGAGGGGCCCTTCATATGTGATGTCCTCGATATCTGCATTGTTCAAGGTGAATACAAGGTGCAGTCTTGCTGGATCGTCCTCTCTTTTCTCTGGTAGTGTCTCGAACGTGTTGATACACGAGGTTTTCCAGTACCACTTCCATCATCTTAGACTTCCACGTTTCTGGGCTCCCGTGTGGCACCAGTTTTTCCCAGTCAATTTCCATGTGATTTAAGTCACCAAACAATCACTAGCTTTGTCCTGCACTCATGGGCCCTTCTTGCTACTTCAGCTAGTGTATCTACCATGTCTGTTCATCTCATCATATTCTTGTCTTGGCGTCCTTCTGTTCTGTGTTGAGTTATACATCACTGCAATTAACACTTTGGGACCTCCAGTCTGAAGTGTTCCTATAATGTAGTTCCTTGCTTCTCTGTCTTCCCTTGCCATCTCAAAATTCCATTGGTTTTTCATGAGCAGTGCAACTCCACTCCCTCTGTCTTTCCTCATGATCTGGTGTGTGTGTGTGTGTGTACTCACCTAGTTGTACTCACCTAGTTGAGGTTGCAGGGATTGAGTTCGAGGTCCTGGCCCCGCCTCTTCACTGGTCGCTACTAGGTCACTCTCCCTGAACCGTGAGCTTTATCATACCTCTGCTTAAAGCTATGTATGGATCCTGCCTCAACTACATCGCTTCCCAAACTGTTCCACTTACTGACTACTCTGTGGCTGAAGAAATACTTCCTAACATCCCTGTGATTCATCTGTGTCTTCAACTTCCAACTGTGTCCCCTTGTTACTGTGTCCAATCTCTGGAACATCCTGTCTTTGTCCACCTTGTCAATTCCTCTCAGTATTTTGTATGTCGTTATCATGTCCCCCCTATCTCTCCTGTCTCCCAGTGTCGTCAGGTTGATTTCCCTTAACCTCTCCTCGTAGGACATACCTCTTAGCTCTGGGACTAGTCTTGTTGCAAACCTTTGCACTTTCTCTTGTTTCTTTACGTGCTTCGCTAGGTGTGGGTCCCAAAATGGTGCCGCATACTCCAATATGGGCCTAACGTACACGGTGTACAGGGTCCTGAACGATTCCTTATTAAGATGTCGGAATGCTGTTCTGAGGTTTGCTAGGCGCCCATACGCTGCAGCCGTTATTTGGTTGATGTGCTCTTCAGGAGATGTGCCTGGTGTTATACTCGCCCCAAGATCTTTTTCCTTAAGTGAGGTTTGTAGTCTCTGGCCCCCTAGACTGTACTCCGTCTGCGGTCTTCTTTGCCCTTCCCCAATCTTCATGACTTTGCACTTGATGGGACTGAACTCCAGGAGCCAATTGCTGAACCAGGTCTGCAGCCTGTCCAGATCCCTTTGTAGTTCTGCCTGGTCTTCGATCGAGTGAATACTTCTCATCAACTTCACGTCATCTGCAAACAGGGACACCTCAGAGTCTATTCCTTCCGTCATGTCGTTCACTAATACCAGAAACAGCACTGGGCCTAGGACTGACCCCTGTGGGACCCCGCTGGTCACGGGTGCTCACTCTGACACCTCGCCACGTACCATGACTCGCTGCTATCTTCCTGACAAGTATTCCCTGATCCATTGTAGTGCCTTCCCTGTTATCCCTGCTTGGTCCTCCAGTTTTTGCACCAATCTCTTGTGTGGAACTGTGTCAAACGCCTTCTTGCAGTCCAAGAATATGCAATCCACCCACCCCTCTCTCTCTCTTGTCTTACTGCTGTCACCATGTCATAGAACTCCAGTAGGTTTGTGACACAGGATTTCCCGTCCCTGAAACCATGTTGGCTGCTGTTGATGAGATCATTCCTTTCTAGGTGTTCCACGACTCTTCTCCTGATAATCTTCTCCATGATTTTGCATACTATACATGTCAGTGACACTGGTCTGTAGTCCCAATCTTTAAAAAAGGAGACATGTCTGTCTCCTTTTTTAAAGATTGGGACTACATTTGCTGTCTTCCACGCCTCAGGCAATCTCCCTGTTTCGACAGATGTGTGTGTGTGTGTGTGTGTGTGTGTGTGTGTGTGTGTGTGTGTTTCTGATTGTTGATCTCCAGGTTCTGATTATCTCTTATATTGAACCTGCAATCCACTTATTCACCGCTCTCAGAGTGAATATGTACCTATATTACACACTACTTATATTACACAACATTAATCACTATTTATAATAACAATAAAATTATTATTTATGATCACTGTAAGCCTCAGAGGTAATCTCTGAGTTACCAGACATTGCCACGTGGAGGCCAGTGGCTCGTCTTTAAGGTCTATCCCCCTCCCCTTCCTAGCCTTCCCCAGGGAGACATCCGTGGGTCCCCGGATGTCTCCCCTTCCTCACTTCCCTAAGGTCAGCCTCGCCTCTCTCTGTGTTCTGACGCCTTCCACCCTCAGCCTTTCCCAGGTTCGTGTATCCAGGACTCCATGTGTGAAAATTTGTGTGGACTGCCTCCAAGTGAGTCACCTACCCTGACAAACTCTGTTGACACCGAGCTCTGAGGTGGGTACCTCAGCCTCACAAGTGGCTTATAGGACAGATTTTCACAAATGATTGTTATTGCAAGAAAACTCGCCTGCATGCACGTATAAAGGACTAACTTACTTGGTGTTGCAGCATATATCCTGATCTTCAACTTCCTAAGCTTAGCTTTAGCCCCTTTGGACTTCCCCTCAGAAACCACGTGCAACCGGGAGCCTTAATTCCTGCAATATTCAATCGTTATTAGTGTCCTGCCTGCACCTCAGAAATTCCTATATCCAAGAGGGTATGTATCCCCTAGTATAACTATGCAGACACGGACACTAGCTTCCAGACTGCTCTGGGACACTGGTACTTACTGGGCATGCTCTGCCAGCTGCAACACAGGCCCACAGATCGACTCACTCACAATCTCCCCAGACACTGGCTAGAAATCTACGAGATAAAGGTGGAGGTCTTGTCTTACTGTATGGGCCTGACGGAGGTCATCTAAGGTACATCAAGGTGCCTCTACCAGATTTCCCCAGGTCTCAAATGTGAAGACACGTGGGGAGCGCCGTCTGCTGATCACGGCGCGTCTTGTCCAGTTGGTGTCTGTCTTAAGAAGAACGAGCTGGTCCCTCTTCCAGACCCTCGTCTCTTCGTTCAAACTAGGGCTGCCAATTCTCCCTAGCTAACTTATCCTAGTGTTTGCCTACATTATCGGCCTATTACTACCTATGTTAAGGTCTTAGGTCTACATTATTATCTACAGTTGCCTCAATAATCCTAATATTAGTGTACTACCAGTAAAACTACCTACTCCTTCCCTGAAGAGTAAATCTATAAATTAAATAACCTTACCAACAATCCATGCCAACGAGAGAGAATGCTGTTTGTTTTGGGTGGGGTATAAGGGCCATCCAGCTCAGCTATCCCGTACGGCCATGCTGGATCTGTCCTGTGGAACTTTAGGGACCAAATAAATTTCCACATCCTCCCACTGGCGAAGGTAGGCGCTAAGTCTAAATCAAGTTCACCTTCCACGGGCCCCCACAGTGGACCCTGGACACGAGTGCCGTCTGGCCACTCTCGTCGAGCAGACTCCAGTCTAACTTCAACCATCCAGTTTCCCCTGTGTGGACCTCTGGGGGTGTAAACTTGTTGGTTCCGATGGTCTTAGCACCCTTTCCTTTTACTTTAGCATCTTTCGTATGTCTAGCCTTGACTGAGTGGCTCCGTACTTTCCCACCCAGTGGCCCACATGCCCTGGTAGCCTTTCCTCCCACTGTTACGAGGTTCCCTGGATTTAAAGGCAATCTATCTCCCTCTTTATGTACCCTGTAAAAGTGTTTTCCCAAGGTGGCCGAGTGTTCGTCACTCCCTACCTGGTTCAGCCTCCCTGGCGGTTCATCGTGTATACTGGTACTCATTATCACTACTCCCCCAGCTATCATGGGGACAGCTTCTCCTCTATCTGGCGTGGCAGGGAATTCAGGTGGAATCCTGCCGCCTATAATGTATCCTACTGGGGATCTGTATAACCCAATTCCTTCCTTAAACGTCCATCGTGTAGACAGGAAGACATCTATATGATTGGCTCCCACCAGGATACCTACATTTCTGACTGTGTCAGTGGTAATTCCCTGGTCTGCCAGCTTCACGTCAAGGTCTTTCAATCGCTTAGCTGCTGCAGCAAGACCTCTCGCTGTAATTGCCGTGGGTAATGTCTCTACCACCAAGGCTGTAATGTCTCTGCGATGTCCACCTAATTTGACTGTGACATCCACCACATCATAAGATTTGGGTGGGACCTGACTTACAGCCCCTCCCAACATCATACTAACTTTCTTTGTGGCCTTCAACTTTAATTTAGCCACCACCATCTTTGTTATCAAGGATACTTGTGCTCCTGGGTCAAAGAATAATCGGGTTGTTTCGGACCTGTGCCCACTCACAACCTTTGCCATGACTGTAGGTAGGGCAGCACCTCCGTGATTCTCACTCGGATTAGAGACTTCACTCCCACTAATCACGCTGGCTACCATTTCAGGCTCTGACTCACTTTCTATCTCTACCTGAGAGATATCCCTACTAGCTTGGGGTTCCCTTAAATTATTGGGACATAGTGCAGTATGGTGCTTACCTTTGCAACAGACTCGACACTCACTGAGCTGGGTGCCACAGTCTCTCGCATAGTGTTCCCCACAACACTTGAAGCAGAGTCTCAACTCCCTTAGTCTCTGTTGCCTACTGCTCAGTGTTGTATACTCCGGGCAACTCGTGCTAGAGTGTTCGCCTTCGCAGAACACGCATATTCTGGCATGAGTGCCTCTAAGGTTCTGCTTAGAGGGTCTTACCTTAGACACCTCTTTACCATAGTACACTCCAACGTTAGTCGTACGAGCTTTAGACTGATCTCTTGAGATCTTTGAGTGACTGTCTGGGTTTTTATGTGGCGATGGTGGTGACTCTTCTCTCACACCTACACTCAAATGAGAAACGAGATCTCCCAACCCCTCAACGATTTGTTGTATCGTGAACCTATTCTTAAGATATTTTAAGTGTAACTCATGCACTGTAGTGCCAGCCAGTTTCCTCTGAATCACCTGACTGATGAACCATTCCGACTTACCCCAATCATGTAAATCTTTAAGACTATTCGTCAAACTCATAACTTCGATTCGGAACTTCTCTAGGCTCTGACGATCATGGCGACAAGCCTCTAGATCCAACAACCGATAAAGTATAGCTACCTTTATCTCCTCAGTGTTGCCAAACATGTCCTTTAATTGGTCTTTGGCGTGTTGGTAATTGGTGTCGGTGGTTTGGTAATGCCGGACCAAGTCCAAGGCTTTACCCTTGAGCTGTGAACGTAAATATTGTAATTTGACGGCATCTGACAAATCGTCTCTGTCATCTATCTGGGCTTTAAACTGATCCCAGAAAGCAATGTACTCTGTTAAGGTTCCGTCGAACGCTGGTAAATTCAACTGGGGCAATCTGGGCAACACATTAACAGGCGTGCTGTTGTTCATGTTCCTTGAAACATTTGTTGCCCCTGCTGTACCGGCCTTCAAAGTCTTTATTAACTGCCTGCAGAGTCTCAACTCTGCTTTACACTCTGCCCTTCGTTTGTCATAGTCCGTCCGTGCTACTTCGACTGTATATTCGGACTCACCTGTAGTATAGGCCTCTGTCTCATGAAGGATAAATGATCTCTCAAAGGCCTCCAGTCTTTGCTCCAAAGGTTTCAGGCAACTCTCTAGTTCCTCCCAGTCTACGTCCTGATCTTGCCTGACCATACGACACTCCTCACATGCTTTGCTCAGGCGCCCCTTATAGGCTCCCATAGACCGCTTTAATTGACTTAGAGCTGGGACAGCTGGTACTACATCTTCACCTACCATAGTTGCGGTTTAGTTAAGATCACGGTACTAATTTGTACTTCAATTAGCCCACCCCACAGCACGAACGGTATTAGGCAAGAATGAACGAGTCTTAAGGCTTCTCAACAAGCTTAACAATTCCCTTTGTTATATTGACTCTACTCTGACTTAAATTGTACACTGTTAGCTCTCAAATCCCAATCGAAATGTGTATCGATGTGAAAGCTTAACCTAGCACTTTCCTGTACAATGCCGGCAAATAATTACAGGACTTAACCTAGTCTCAGGTACAATTCACAAATCCCACATTAAAATGAATCAAAGACAATGAAAATCACACAATAAAAAGTGCAGTATACAAATTAAAATCACTTGGTTAACACAAGTAAATTCAACAATTCGACTTGTGAAACAGTAAATGAATAATGTATGTAAATAGCTTGGCCTAACTGCCCAATTTACTCTGTCTAGCGTGGATGGTTGGATAAGGTAAATCCTAACCTAGCTAGTGTGCTATAGCTTAATTTAACCTAGCTTTAGAAATCCCTGTAAATAATAACTAGGTTAAATCTGTCCTAGCTACTATAACTGTTGTAAATATTGTACAAGCCTAGCCTAACTGTGGCTACCTTGCAAATCCACTGTAAGTAATCAACACACAAGTTTCCTACTCTGGATTACTTGTGATCACTGTAAATAATTAAATTCACAAGCTTCACTAGCCTACCTGGCCTGCCTGTAAATTACTGCAAATAACAACTTCTGTGTATAGTCAGCTTGGCCTAGCCTCTGTGTAACTTTGGGCCTGGGTATGCTAACTTAACCTAACTTTTAAACTGGTTCCTAACTGTGGCCTAGCTATGATAGCTTAACCTAGCTATTCCACATCACGGTTTTCGAAGGACCACTTTTGTGAAAATTTGTGTGGACTGCCTCCAAGTGAGTCGCCTACCCTAGCAAACTCTGTTGACACCGAGCTCTGAGGTGGGTACCTCAGCCTCACAAGTGGCTTATAGGACAGATTTTCACAAATGATTGTTATTGCAAGAAAACTCGCCTGCATGCACGTATAAAGGACTAACTTACTTGGTGTTGCAGCATATATCCTGATCTTCACTTCCTAAGCTTAGCTTTAGCCCCTTTGGACTTTCCCTCAGAAACCACGTGCAACCAGGAGCCTTAATTCCTGCAATATTCAATCGTTATTAGTGTCCTGCCTGCACCTCAGAAATTCCTATATCCAAGAGGGTATGTATCCCCTAGTATAACTATGCAGACACGGTCACTAGCTTCCAGACTGCTCTGGGACACTGGTACTTACTGGGCATGCTCTGCCAGCTGCAACACAGGCCCACAGATCGACTCACTCACAATCTCCCCAGACACTGGCCAGAAATCTACGAGATAAAGGTGGAGGTCTTGTCTTACTGTATGGGCCTGACGGAGGTCATCTACGGTACATCGAGGAGCCTCTACCAGATTTCCCCAGGTCTCAAATGTGAAGACACGTGGGGAGCGCCGTCTGCTGATCATGGCACGTCTTGTCCAGTTGGTGTCTGTCTTAAGAAGAACGAGCTGGTCCCTCTTCCAGACCCTCATCTCTTCGTTCAAACTAGGGCTGCCAGTTCTCCCTAGCTAACTTATCCTAGTGTTTGCCTACATTATCGGCCTATTACTACCTATGTTAAGGTCTTAGGTCTACATTATTATTATCTACAGTTGCCTCAATAATCCTAGTATTAGTGTACTACCAGTAAAACTACCTACTCCTTCCCTGAAGAGTAAATCTATAAATTAAATAACCTTACCAACAATCCATGCCAACGAGAGAGAATGCTGTTTGTTTTGGGTGGGGTATAAGGGCTATCCAGCTCAGCCGTCCCGTACGGCCATGCTGGATCTGTCCTGTGGAACTTTAGGGACCAAATAAATTTCCACACCATCCGTCCGCCCCCGGATGTTTTCCTTTCATCATTTCCCCAAGGTCAGCCTCAGCAAGCTGTTTGCTTGCCTTCTCCTGGTTCATGTATCCAGGAAACCATCCGTTTGCTCCCGGACGTCTTCCCTTCCTCACTTACCTAAGGTCAGCGAGTTCGGCGTCCTCCTCGGATCAGTGTCTCCAGGAGTCTACTTGTGTCACTTCAGGTGGACTCCCTTCCCCACTTTCTCGAAGTCAGCGTATTTTGCCACCCTTCAGTGACTTTGTTGGATGGAAACTTGGTCTTGTCTAGCTGGTCTATGGCAGAGACTGTCCAGGTGGGTGGAATTATCTGAGGTGACACAGAAAACTGCGTCCAGTAATTACACCCAACAAGACAGCCACGACCGTAGATCAGCCAGACGAGACCAAGTTCGCAGAAAACTCACTCACAAAGGAGAGGCTTATTCAGCGAAATCTTAGACTTCTATTTTTGTTGCACTGTTTATCTACAGTAAATACATTTTCTCAATTATATAGCTGAATAAGTGTATCTGCTAATGTTGCATTTTAGGCAGACGAGTGTCCGTGTGTTTATTTTTCTACCTCCATGAAAACAGCTGTACATGTTAATCACTTTTCGTTTTAACAAAGATATGTACTACTTACCAGACTACAGGAACCATCACTACAGTTCTTATGTCAAGAGATCGAGACCTATGAGTTTATACTTCTTATTTCTTAGACTTTATATATACCAACAATGACCTTGCTTCCCTTGCTTTGGCTATACTTTATTGTTTAATTTTAACAACAGAGTCGAAGTCTGCAGATACACTAATGAGAATGTGTCCATATGTGTATTTAGTATTTATTTGTTGGTTGAATGTGGGTTTAGTATAAGATGTGGGAGCTTGTGTATTTTTGTTTATACATCTGTCAGAATTAGAGAAGGTTGTACGTTGTTATATTGTATGTACGTTTGTAATACAGTGTGTGTGTTGTGTGTGTGTGGGGGGGGGGGGGAAGGGGGAATGAGGTGACCTAGGAAACAGTCCAGGCCACCTTGTTTTACGAAGTTAGTGGATCGTAGTAATGAAGACTTTCTAGCTGCAATATCTGCCCAGTCTCAAGTTGAAGTGTGTGTTTGTGGGAAATACGACCTTGCTGGTCGTGAAGTGGTAGGACTGCAAGTATTTGAAATAATACCACCCGGTGAAGCTGTTTTCTTTGCTAGTAAAACACAGGAAAGAGATGCGACCCAATGTTTAATTTGCTAGGATGACTAATGGAACTAGTTTGTCTTTCTAGTAGAGTACTAAAGAGCCGAAGTAAGAGTAAGTAAATATTAAGAACAAAATTAGTTTTGAGTGATAAGGAGCTTTATTACCAAGAAGCTGTCGTTCTGTTGCCCAACTGTATGTTGAACATGCTGCCATGCCTGGAGCTGAACATGCTGCCATGCCTGGTAGTTGAACATGCTGCCATGCCTGGTAGTTGAACATGCTGCCATGCCTGGAAGTTGAACATGCTGCCATGCCTGGTAGTTGAACATGCTGCCATGCCTGGTAGTTGAACAAGCAGCCATGCCTGGTAGTTGAACATGTTGCCATGCCTGGTAGTTGAACATGCTGCCATGCCTGGTAGTTGAACATGTTGCCATGCCTGGTAGTTCAACATGCTGCCATGCTTGGTAGTTGAACATGCTACCATGCTTGGTAGTTGAACATGCTGCCATGCCTGGTAGTTGAATATGCTGCCATGCCTGGTAGTTGAGCATGCTGCCATACCTGGTAGTTGAACATGCTGCCATGCCTGGTAGTTGAACATGCTGCCATGTCTGGTAGTTGAACATGCTGCCATGCATGGTAGTTGAACATGCTACCATGTCTGGTAGTTGAACATGCTGCCATGCCTGGTAGTTGAACATGCTGCCATGCCTGGTAGTTGAACATGCTGCCATGCCTGGTAGTTGAACATGCTGCCATGCCTGGTAGTTGAACATGCTGCCATGCCTGGTAGTTGAACATGCTGCCATGCCTGTTAGTTGAAGATGCTGCCATGCCTGGTAGTTGAACATGCTGCCATGCCTGGTAGTTGAACATGCTGCCATGCCTGGTAGTTGAACATGCTGCCATGCCTGGTAGTTGAACATGCTGCCATGCCTGGTAGTTGAACATGCTGCCATGCCTGGTAGTTGAACATGCTGCCCTGCCTGGTAGTTGAACATGTTGCCATGATTGGTAGTTGAACATGCTGCCATGCTTGGTAGTTGAACATGCTGCCATGCCTGGTAGTTGAACATGCTGCCATGCCTGGTAGTTGAACATGTTGCCATACCTGGCTTTTGAACATGCTGCCATGCTTGGTAGTTGAACATGCTGCCATGCCTGGTAGTTGAACATGCTGTCATGCCTGGTAGTTGAACATGCTACCATGCCTGGTAGATGAACATGTTGCCATGCCTGGTAGTTGAACATGCTGCCCTGTCTGGTAGTTGAACATGCTGCCATGCCTGGTAGTTGAACATGCTGCCATGCTTGGTAGTTGAACATGCTGCCCTGCTTGGTAGTTGAACATGCTGCCATGCCTGGTAGTTGAACATGCTGCCATGCCTGATAGTTGAATATGCTGCCATGCCTGGTAGGGGAACATGCTGCCATGCCTGGTAGTTGAACATGCTGCCATGCCTGGTAGTTGAACATGCTGCCATGCCTGATAGTTGAACATGCTGGCATGCCTGGTAGTTGAACGTGTTGCCATGCCTGGTAGTTGAACATGCTGCCATGCCGGGTAGTTGAACATGCTGCCATGCCTGGTAGTTGAACATGCTGCCATGCCTGGTAGTTGAACATGCTGCCCTGCTTGGTAGTTGAACATGCTGCCCTGCTTGGTAGTTGAACATGGTGCCATGCCTGGTAGTTGAACATGCTGCCATGCCTGGTAGTTGAACATGCTGCCATGCCTGGTAGTTGAACATACTGCCATGGTTGGTAGTTGAACATGCTACCATGCCTGGTAGTTGAACATGCTGCCATGGTTGGTAGTTGAACATGCTGTCATGCCTGGTAATTGAACATGCTGCCATGCTTGGTAGTTGAACATGCTGCCATGCTTGGTAGATGAACATGCTGCCATGCTTGGTAGTTGAACATGCTGCCATGCCTGGTAGTTGAACATGCTGCCATGCCTGGTAGTTGAACATGCTGCCATGGTTGGTAGTTGAACATGCTGCCATGGTTGGTAGTTGACCATACTGCCATGCCTGGTAGCTGAACGTGCTGCCCTGCTTGATAGTTGAACATGCTGCCATGCTTGGTAGTTGAACATGCTGCCATGCCTGGTAGTTGAACATGCTGCCATACCTGGTAGTTGAACATGCTGCCATGCCTGGTAGCTGAACATGCTGCCATGCCTGGTAGTTGAACATGCTGCCCTGCCTGGTAGTTGAACATGCTGCCATGCTTGGTAGTTGAACATGCTGCCATGCTTGGTAGTTGAACATACTGCCATGCCTGTTAGTTGAACATGCTGCCATGCCTGGTAGTTGAACATGCTGCCATGCATGGTAGTTGAACATGCTGCCATGCCTGGTTGTTGAACATGCTACCATGCCTGGTAGTTAAACATGCTGCCATGCCTGGTAGTTGAACATGCTGCCATGCCTGGTAGTTGAACATGCTGCCACGCCTGGTAGTTGAACATGCTGCCATGCCTGGTAGCTGAACATGCTGCCATGCCTGGTAGTTGAACATGCTGCCATGCTTGGTAGTTGAACATGCTGTTATGACTGGTAGTTGAACATGCTCCCATGCCTGGTAATTGAACATGCTGCCATGCTTGGTAGTTGAACATGCTGCCAAGCTTGGTAGTTGAACATGCTGCCATGCTTGGTAGTTGAACATGCTGCCATGCTTGGTAGTTGAACATGCTGCCATGCCTGGCAGTTGAACATGCTTCCCTGCATTGTAGTTGAACATGCTGCCATGCTTGGTAGTTGAACATGCTGCCATGCCTGGTAGTTGAACATGCTGCCATGCCTGGTAGTTGAACATGCTGCCATGCCTGGTAGCTGAACATGCTGCCATGCCTGGTAGTTGAACATGCTGCCATGCTTGGTAGTTGAACATGCTGTTATGACTGGTAGTTGAACATGCTTCCATGCTTGGTAGTTGAACATGCTGCCATGCCTGGTAGTTGAACATGCTGCCATGCCTGGTAGTTGAACATGCTGCCATGCCTCGTAGTTAAACATGCTGCCATGGTTGGTAGTTGAACATGCTGCCATGCTTGGTAGTTGAACATGCTGCCATGCCTGGTAGTTGAAGATGCTGCCATGCCTGGTAGTTGAACATGCTGCCATGCCTGGTAGTTGAACATGCTGCCATGGTTGGTAGTTGACCATGCTGCCATGCCTGGTAGCTGAACATGCTGCCCTGCTTGGTAGTTGAACATGCTGCAATGCTTGGTAGTTGAACATGCTTCCATGCCTGGTAGTTGAACATGCTGCCATGCCTGGTAGTTGAACATGCTGCCGTGGTTGGTAGTTGACCATGCTGCCATGCCTGGTAGCTGAACGTGCTGCCCTGCTTGATAGTTGAACATGCTGCCATGCTTGGTAGTTGAACATGCTGCCATGCCTGGTAGTTGAACATGCTGCCATGCCTGGTAGTTGAACATGCTGCCATGCTTGGCAGTTGAACATGCTGTTATGACTGGTAGTTGAACATGCTCCCATGCCTGGTAATTGAACATGCTGCCATGCTTGGTAGTTGAATATGCTGCCATGCTTGGTAGTTGAACATGCTGCCATGCTTGGTAGTTGAACATGCTGCCATGCTTGGTAGTTGAATATGCTGACATGCCTATTGTTGAACATGCTGTCCTGCCTGCTTGTTGAACATGCTGCTCTGCTTGCTAGTTGAACATGCTGTCTTGCCTGCTAGTTGAACATACTGCTCTGGTTGCTGGTTGAACATGCTGCTCTGCCTGGCAGTTGAACATGCTTCCCTGCCTGGCAGTTGCACATGCTGCCCTGCCTGGCAATTGAACATGCTGCCTGTTACAAAAACGCGATTTCTAATAAGCATAGGGGTCTCCAGTGAATACTAGAAAGGACTGATGTTCTAGCATCCAACCTGTTACTGGGTTTTTGTAACAAGTAGTCAGTATCCTGGTCCAATTATCCATTAGAATTCAGTAAGACTCAATAATGCTTCAGGATCACAACTGGTAGGCTACTAACTAAAGAAATTAAAAATTAATAAATTTATTAATAACAAAATTGTCTAGGCGTATAAGATCAAAGTAAACTAATCAATTGAATATTTTATAGGATACAAGTTCGTACACTTCTCTCGTGTACAGTAGTATTGTGCTGAAGGCACATATCATATCTTTATGACTTTTAACTGGTACATTGTCAGTATTTAACAACGCAATATTAATATATGCAAATAAGTTTGTGTGTATGTGTGTAAGTGCTCTAAGTAGTTTGCTATGTCTCAAGAGTCGACTAGACTTAACCAGTGACTGACTAAAAGTCCTCACCTAAACTAACTTCTTGACCAACCTGACAATCAGAACAGCTTGCTTGAACAATAAAACGACAGTTAAGCCGAACAGCAATATAACAAACAACAGCAACACAGAATCAGGAACAAGATAATGTAACGACACTAAGTAGGGACCATCTGCAGATCCTCCACAAAAGTCACAAAACTCCCATACTACTGAATCTAAGTTCAGCATTAGAAAATCCCCGACTGTGACAGTATACAGATACCAGTACAAATTAGGTCAGAAGCTACAGCTCAGGACCTGAGTTTCTCAGAGTGTCTATGCGACACACAACCTCAGTACAACGTCGAAAATCACTAAGTCTAGGCTATGTTCTGTGAACAGAGTTACACAGAACCAACAACAAGAAAGCAACAGAGACGATCTTCCAACAAGGGCCAGTAAGGAAGACACGTCTTGCCGGAAGCCAAGCCAAACAGAAAAGAGGGTGAGTCAAAGCAAGACAGTCTCACCCAGATGAGGTGTGATCACCCCCCTGATCACATGACTCTCCATGGACTGCTGCTGCCCAGCAACACAGAGAAGCCAGCAGGGAAACAAGCGGAACTGGTAGTTAGACAATTCTGTCAGCTACTTAACACTCTCGAACTACAAACACTGAATAATATATATAAATGTTACATCCTACCTAATAATATAACTAAGTCAAATAATAATATAAAGCAATATATTTACGATTTAGCTAATATCGCAAATATAAGCAATATAAAATTATATGAACAGATACATTATATACATTGTGACCCCATTCAGGGGTCGCAATACTGCCCTGTCTGGCAGTTGAACATGCTGCCCTGCCTGGCAGTTGAACATGCTGCCCTGCCTGGCAGTTGAACATGCTGCCCTGCCTGCTAGAGATTTACTTAGGACTAGTTTATAAGAAATTCAATTTTATCAACTACCTTAGTTATCTTATATCTTGCTCAGTTATCTTAGTATCAGATCCCCTTCTCTTTGACCAAGTCAATTATTGTTGTAATAATTAAGTATTAATAAACTTTCAGTGAGAGATAAGGTATCCAGTTTCGTGTTTAAAATTTGTTGCTCTCGTTTGTGTGTACCTGGCTCACGTGAGATGACGTCCCCACTGGCTCACGTGAGATGACGTCCTCACTGGCTCACGTGAGATGACGTCCTCACTGGCTCACGTGAGATGACGTCCTCACTGGCTCACGTGAGATGACGTCCTCACTGGCTCACGTGAGATGACGTCCTCACTGGCTCACGTGAGATGACGTCCTCACTGGCTCACGTGAGATGACGTCCTCACTGGCTCACGTGAGATGATGTCCTCACTGGCTCACGTGAGATGACGTCCTCACTGGCTCACGTGAGATGACGTCCTCACTGGCTCACGTGAGATGACGTCCTCACTGGCTCACGTGAGATGACGTCCTCACTGGCTCACGTGAGATGACGTCCCCACTGGCTCATGTGAGATGACGTCCCCACTGGCTCACGTGAGATGACGTCCCTACTGGCTCACGTGAGATGACGTCCCCACTGGCTCACGTGAGATGACGTCCTCACTGGCTCACGTGAGATGACGTCCTCACTGGCTCACGTGAGATGACGTCCTCACTGGCTCACCTGAGATTGTCAGCATAGTTGCTGATCCTCCTTTACATGTGTTGTATGTATAGATTAGCTGAGTATCATAGTACAATCCATATTTTTATGTAGAAGATCCCTATTAGGCCGAGTGACTTTATGACGTCACGGGATACTGCATGAGTGAGTGGGTCGCTCTGCCTTGTCCTCACTCCACGGATAGACATACAAGCAGGCAGTAACATGGCAGGCTGGGCTCCCCTTTCTTACCACAGTCTGACAATACATATCGTTACCATCCAAACAGTGTGTTTACCTTCCAACCATCATATCTCCTACTGAACCCCCACGACAAATTGGTGCCAGTGGAGGGCCTGTAATTCTGACGATTACAGCGATTTCTGGAGAAAAATTTCTACTGAGCCGGTTGCCATCTTGTACTAGGCCTGCCGAGAAGGATAGCGCTCGACCTACCCTAATCCAACTACCTCAAGCATCTACCAGCCTCTACATTATTCACTGGTCAGTCTCCTTGTTAGTGTTTATCTGCTTATTTGCATCACCCCCGAGGGGTTGACCCGAGTTTGCAAAGTAAGCCAAGCTACTAAGCCAGTCTGTGGTGGGGGAGTCAGAACAACCCAGTCCAGCCCAAGCCTTACACACCATCCAGCTCTGCTTGCTAAGCCAGATTTCCACCCCTGCTGTGTTCATCGTTAGAAGTTATCAAGCCATTCTGTGTGAAAGGTTAAGCAAATCCAGCCAGCAACTAACCCAAGTGTTTTAACCCAGTATTCAAGCAAGCCACGTGGGCACAGTCTTCTTCATCGCTTTGTGCTTCAAGTTCTAGCCATTCTGAGTGTTTTATCATCCCTGTGGTGTTGTGGTATTTCGTGGGTTTGTTTTAAGCCAGCCTGGCTTAGAATATTTTTGCGCCTAGTGAAGGTGTCCCCAGTGAGGCTTACACCATTCATCCCATAGGCCCAGCCACCATGCGGTGTCACCACTGCCCTGCCTCACTCACTCACTACCACTGTTTTGTACCCTTATTACAGGTTCAAGCACCATATTTTAAGGACTACATAGGGGGTCAAGAGCCAGAGTGTGTTTTTTCGTCAATAGCACCATCGTTAAAAGCCTCCTGTGTGGGTCCATAGTCGATTTAAGCGCAAAATTCTATGATCACGTGGAGAGTAGCAGCAAGCCATCCACGAGACGACATAACCATCCTCCACCACCATCCTCCACCCCAGTTCAGTCAACAACGCCGCTACAGCGATAATATTTTTCATAGAGACATTTGCGAGTGTTGAGACATTTCTTTTTTTGTGTTTCCAGTGATTTTTTTAGTGACATTCAGTAACTCTTGATTAGACTCAGTGTTTATTATATACTGTTTGCATTATTTCTTTTTCTCTTCTTTATTCAGTGTTATTATTTTATGTCTGTTGTGTTGTGCTTCTTTTTTTATATACTTGAAGTAAGTACCTTAGTGTTTTTCCTTGTTGTGTGCAACATATAAGCAGTATAGAGTTGTGTTAAACTTCACAATTACCTTGTGTTCACAGTATTGCAGTGAAGTGATTCAGTAATTTGTTACCTTGTATTCTGCATCACAAGTCAGTGTTGTCTGTTATAATTTTTCTCCCAGCATTTGTGTATTCTTGTTTTTGTTTTCATTCATTTGCTATTTTATTTTTCTCTGTGTGTTGAACATTCTTGTGTTAATTCTTTTCATTTAACCAGTGTCTAATTTGTCTTATTTCCACAGACAATAATGCCATTAATTTGTGCAAGCAAAACAATTATTTTCCAAATTTTCATACCTCAAGTTTCATAGCAAGAAAATTCTAGTATTGTGTTTATATTGATGTGTTGTGTTCTGCATCACTTTAAGTGTTCAAACCTTTTTGTTCTGTGTTTTTGCATCTATTATTTTCATATTTCATTGAACAAATTCACTCTTAGTGCAATTTTTAAGTTCCTGCTTTAAAGTAAATCATTCTTTGTTTGTTCAGTAAGTGTTGCTTAAGCTGCAGTTAAGAGTTAAAGTGTTCACTCAGTTCATTCCTTGATGATATATTTTCTTTCCTTGTAAACTGTATTTTCTTGTGTGTGTAATTTTTTTTATCATTGCATCATTGACTCATTTTACAATAATTCTTGTGCAAACATTGTGTTGTCATTAAAATTCTTCTTTCAGAAATTTTAAGTAGTGTTGTGCAGTACTTCTGATTAGCAATTGTTATTTGCAATATTGCTACAGTTTATTTCGGTGCAGTTTCATATGCTCTTTTCTGTGCATAATATTTTATTCTTTGTGTGCCATTTTATTTTATTTTTAGTGAATTGTTTTCCAAGTTTGTTTTAATTTTGCACAAGCTTTATTGAGCCCATTTTAACATTTTGATTGATTCATCATTTTATTGTTGAATTACCCTATTGCATTGAGAGTAAAGACAACTCACTGCCATTAACTCATTTTAAAGTAAAGTTGAGCAAATTAGATCTGAGTAAAGTACAATTTCTCTTGATTTTCAAAGTGTTGCTTATTCAGTTGAGTATTTTCTTGTGTGAGTTTCCTTGCTCACAGTGTGACCTGTCAATTTTTTATTTACTTATGCAGAATAGTTAAGTAATTTCTTCCCATTTAAGTTCACTGTGTTGTGTGTTCCTCAGTTACATTTTCTTTTATTTCTCTAAATTCTTGTTTTACATTTTGCAAACATGTCTCAAGTTTTCTCAAGTGATGCCTCAGCAAATTCTGCTAGTGCAACCATTAATGCATCAGTCCAAAATTCGAGTAATTCCTTATCAAACAATAGACACACTCAGACTTCTAGCCTGCACAATTTTAGTCGTGATCCTTATGATGCTATGCCATTGTTCAATGGTAACCCAGACAACCTAGAAGGTTGGTTTACCACTATTCGAGCTAGAGCTAATGCCTCAGTAGATGGTCCTCCATCAGAGAGTTGTTTAATTAGTATTGGAAAGGAGAGTTTAGCTCGTTCTCCAGCTGCCTCGCATGTGTTCAACTTGATTCGTATGAAAGACTTTCAGGATCTAACCAAGTGGCAAGATTATGAACAGTTAATCCGTAACTATCTTGAACCAGTGGGAGAAACCGATCCTTTTGTCGTTCTTAAGGAATTAGTGTGTACAGCTCCGAGGCCAGAGGAGTCATTAGATGAGTTTGCCCTTCGTCTAAATAACCTAATGTCCTCATTCGTTAAAGCAGGTCAAAATTCTAAGTACCTTAAAGACAATGATAAAGCAGCTCTTGAAGGGTTTGCTAAATTAGCAGCATTCGGACTTATCAAACAGCTAATGCCACCAACATCAATGTATGTGTATAATTCTAGTCCTCTAAATGCTACGATGGGACCGCTTACAGCTCTCATCCATGTGCAAAATTTGTGTCTCCCGAGGTAACCTTCCCTTATCGAAAGTCTACACCAACCACTTTGTCTACTCCTGTACCTCCTCTTGTTTGTGCTACTACCAAAACTCCCAATCTAAATCACTCACGATCATCATCTAAAGCTAGTGTTAAGAGTCATCATTCCCGTAGCACTCGTAGAATGTATAGTACCTATAGTCAAAGAACTTGCTACAATTGTAGTTACCGTGGCCACATCGTGGTAAATTGCCCTGACAGTCATTCTATGAGGCATCGTAATGATGATAAGTACCAGCCTGAATTGCCTTATTGTACTTATCACAGAATACATGGACATGACACATCTGAGTGCAATGCTGTCTACAACCTTCAGTACTCTAGATCTTTCCGTGGCCGTTCCAACCGCAGAGCCAGGAGAGGAAATAGAGATCGGGGTTCTCAGAATAACCAGAACCAGCCTCGTTCTTCCAATTTGGGGGAATCCGAGCGCCCCAGTCTACTCGACCAGTCGTGACAGTAGGTGATAATGAGTTCACCATCCCCAGTTCAAAATTCCTATGAAGCCTTAGCCAGTCTTGAGAATGACAACCTGGCTGTTGATGTTGCTTCACACGTCTCTGACGTAGAGGAATTTGGGGATGCAGTGGAAAATGCCTTCTCCGATGGCAACACACCCTTCTGTTTGCACATAACTCCAAATGAAATGATAGGTCCTTTAGTACAAGCTTCTATCCATAATGCACCCATTCATGGACTCTGGTGCACAAGTTAATATCAGGTCTAGCTTGTTTAAAGAGAAGTAGTTACGACATGTCCTACTCGTTGAACCAACTACTGTAACCTCCCCCAGTGGAGTAGCTGGTTCCTTTCTGCGTGTCCGAGGTCACACTTCGCTCATCTTTTCTATCCAAGGTAGAGACTTTACTGCTGCTTTTCTTGTTGTCGACCAGATTATTTTCCCTGGTGACCTTCTACTGGGATTTGCTTCCATGCGAGACTTACGCATTGTGCTCGACCCTTACCGATGGCATGCCCAAATTGACGACTTGATCGTTCCATTTTGGGGTTACCAGCTTGGATCAGAAATCTGCCATACTGCCGCAGAGTACGATGTATGGATAAAGTCCTTACAAGCCAATGCATTTTCCAGTAGCGTACCCAAGCGGTCAGGCACTAGTAACTCTGTCACTCCCATCTGTGTTCCACCTACACCTTCAGATATGCAAGATAGTGTATTGCCTCAAGTGTCCGAGGACACTCAGACTGCCTTGAGTGCTCAGCCTATCCCTGCAATGTCTGCTAGTCCAAGTAGTAGTTTCTCCACAGGGGATGCCTTGTTGGAAAACGATTACTTGAAACTAGTAATGCCATCTCTTGTTGATGTCACATGCCGTCTGCAGAAAGACGTCTCTTTTACGGTTAATGCTCTCATTAGAGTGTCTTGTTGTTCCTAATGCTCCAGATGGTGATCCCATCCTAGTTGACAGTAATTCGTGCAATGTAAGAAGTTATTTCTCGAGTAACTTTCACATGCTGTTAACGTTTGTAAGTGAAGTTTCTTTATAGTTGATACCTCGTGTCACTGTGTGCGACTCAGATTGAATATCAGCATTGTTGACCGTGTTCATTTATTTTCCCCTGTGCTTGCAGTGAGAGATAGATTCGTTCTCCCTTGCTCATATTGCGTGTTATAGCGTTATTTTTTTCAACCGGGGAGAGTCATCCACTCCACCGAGTTTGTTCATTCCTCCAGTAAGAAAGAGCCGATCCCTTGTGTTCTGGTGATTCGATTCCTGCTCCAGGAAGATCTTATTCTGACTGTGAAGCCACCAGCACCCATTAGTGACTTTGTAATGAGCCAAGAATTACTGTATCGAACAGTCGAGTTGAGTACTCCTAGCAGCAGAGTTAGTAATTCCATAGTCACTAGTGAATGTAGCTATATCTTTTGTAGATACTCGTTCAGATCGTCCTCAGTCAAGGCATGTGTTAGCCATTGCAGAAGAGTTCGATCCACCCAAAGATGATAACCATTCTGCATACGTAAACCTTACCCTCGCAGAATTGGGTTTAAATGTAACAGCCTGTATAGATGTCCGAGATGAATGAAATTATCAACTGTGTGTCTTGTTATTAGCTGATCAGTTTGTCAGAAATTTTTGTGTTCACGTTCCCTCCGAGTTCTGAGAATTTATGATCTGAGTGCACCAGATTACCTTTGCTGTTAATTTCACCTTGTATATATATATTTATTTTTCCTCAGAATCCATAGAGTGCATGAATATAGATCGATCGATCATTTCCATCCCATATTGTACAATGATTTGTTCTTATAAGTTGTAATGCATTACAATGAAACTCATTACATTAAAAGTGATTATGTTAACACCCATTATGTTAAAACTCATTATGTTAACATTCATTATGATACCATCCATTAGTTCTAAGTTATATATGTCTTTGTTATTGTATAGAATCAGCCCAGAACAACCTGCCTGTTCAGTCTATAGCATAGTAGTGTCAGCATAGTTGCTGATCCCTGTGTTATATAGCATAGCATATAGTATCATCCATGTGCTTTAGATAGGAGATCCCTTTTAGGCCTGTGACTTTGTGTGATGTCACGGGATGCACATGTGTATGGTCATACCTCTGCCTCTCTCTCAGTTGGCGTAGACATCCAGGCTAAGACAGGCAGAGGCTGGGCTCCGTTTCCCATCATCATAGTCTGACAATATATATCGTTACCATCCAACAAGTGTGTCTACCTTCAACCCTCGATATCTCCATTAAGAACCCCTACGATAAATGGTGCCAGCGGTGTGGGCGTAAAATTGATAATTACGCCGATGTACGGAGATTTCTTTCGACCAGCAAGACGGCCATTTTGTGTCACCAGTAGGCTGACCTAGCCAGCCTGCTACCTCAAGTCAGCTGCTCTCTCAAGCTCCTACCAGCTTCTACATTATTCACTGGTCAGTCTCTTTGTATTAGTGTTTATCTGCTTATTTGCATCACTCCCGAGGAGTTGACCCGAGTTTGCAAAATAAGCCAGCTTCCAGTCTGTGGTGGGGGAGTCAGAACAACCGAGTCCAGCCTAGTCTACTTCATCCAATTCCTTTGCCTGCCAAGCCAGTTTTCCACCTCTGCTGTGCTCATCGTGTGAAGTTATCAAGCTATTCTGTGTGAAGGGTTAAGATAAGCCAGCTAGCAACTAACCCAGGTGTCTTACCCCAGTACTCAAGCAAGCCACGTGAGTAGTCTTCATCACTTGTGATTCAAGCTCCAAGCCATTCTGAGTGCTTTTTTCATCCTTGTGGTGTTGTGGTAATTCGTGGGTTGTTTTAAGCCAGCCAGCTTAGAATATCAATGTGGCTGTCCTCAGTGAGGCTTACGCCGTTCAACCCATAGGCCCAACCACCCACTCACCACGTGTGCCTCACCACGCATTTTCAGACGCCTTAGCCCTGTTATGCCCACAAACCCAACCACACTCACTGTGTTGTGGTATTCACCTAACCTCTACCAGTGTTTTGGTAAACTACTAAGGGTTGTAGCACCATATTTTAAGGACCACATAGGGGGTCAAGAGCTAGAGTGTGTCTTCGACAGTGGCGCCACCGTTAAAAGCCTCCTGTGTGAGTTCATTGTCGATGTAAGCGCAATTCTACGATCACGTGTGCAGAGGACAGCAGCAAGATGACATAAACAATTCTCCAACCTTCCACCATCAACCTCATTCTTCACCAAGTCGTTACAGTGATAATATTTTTTTTTCATAGAGACATTTGCGAGTGTTGAGACATTTCTTTTGTGTTTCCAGTGATTTTCTTAGTGACATTCAGTGACTCTCGATCAGACTCGGTGTTTGTTTGCAATAATCTTATATCTCCTTAATTCAGTGTTAATTTTCGTGCATTATCTTATGTCTGTTGTGTTGTGTGTCTTTTTATACACTTGAAGTAAGTACTTAGTGTTTCTCCTTTGTTGTGTGTGCAACATATGAGCAGTATAGAACTTGTGTTTACACTTCAGAATCACCTTGTGTTCTCAGTATTCCAGTGAAGTATTTCAGTAATTTATCAGCTATATTCCGCATCACAACTCAGTGTTCTCTCAGTTATATATATTTTTTTTTCATCCCAGCATTTGTGTATTTTTATTTTGTTCCCTGTGTGTTGAACATTCTTGTGTTCATATTCTTTCGTTTAGCAAGTGTCTAATTTGTCTTATTTCCACAGATAATAGTGCCATTATTTTGTGCAAGCAAGATAATTATTATCAAAGTTTTCACACATCAAGTTTCATTGCAAGAAAATTCTAGTATTGTGTTTATGTTGATGTGTTGTGTTCTGCATCACTGTAAGTGTTCAAACTTTTTTGTTCTGTGTTTTAGCACCTATTATTTTTCATGTTTCATTGAACAAATTCACTCTTAGTGCAATTTTTAAGTTCTTCTTTTAGAGTAAATTGTTCTTTTGCTTGTTAAGTGTTGCTTGAGTGCAGTTAAGAGTTAAAGTGTTCATTCCTTGATATATTTCTTTTCTTGTGTGTGCAATAATTTTTTTTACTCTTGCACATTGACTCATTTTGCAATAATTCTTGTGCAAATATTGTGTTGCCATTAAAGTTTTCTTGCAGAAATTTTATGCAGTGTTTTTGATTAGCAATTATTTGCAATATTGCTACAGTTTATTTCAGTGCAGTTTATTATGCTCTGTTCTGTGCATAATATTTTATTCTGTCTGTGCCATTTTATTTTATTTCAGTGAATTGTGTGTCTGTTTTATTTTGCACAAGCTTTATTGAGTCCATTTTATTGTGTATTTCCCTGTTGCATTGAAAGTAAAGACAACTCACTGTGCCATTCATTCAATTTAAAGTAAAAGTTGAGCAAATTAGATTTGAGTAAAGTACAAGTTCTCTTGATTTTCAGTGTTGTTTGTTAAGTTGAATATTTTTCTTGTGAGAGTTCTTTGCTTACTGTGTGACCTGTCAATTTTTAATTACTTATGCAGAATCGTTAAGCATTTTTCTTCCCATTTAAGTTCACTGTGTTGTGTGTTCCTCAGCTACATTTTCTTTTGTTTCTCTAAATTCTTGTTTTACATTTTTGCAAATATGTCTCAAGTTTTCTCAAGCGATGCCTCAGCACATGCTGCTAGTACAACCATTAATGCGTCAGCACAAAATTCGAGTAACTCCTTATCAAACAATAGATATACTCAGACTTCTAGCCTGCATAATTTCAGTCGTGATCCGTATGATGCTATGCCATTGTTCAATGGTAACCCAGACAACCTTGAAGGTTGGTTTACCGCAGTTAGAGCCAGAGCTGATGCTTCAGTTGATGGTCTTCCATCTGAGAGTTGTTTAATAAGTATCGGAAAGGAGAGTCTAGCCCGTTCTCCAGCAGCCTCACATGTATTTAACTTAATTCAAATGAAGGACTTCCAAGATCTAACCAGGTGGCAAGATTATGAACAGTTAATTCGCAATTATCTTGAACCGGTGCGAGAAACCGATCCGTTCGTCGTTCTCAAAGAATTAGTTTGCACAGCTCCGAGACCAGAAGAGTCATTAGATGAGTTTGCTCTTCGTCTTAATAACCTAATGTCCTCATTCGTTAAAGCAGGTCAAAATTCCAAGTACCTTAAAGATAACGATAAACCAGCCCTTGAAGGGTTTGCCAAATTAGCTGCATTTGGAGTTATTAAACAACTAATGCCACCGACATCTATGTATGTATACAATTCAAGTCCACTGGCTGCTACTGTGAGACCGCTTGCAGCTCTAATCCATATACGAAATTTGTGTCCCGAGGGAACCTTCCCTTATCGTAAGTCTATGCCAAACACCTTGTCCAATCCTGTACCTCCTCTAGTTTGTGCTACTACCAAAACTCCCAACCTTAATCACTCGCGTCCATCATCCAAAGCAAATGTTAAGAGCTATCATTCCCGTAGCACTCGTAGTATGTACAGTACCCACAGTCAAAGAATTTGCTACAATTGTGGTTACCGTGGCCATATTGCTATTAATTGTCATGAGAGTCACCCTAAGAAGCGTCCTACTGATGATGAGTACCAGTCAGATCTTCCCTACTGTACTTATCATAGAATTCATGGACATGACACTTCTGAGTGCAATGCTCTCTACAACCTGCAGTACTCTAGATCTTCCCGTGGCAGTTCCAACTGCAGAGCCAAGAGAGGAAACAGACGTCGTGGTTCACAAACTAACCAGAACCAGGCTCATTCTTCCAATTCGGGAGAATCCGAGCGCCCAAGTCTACTTGTCCAGTCGTGACAGTAGTAGGTGATAACGAGTACATCATCCCAGTCCAAAATTCCTATGAAGCCTTAGCCAGCCTTGAGATTGACAGCCCTGCTGTTGATGCTGCTTCACGCGTCTCTGACGTAGAGGAATTTGGGGATGAAGTAGAAAATGCCTTCTCCGATGACAACCCACCTTTCTGTTTGCATATAACTCCTAATGAAACGATTGATCCTTTAGTACAAGCTTCTGTCCATAATGCGCCCGTTCATGTGTTCATGGACTCTGGTGCGCAAGTTAATATCATTAGGTCTAGTTTGTTTAAAGAGAAGCAGTTACGCCGTGTCCTCCTCGTTGAACCAACTACTGTAACCTCCCTTAGTGGAGTAGCTGGTTCCCTTCTGCGAGTCCGAGGTCAGACTTCGCTCACCTTTACTATCCAAGGCAGAGACTTTACTGCTGCTTTTCTTGTTGTCGACCAGATTACTTTCCCTGGTGATCTTCTACTGGGATTTGCTTCCATGCGAGACTTACGCATTGTGCTTGACCCGTACCGATAGCATGCCCAAATTGACGACTTGATCGTTCCATTCTGGGGTTACCAGCTTGGATCAGAAATCTGTCATACTGCTGCAGAGTATGATGTACGCATTAAGTCCTTACAAGCCAATGCATTCTCCAGTAGCGTACCCAAGTGGTCAGGCACTGGTAATTCTGTCACTCCCATCTGTGTTCCACCTACACCTTCAGATATGCAAGATAGTGTATTGCCTCAAGTGTCCAAGGACGCTCAGACTGCTTTGAGTGCTCTGCCTATCCCTGCAATGTCTGCTAGTCCAAGTAGTAGTTTCTCCAAAGGGGACACCTTGTCGGAAAATGATTACTTGAAATTAGTAATGCCATCTCTTGTTGATGTCACATGCCGTTTGCAGAAAGACGTCTCTATTGTGGCTAGTGCTCTCACTAGAGTGTCTGTTGTTGTTCCTAATGTTCCAGATGATGATAACGTCCTAGTTGACAGTGATTCCTGCAAGGTCAAGGGTTTATTTGTTGAACCTTCCTTACATGTTGTAAGAGACAGTAAGATTCATTTATTCCTAGCTAACACTTCGGGTCACAGTGTTCCTCTCAGAGCAAATACCAGCCTCGTTGACCTAGTTCACTATCCTTACCCTGTTCAAGTACAGGATGACGTGCCACCTGACCAGTGGGTCGGTGCTATTTCAACAGTGGAGACCTCATCCACTCCGCTGGATCAATCTATCCCACTGCTGCCACCATTTATCGTAGGGGTTCTTAATGGAGATATCGAGGGTTGAAGGTAGACACACTTGTTGGATGGTAACGATATATATTGTCAGACTATGATGATGGGAAATGGAGCCCAGCCTCTGCCTGTCTTAGCCTGGATGTCTATGCCGACTGAGAGAGAGGCAGAGGTATGACCATACACATGTGCATCCCGTGACGTCACACAAAGTCACAGGCCTAAAAAGGATCTCCTATCTAAAGCACATGGATGATTCTATATGCTATGCTATATAACACAGGGATCAGCAACTATGCTGACAGTAGTGTATGTCGAGACGACATACATAACATGACCGAGCTGTCAGCATAGTTGCTGATCCTCCTTTACATGTGCTGTATGTATAGATTAGCTGAGTATCATAGTACCATCCATGTGTTTATATAGAAGATCCCTATTAGGCCGAGTAACTGTATGACGTCACGGGATGCAGCATGAGTGAGTGGGTCGCTCTGCCTCGTCCTCACTCCATGGATAGACATACAAGCAAGCAGTAACACGGCAGGCTGGGCCCCCCTTTCTTACCACAGTCTGAAAATATATATCGTTACCATCCAAACAGTGTGTTTACCTTCCAACCATCACATCTCCTACCGAACCCCCATGACAAGATGACGTCCCCACTGGCTCACGGGAAATGACGTCCCAACTGGCTCACGGGAGATGATGTCCCCACTGGCTCACGGGAGATGACGTCCCCACTTGCTCACGGGAGATGACGTCCCCACTGCCTCATGGGAGATGATGTCCCCACTGCCTCACGGGAGATGACGTCCCCACTGGCTCACGTGAGATGACGTCCCTACTGGCTCACGGGAAATGACGTCCCCACTGGCTCACGGAAAATGACGTCCCCACTGGCTCACGGAAAATGACGTCCCCACTGGCTCATGGGAAATGACGTCCCCACTTGCTCATGGGAAATGACGTCCCCACTGGCTCACGGGAAGTGACGTCCCCACTGGCTCACGGGAAATGATGTCCCCACTGGCTCACGGGAAAGGACGTCCCCACTGGCTCACGTGAGATGGCGTCCCCACTGGCTCACGTGAGATGGCGTCCCCCACTGGCTCACGTGAGATGGCGTCCTCAATGACTCACGCGAGATGACGTACGTCCTCACTCTCTGAAGTGAGATGACGTCCTCACTGTCTGAGGTGAGATGACGTCCTCACTGAGGTGAGATGACGTCCTCACTGTCTGAGGTGAGATGACGTCCTCATTGGCTCAGGTGAGTTTTTTTTTAATTAAGTAGTTTTTTAAATTAAGTAGTTTTTTAAATTAAGTAGTTTTATGAACGAGATCATATTGCTGGGGGATCTGCGCTTCTTTCAGATATGATTTATAGTACAGACAGAGGTAATGAAAAAAATCTAGATCCTCAATCCTCCTCTCGCTTAGAACGCTGATTGATTTTCTTTCAATATTCCGCTCAAGTCTTTTTTCGTCGTCGGTTTACGAACCTCCTGTAAGTTATGGGTTACTTCTGGAGGTGGGTTTTGACTTCAGTTTTGAATACTTGTTGATTTTTTTTTTTTTTTTTGCAATTTCTTGAACGGCTTTTTGTTTCTTTTTTGCTTCATTCGTCTGTAAGAATATTTTAGTTTTTGATCTAAGCCATTAATCTCTCAGTGTATATTATCTTTCTTTTATTGTGACATCCTCGTTGTGAGCAGTTTAGTAACCCTTTTTCTTTTTCTGTGCTGTCTTGTATATTCTTTTTCAATGTCTGATCTTATTACCTGGAGTTTACCTGGAGAGAGTTCCGGGAGTCAACGCCCCCGCGGCCCGGTCTGTGACCAGGCCTCCTTATAGGTTGTCTCAGAGAAACAAATTTTATACAAACTTTGTGTTACTGTATTCCGGTTTTCCATGAGGAATAAGGTTTCTCACGTCTATTTCCCAAGAAATGTCTGATTGTTTTGTTTATTTTGTCAAAGCCACTTCTTTGATCGTTGAAGTCAAATTTACTAACATCTCTTCACTTTGGCCACGTCTTCTCTCCACTCAGGTTGTGATCGGAATTTTGTTTCTAAGTGTTGTCTCTGATTAGTTCCTCATTGAAATCTATTCAGCAGGTTATTTTTTGCGCCTGAAACTTCCTCAAATGAAATGCAAAATCGTGTTCAAAAAAGTCAGCAAGTCACAAACCTACAGAGTAGCCGGGACTCCAGTATGTCCCAACAAGACACTGCATCCACATCCTAGTGGCCAGAGTTGAAACAGCGAAACAAACACGTCTGGATCTTTTAACCTACAGTATGAAAATTGAGACACTTATGCAACATATGGGAATCTTTATTAAGGAAACTTTTCGCCACACACTGGCTTCATCAGTCCAATACAAATCAGACAGGTGTAAGGAGAGGAGGAGTTTGAGGTTATCAGTCCCTCAGCTTGGAGTCGATGTGTTCAGTCCATCAATCTTGTAGAAAGTACAGCATAGGGCCGTAGAAGTGGCTTATATACTGTAGTCAGGTGAGGCGAAGCAGGAAGAGGCGGGGTCATAGTGGTACCATCCACTACTCGAAGTAGGTCTTTCTCCAGAGGCTGGACAAGTGGTAAAGAATTCTTTGTATCAAGATTCCATTATGTTGCAGTGTCTGACAGAAGTGATAAATGGTTTAAAATCGCCAAGTCGATTTTAAATCATTTATCACATATGTCAGACACTGCAACATCATGGAATCTTTATACAAAGAATTCTTTACCACTTGTCCAGCCTTTGGAGAAAGACCTACTTCGACTAGTGGATGGTACCACTATGACCTCACCTCCTCCTGCTTCGCCTCACCTGACTACAGTATATAAGCCACTTCTACGGCCCTGTGCTGTGCTTTCTACAAGATTGATGGACTGAATACATTGACTCCAGGCTGAGGGACTAATTACCTCAAACTCCCCCTCTCCTTACATCTTTCTGATTGATACTGGACTGATGAAGCCACTGTGTGGCGAAACGTTTCTTCAATAAATATTCCCATATGTTGCACAAGTGTCTCACTCTTCAACTTTTCGATTATAAACCATTTATCACAACCCACAGTATGCACAGAAGCAAAATGAAACAAAGCCTTCAGAGCACACACAGATAGAGTAGACAATCAATGTCCACTGTGCTGGTCGGTTAAGTACACCAATTTCTAACCCAGCCACCAAATATTTATTGAGAGAAAATGCACCCTCAAAATGTCACGAAGTCCCTGCGCTGCCACGTGTATGCCGCCTTTTTTTAAACTCATTTTTGTTAGATAATTATTCTGGAAACAGGTCAGTATATGCTAACATAACCAAATTTAATCGAGAATAATCAACATTACTATTTCTGTGGCATTTCGAGCGCATAGATATATACGGAAGGAAATTCATGTAAAACTGGCTGCCCAGACATCGATGAAGCTCTTACAATCTTTGATGCATGATCACAGTGATTAAGGAAATTGGAGATGGTCATAAACGAGGCCGAAGTCATAGGAATTATTACTCACGCCCTGTAAAAACTCAACACTGGGACCTGCCAAGGACAAGAGAATGATCTAATATACCAACCTGAAATCCCATCACAGCTATAGCCATTGAGGATACTCTACATCTACACGTGGAATAACAGGGAGCTCCCATCCACCAGTGTACAGGTCCTCTTGCTATACTGTAAATTATGACAGTAATGTTTACTACAGTAGACTGCCGGGTGTGCACAGAATGTGAAGCAAGTAGCGCAATCTCAATTTCTCTTGTCTCAAATCCACTAAATGTTTGCCTGATTCTACATAAAGGTTCACTATAGGTCATAAATGGAGACAGTGAATCTCCTACGGGTAAATGGCAGTAATCTCCCATAGTGGCAGCTATTTAGCGTTCATCAACACGGCTCACGTGCTTCATACAGGCTGCTCGGCTTCAGTTATCAAACACACTAACAATATTTTTGTTAAATGCCCTTGTTTGTTGTTGATTATTGGGTTTAACAAAAGCAAGACTGTTTAGCAGTGATTGATAAACTGGCGAAGTGTTAAAATCTGTGAAATAAATGAAAACATTGCTGAAAGTCATGAAAATTTTGTGAAGTTACAAGAGAATTTATGATATTGTCGAGGGAAAGTGTGTACCGTGAGTGTTGATATTTCTTTGACGGAAAGTGTTGAATTTAACTGAGAAGCTTAATATAATCTCTGCTGTTATCTGCCTTGGTCCAAGGCAGATAGTGAGTTATTGAAAATAAGTTAACTGAATTTAATTAAGTTCCCTTGAGTGAAAGAAATTGGAACGGAGTGATGAGAAACGGAAATTAATTATGCCGATGACAGCTGTAATTTAAACCAAGGACTTGAGTGACCTTGACCGTGTCAGGTAAAACCATGTTCTTTTTCTTCAGTTTTGTTTGTTTACCGGATCCGTCTAATTGTGTTGGTGGGCATGATGCGGATGACTTATAATATATTTTCATTCTTTCCTCCCCCCCAAAAAAATGGCAGGGTAACAGCCTGGTTGATCAGATCCTGATCCACCATGAGGCCTGGTCTCAGACCGAGCCGCGGGGGCGTTGACCCCGAAATCCTTTCCAGGTATACTCCAGGTATATACAGAGACGCTATAACAGAACCAAGACCACCTGGGTCGTTCACGTGTCCTTCTCGCACTCGACACCAACAACTAGTGTATCCTCACATAACCTTCACCGCCCACAAACGGTCAGTCCTAACAGGTCCTTCAAAACATCTCAACGAGGATTTTGTATCTGCACTAGCAACAGAAATAGCAAAAGTACTCGAGAAATTCTAACAGGCATTATCACTCAGCATTTTCAACCCATAATGATAAACTTTACTATCAAAACAACAGGTTTAGCAACACTTGCAGAATGGGGGTACGCCACAAGCGGTGTTCCTCAGGGGTCAGTGTTGGGCCCATTGTTGTTCACAATTTACATAAACGGCATAGATGAGGGAATAAATAGTGACATAAGCAAATTTGCTGATGACACCAAAATAGGCCGTCCAATTCATTCTAATAAGGACACTAGAGCACTCCAGGATGATTTGAATAGACTGATGCAATGGTCGGAGAAATGGCAAATGCAGTTTAATATAGACAAATGAAAGTTCTAAATGTTGGACAGGAAAATAACCATGCGACATATAAACTAAATAACGTAGATCTTAATACTACTGATTGCGAAAAGGATTTAGGAGTTCTGGTTAGCAGTATTCTAAAACCAAGACAACAGTGCATTAGTGTTCGCAATAAAGCTAACAGAATTCTTGGCTTCATATCTAGAAGTATAAATAACAGAAGTCCTCAGGTTGTATTCAACTCTATATATCCTTGGTTAGGCCTCATTTAGACTATGCTGCTCAGTTCTGGTCACCGTATTACAGAAAGGATATAAATGTTCTGGAAAACGTGCAGAGGAGGGTGACAAAGATGATCCCATGTAACAGAAATCTTCCCTATGAGGACAGACTGAGGGCCCTGAATCTGCACTCTCTCGAAAGGCGTAGAATTAGGGGGAATATGATCGAGGTGTATAAATGGAAAACAGGAATAAATAAAGGGGATGTAAATAGCGTGCTGAAAATTTCCAGCCAAGACAGGACTCGCAGCAATGGTTTAAAGTTGAAAAAAATCAGATTCAGGAAGGACATAGGAAAGCACTGGTTTGGTAATAGAGTTGTGGATGAGTGGAACAAAGTCCCGAGTATAGTTACTGAGGCTAAAACATTGTGTAGTTTTAAAAATAAGTTAGATAAAGACATGAGTAGGTGTGGGTGGGAGTGAGTTGGACCAGACTAGCTTGTGCTGCTGGGTCTGGTGCCGTGCTCCTTCCTTGAGTGGAAGTGACCAGACTGGGTGGGTTATTTTGCTAATCCGGGGGGAGATGGGACAAGGACCTGCTCCGCATGGGTCAGTAGGCCTGTTGCAGTGTTCCTTCTTTCTTATGTTCTTATGTTATCCCGACGTTAATGTCTCCTATGGCAGGGTTAAAAGTTATGAGCTATAACGCCCCTCGCCCCACTTTGCTTGCCCCCAGCTACAAAGGAAAAACTGACATAGCATATTTCCTCTGCTTGCCAAACTTCCACCAGGAAACAAAGCAAAATGCTTGATTTCGAGATATATCTCAATCACTTAGAGTTCATTATGTCCCATATGTGAATAAAGTGAAGTAGAAGTGTCCCTGTACCTTTCCTGTTGCAGTACAGAGATTATTTACACTTGTTGATTCAAACTGGTTGCAACACTGGTCTCTTGCAAAGAGTCACATGACCTATGACTGGTACATGCTGGTTAAACATCTGCTTGTAATTACTTGATGTGGAAGTAAACAAGATGCTTGCCCCTTCTGAGAGGGCTGGGTCCCTCAGGGCTGAAAAGGGTTGAAAAGGGCTGAAGGGGACTGATACCCTCTTCCTGGAAGAAAATTCTCCACAGGGGCACAGTGAATATTCATGTCAAGTGGTGTACCGTTTATAGCCCTGTGGCAGGGGCAGCCCAATGACAGTTTTCTGACTACCACTCACTACTTTGTGATCGTCAATATGGCTTCAGGAAAGGTTACTCTGCTGCTGATCTGTTGTGTTAAACCTCTCCACTAAGTGGCACCAGTCACTGGATGAATCCAAAGTCAGCTGTGTGGTATCACTTGACATTGCTGGTGCTTTCGACCGGGTGTGGCACCAGGGCCTCTTAGCAAAACTTCAAGCACTGGGAATTGCAGGCTCTACGCTATGTCTCCTCAGGGATTACCTTCATGGTAGATCTCTAAGTGTAGTTCTCAATGGAACAGAATCAGCAAGACATCCTATTGGAGCAAGTGTTCCACAAGGAAGCATACTGGGACCATTGTTATGGAATGTCTACTTCAACGACCTTCTTCATCTCATCCCAGAATCCCATGTATATGCAGACGACTGTACACTGACATTCACTTATCCAAGAGAAGAAATGCCAGCTGCTCTAAGCTACATCAAACACCAGCTAAGAGCTATATCAGCTTGGGGAAATAGATGGCAGACATGCAGGGAGTGTAGCAAATGATGATCTCTAGGCACCATAATGGTAATGCTGTAGTAAGGATGAATGGGAGGGTGTTGGCACCTGGAGAAGTTGATATCCTTGGGGTGAAATTTGACTCTAAACTAACCATGAAGAACCATGTTGTAAATCTTGCAAACAAGGCAGCCAGAAAGCTTACAGCACTTCGCCGTATCTCGCATCTGCTTGACAGTAGGAGTTGAAAGATTCTGTACGAGGCACAAGTATGCTCACACCTTGAGTATGCTCCACTTTCTTGGTTTTCCTGCCCCCCCCCCTCTCATCTGCGACTGCTTGACAAAGTAGAGAACAGAGCAAAACGTCTAATCTCTCGCCTGGACCCATTCTGGATAGATCTGTCATTTCAGCAGAGCCTTCAACACAGGAGGGATGTGGTTGGCCTTACTGTTATGTACAAGGCCAATATTGTCAAAGTACCACACTTAGATCCACTTCGAGGACAGCGTGAAACAAGCTTTTATACCACAAGACGGGCAGAAAGCAGCAACTTCACTCTGGCTGTACCCTTCTCCAGAACATCACTCCATCTGAGATCATATATACCCAAGATGACTCGAGTATGTAACACATTCGTACAGCATAATGATGTCAACGAGATAAATTCAGCTGATCAAATGAAAATGCTGGCCCACAGATGGCTCCAACTTCATCCTATTCCCTACTTGTATGTCTCATAACAATAAAATGCTTTCAAATGAGCTGATGTAGATAACAGCTCTTAGCTTGCCAATAAAGTTAGGAATCCTTAACCTGTAAATAGCTTGTTAATAAAGCTAGGGATCCTTAACCTTGTCAAACCCTGTGTAAAAAAAAAAAAGTGGAGTACTGCTTACAGGGTGAGCAGTCTTTGTGTAAGGTTAAGTATCGTTTACAGCCCTATGACAAGGCCGCGGTGCCTCTTAACTCCAACTTAGTCGCTCCTGGCACTCAGGCCGCAGCCCGAGTGCCAGAACGACTCGGGAGATTCTCTGGAGGTGTATTGAACACCTGACCTCTGACGGAAGTGTCCTCAACACATCTGGATGATGAAGCAAAAGCAGAAGCAGAAGCAGAAACAGCAGCAGCAGAAGAAGCATCAGCAGCAGCACCAGCAGCAGCAGAACCAGCAATAGTACTGGAGGTAGTCTAAAAGCAAGAGAACAGAGGAGCACTGCAGGGAAGCTAATATCACACGGGAGTGAGACAAAGTCACAGCAGGATAAACTACCATAGGACAGAACCCGGTACATGAACAAACTGTTTTGACGGTGACTGCAACCCAGTTATGACCAATGTTTAATTATATTTTTTTAGTGGTAATAAACTTTTTTTTGAGGGGGGGGGAGATTGTGTTCATTACTGTAATGTGTACGACAATATATGAAGAAATTGCAAAAATTTGTTTTGTGGTAATGAGAGACCCTATTTTGAGACTATTCCTTACTGTACTGTATACATCAACTACAGGAAATAACTTTAAAATTTAAAATTTCTAATATTTTTTTCAAGTGATGTAACAATGTTCAGTGGGGTCTGACAAAGACCCATTGTGACCTCTGTAATCCTGTTTTTTTTTTGCACTGCCGCTCACAGGATGAGCTGCAGCAAGCTAGCCGCTCAGGCGCCACAACAAAGTTTAATATAATAACTGAAGTCCTATGGCACTCGGACATGCCAACTGTTCATAGATCCTGGTCCTGCTTACCATAAACAAGAGTTCAAAATTTGAATCCGATTGGATACGGGACTTTTAGAGTAATGAGCGAAATAAAGACGGAGAGGCGGAAGAAAATAAAATCAGGCAGCCCCTTCAAAGTTTCCCTTTAGGGATACCTGACGAGGGGAAAGATTCCCCTTCAGGGATACCTGACGAGGAGAAAGATTGCCCTTGAGGGATACCTGACGAGGAGAAAGATTCCCCTTCAGGAATACCTGACGAGGAGAAAGATTTCCCTTCAGGGATACCTGACGAGGACAAGAACAGTCTCTCTCTCTTATTTTACTCGGCCTAGGAGCTGTATATTTTAATCTGCCACCAAGTTTTATTCACACGAGCCTGGGGCTCACGAGCCTGGGGCTCACGAGCCTGGGGCTCACGAGTCTGGGGCTCACGAGCCTGGGGCTCACGAGTCTGGGGCTCACGAGCCTGGGGTTCACGAGCCTGGGGCTCACGAGCCTGGGGCTCACGAGCCTGGGGCTCACGAGCCTGGGGCTCACGAGCCTGGGGCTCACGAGCCTCTCAAGTATGTTTTGAATGTATGTTCTCCAGGTGTTTATGAGCAATATCTAACCTTGACCACACAACCATCACCACCACACAACCATCACCACCACACAACCATCACCACCACAACCATTACCATCACACAACCATCACCACCACACAACCATCACCACCACACAACCATCACCACCACACAACCATCACCACCACAACCATCACAACCACACAACCATCACCACCACACAACCATAACCACCACACAACCATCACCACCACACAACCATCACCACCACACAACCATCACCACACAACCATCACCACCACACAACCATCACCACCACACAACCATCACCACCACACAACCATCACCACCACACAACCATCACACATCACCACAATATAACCATCACCACCACACAGCCACCACACATCACCACAATATAACCATCACCACCACACAGCCACCACACATCACAATACAACCATCACCACCACACAACCATCACCACCACACAACCATCACCACCACACAACCATCACCACCACACAACCATCACCACCACACAACCATCACCACCACACAACCATCACCACCACACAACCATCACCACCACAACCATTACCATCACACAACCATCACCACCACACAACCATCACCACCACACAACCATCACCACCACACAACCATCACCACCACAACCATCACAACCACACAACCATCACCACCACACAACCATAACCACCACACAACCATCACCACCACACAACCATCACCACCACACAACCATCACCACCACACAACCATCACCACCACACAACCATCACCACCACACAACCATCACCACCACACAACCATCACCACCACACAACCATCACACATCACCACAATATAACCATCACCACCACACAGCCACCACACATCACCACAATATAACCATCACCACCACACAGCCACCACACATCACAATACAACCATCACCACCACACAACCATCACCACCACACAACCATCACCACCACACAACCATCACACATCACCACAATATAACCATCACCACCACACAGCCACCACACATCACAATACAACCATCACCACCACACAACCATCACCACCACACAACCATCACCACCACACAACCATCTCCACCACACAACCATCTCCACCACACAACCATCTCCACCACACAACCATCACCACCACACAACCATCACCACCATACAACCATCACCACCACACAACCATCACCACCACACAACCATCACCACCATACAACCATCACCACCACACAACCATCACCACACAACCATCACCACACAACCATCACCACACAACCATCATCACAATACAACCATCTTCACCACACAACCATCATCACAATACAACCATCTTCACCACACAACCATCACCACCACACAACTACCACCACATCCATCACAATACAACCATCACCACTAAACCACCACCACAACCTCCACAAAACCATCACAAAACCATCACCACCAAACAATCATCACCACACAACCATCACCACACAACCACCACCACCACACAACCATCACCACACAACCATCATCACAATACAACCATCTTCACCACACAACCATCATCACAATACAACCATCTTCACCACACAACCATCACCACCACATAACTACCACCACAACCATCACAATACAACCATCACCACTAAACCACCACCACAACTTCCACACAACCATCACAAAACCATCACCACCACACAATCATCACCACACAACCACCACCACCACACAACCATCACCACAATACAACCATCACCACAATACAACCATCACCACCACCATACAACCACCACCACCAAACAACATTCACCACAATACAACCATCACCACCACAACCACCACCACCACCACCACACAACCATCTCCACCACACAACCATCACCACAATACAACCATCACCAACACACAACTATCACCACACTACCACACAACTATCACCACAATACAACCATCACCACCACACAACCATCACTACAATACAACCATCACCACCGCACAACCACCAGCACACAACCACCACCACACAACACAACCATCACAACCACACAACCATCACCACCACACAACAATCACCACCACACAACAATCACCACCACACAACCATCACCACCACACAACCATCACCACCACACAACCATTACCACCACACAACCACCAGCACACAACCACCACCACACAACACAACCATCACCACCACACAACCATCACCACACAACCACCAGCACACAACCACCACCACACAACACAACCATCACCACCACACAACCATTACCACCACACAACCACCAGCACACAACCACCACCACACAACACAACCATCACCACCACAACCATCACCACCACACAACCATCACCACCACACAACCATCACCACCACACAACCACACAACAATCACCACCACACAACCATCACCAGCACACAACAATCACCACCACACAACAATCACCACCACACAACCATCACCACCACACAACCATTACCACCACACAACCATCACCACTACACAACCATCACCACCACACAGCCATCACCACCACACAACCATCACCTCCACACAACCATCACCACCACACAACCACACAACAATCACCACCACACAACCATCACCACCACACAACCATCACCACCACACAACCATCACCACCACACAACAATCACCACCACACAACCATCACCACCACACAACCATCACCACCACACAACCATCACCACCACACAACCATCACCACACAACCACCACCACACAACACAACCATCACCACCACACAACCATTACCACCACACAACCACCAGCACACAACCACCAGCACACAACCACCACCACACAACACAACCATCACCACCACAACCATTACCACCACACAACCATCACCACCACACAACCATCACCACCACACAATCACCACCACACAACCACACAACAATCACCACCACACAACAATCACCAGCACACAACAATCACCACCACACAACAATCACCACCACACAACAATCACCACCACACAACCATCACCACCACACAACCATCACCACCACACAACCATCACCACCACACAACCATCACCACCACACAACCATCACCACCATACAACCATCACCACCACACAACCATCACCACCACACAACCATCACCACCACACAACCACACAACAATCACCACCACACAACCATCACCCCCACACAACCATCACCACCACACAACCACACAACAATCACCACCACACAACCATCACCACCACACAACCATCACCACCACACAACCATCGCCACCACACAACCATCGCCACCACACAACCATCGCCACCAAACAACCATCGCCACCACACAACCATCGCCACCATACAACCATCACCACCACACAACCATCACCACCACACAACCATCACCACCACACAACCATCACCACCACACAACCATCACCACCACACAACCATCACCACCACACAACCATCACCATCACACAACAATCACCACCACACAACCATCACCACCACACAACCATCACCACCACACAACCATCACCACCACACAACCATCGCCACCACACAACCATCGCCACCACACAACCATCGCCACCACACCACCATCGCCACCACACAACCATCACCACCACACAACCATCACCACCACACAACCATCACCACCACACAACCATCACCACCACACAACCACCACCACCACACAACCATCACCACCACACAACCATCATCACCACCACAACCATCACCACCACACAACCATCATCACCACCACAACCATCACCACCACACAACCATCACCACCACACAACCATCACCACCACACAACCATCACCACCACACAACCATCACCACCACACAACCATCACCACCACACAACCATCGCCACCACACAACCATCGCCACCACACAACCATCGCCACCACACCACCATCGCCACCACACAAATATCACCACCACACAACCATCACCACCACACAACCATCACCACCACACAACCACCACCACCACACAACCATCACCACCACACAACCATCACCACCACACAACCATCATCACCACACAACCATCACCACCACACAACCATCACCACCACACAACCATCACCACCACACAACCATCACCACCACACAACCATCACCACCACACAACCATCACCACCACACAACAATCACCACCACACAACCATTACCACCACACAACTATCACCACCACACAACCATCACCACCACACAACCATCACCACCACACAACCATCACCACCACACAACCATCACCACCACACAACCATCACCACCACACAACCATCACCATCACACAACCATCTCCACCACACAACCATCACCACCACACAACCATCACCACCACACAACCATCACCACCACACAACCATCACCACCACACAACCATCACCACCACACAACCATCACCACCACACAACCGTCACCACCACACAACCGTCACCACCACACAACCATCACCACCACACAACCATCACCACCACACAACCGTCACCACCACACAACCATCACCACCACACAACCGTCACCACCACACAACCATCACCACCACACAACCGTCACCACCACACAACCATCACCACCACACAACCATCACCGCCACACAACCATCACCACCACACAACCATCATCACCACACAACCATCACCACCACACAACCATCACCACCACACAACCATCACCACCACACAACCGTCGCCACCACACAACCATCACCACCACACAACCATCACCACCACACAACCATCACCACCACACAACCATCACCACCACACAACCATCACCACCACACAACCATCACCACCACACAACCATCACCACCACACAACCGTCGCCACCACACACCTGTAACGTTAAGCTCATATTTAGGTTTTAATATTTATATTAAGACGAATGAGAGGTTTTTGTTGGTTGTTACTTCACTCTGGTAGGAGCGAGTTTGTCAGCGCCACCTGTGAACCTGCTTTCTAAGTTATGACATAATTTGTCTGGTGACATCCTATCCTCTTATCTCCCTTATGCATTTATAAATATTTTCTCTCAATCTATAGTAGGATTCGAACCTACACACACTGCATCAAGGTACGCAATACTTTATCCACACAGTCAGACTCCAGATAAAGTGCTGCGCACCTTGATGCAGAGTGTGAAGGTTCGAATCCTGCTGTGAACTGAGGGATAATGTTCGTAAATAATTTCGCCCGTTTGCGAATTGTTGAGCGTCAGCATATATGTGAATATCTTTCATACTGTTTGCAGCAAATTTCTTGGTTAGGTTAGTTTGTCCTGTATTGGTAAAAAAAAACAATAACGAATTATAACATACGTTGATTAACGGTAAAATTCTCATGTATTACATACTTCATCTCTGTACCATCAATGTATCTTTTAAACTTTGTAATAAAATATGCTTATTTGTAGAAATATAAAAGTTGGGGTGTTAGTGGAAGGAGAATATTCAAGCGGCTTCTGGAAGAAATCCAAATATTTGTCCTCAAAGCCTTTTATCCACTGTGGGTCCCACAATTTGCACTAGAAATGAACCTCATCTGTAGTTAAGAAAATCTAATAAAAGCATTCTTCCCCACTAAGACAGGAAGTCACTGTGCGAGGTAGACATAGCTATCATATTTTCACTCTTGAAAGTATATTCAAAATGCTGGAGCAGTTTCACACTTGTCTTTACAACAGTAAAATTGTTTCATTAAAAAGACTAATTGCTTGTGATGTAGAGGAATGTACGTAACCGCGCCCTGGGTCAGTCGTCACTGTACTCTGCTCTGTACTTGGCAGTGTCCTGGGTCAGTCATCACTGTACTTGGCCATGTCTTGGATCAGCCATCCCTGTACCTTGAACTGTACTTGACCACACCCTGTATCATTCTTCACTGTACCCTGCACTGTACTTGACCACGCCCTGGGTTAGTCATCACTGTGTCCTTCATTCTACTCCTGAAAACTCCAACAGGTTTGTCACTGGTCACCCAGACTGTGAGCAATAAAGTAAAGTGAATTATAGCTTCACTTACCTGTGGGACTGTGCTCAGTGTCGTCTCTGTGACAACCCTGTCATCTTATTTTCATTGTTTTACTCTTCCATCTTCAGTATCTGAGTCAGGGGTGTAGCTACATTGTTAGTATCTCAGCCAGGGATGCCGCTACATCTTCGGGAACCCTGTGCCTTGACTTATACCGGTACATCTGTGTTAATTCAGTGACACTGGACTGTCATACCATCTGCTGAGTTTGTCAGCTATCATGGCAGTCTATCCTTCAGGATTTTCTCATTAGTTATGGAAGTAACAAGCGCAATCCCTCTCAACAGATTTTCTCCTAGTCTTTTATCCTTTTCCGATACCTGTTTCTGTATACTCCTTCATTTTACTACATTAGTGTCTTCTTTTCATCCATCTACCCCATCCATGCTAACCTTTTCTTCACTCCACTCCGTACCCATACTTTCTATATTTTTCTTCTCACTACTCTGTCCTCATGCTTTCTACCTTTTTGCTGCGACCTCTCCGTTCACATAACTTTCAACTACCTGGTCATGGACGCCCGATGTTCACCTAGGGACAACTTCACCTACATACACCTGCCTCGTGAACAATTTCCACCACCACCTACATGGTGAAAGCTGTCAAGGGGAAGTCCCACCAACCACCATCCACATCTTTACGACACAGACGTCATAGTATCAGTAACCTTTAACTCTACACTTGCTACAGCTGGTCTGACGTCACAACAAAATGTGCGATACTTGGAATTGACAGACTAGGCAAGAAAAATATAAAAATATTAAAAGTGAACTTGAAAATAAAATTGACCACAACATAAAATGTCAGTCATAAAGATTTTAAATTCGAACACATAAGCAAGAAAATGTAAAATATAAAGTTGTTTTAATGGAGTGCGGGAACAAAGTTACTGGTGACAATAACACTGCAGTCCCAACATAAAAACATATCCAGATCAAAAATATTTTTGTTTTACGCAGATCATTTTACAGTTTAAGAACTGCTATCCTGCCTGGCTATTCTGCGTGACGCTGCGGTATACTACCAGTCTCCAGTTGGTAGTATACCATAGTTAACAACACTAGATGACATGACATGTAGATATTTTTGTTAAAAATACAACGAACCATGTACAGTATTACTGATGGTAAAGAATACCAACAACTTGATGAACAAGACATGTGCAACATTTGAGCAGCTTTATTGCCCAAGTGTTTCGCCCACACAGCAGGCTTCTTCAGTCGATTACAAGTCGATGTACCACTGGAGACAGTAGGAGTAATGTTAAGGCAATCAGCCTTAACCACCAACTACAAAGACTAAAGGAGTGATCACCTCAAAATTATTTCTTGTCTCTAATATTATATTCGTCTGTGTTCAACTGAAGAATCCTGCTGTACAGGCGAAACAGTTCCGCAGCGAAGATACCCAAGTGATTTATCATTTACACAATTTTTCACTTTCAGCAGAGCTTGATCATCTTATAGCAGAACGTCGCCTGTAAATGAAGGTTTACTCTCTCCAGCGCCTTCCTACAAAAGTTGGGTGCCAAAAAGGTATCTATTTATTGGTAAATGAACAGAAGTAAAAGATGTTAGGAGACTTGCCCCTAGATTTCTCTTCGCTCGGGATTAAACTCCGGTTTCTTTCGTTTATGAACACCCTCTTCAAAGAGTTTGAAACTGACACTAAATATCAGCAACAGTTACGAAACTTTGAAACTGTTCAGACGAGTTCATTATAAGATTAAAAAAGAACATTGCAGTAAGTCTGGACCAGGCTGCTCCATCTCTACCCAAACTATTCCTATTTGCCCTACGCAACTAAGCCCTACTAACTAGCATTGCTTCCTAGAAAGAGTTAATGTCGAGTACTGTTGCACTGAATGTTGATTCTGTGGATATTTCAAATGCTTCGTTCTTCCTAACACTCCTGACATGACATGACCTGACCTAGGCTTTCTCTTCACCTATTTCTGTGTATTTAATAAAAGACACTTGTGCTACTACGACATTCTGTTAGGGAACTTATAGCTCACTAAGAGCTTCGTCAGTCCCATGGAAAATTTTGCTTCCTGAAAACTTTGTCAATCCAAAGTTTCTAGTGAGCGAAACGTGTCCTAATAAAATATTTTCGTTTCGAAAAAGTGTGTTGCCGTCAGACGGTAAACAAGTAGAAGGTTCCTGTAATTACCTTTATCCTCTTGACCTTTCTTCTGTATTTTCTTCACCTTTACTGTCTTCCGACTTTCTCTAAACTTGCTTTTTCCAGGTACCATGATCGTCTATCTGCTATTCCAGTAGAGTCTCTGGTAGACAAGTACGGCTGGAAACTGATAACTTACTTGAGCACCAGTGTAGCCAAACAGTAAAATCAAATACACGTAAAACCTTTGTCTTTACTTCATAAAGAACAGCTTTGTACAATAGCAATTGTTTTCACAAGACCCAATTTTGATTAATTTGTGAGTCAAAGAAATATCACCATTGCAATTACTGTACCAATGTTCCACGCATGAAAACCAATGTAATCACACACCGGAGCACATGCCAGCACAAGCAAATAGTATGAATCCACGAACTCACATACGAAATATTCCAAGTCCAGATCAGTGATATGAAGGTACGACCAACATACACATACTCCGTGTTCAAATCAAAACTAATAATGTAAAATTTATATTTGTGTATTTTCATAGATACAAGATCAGTGGTTCAGGTCAGGGCCAGGGGAAAGCTTGTCTCTCTGAACAAGTGTGGTGGAAGGGAGAAGCAAGGAAGGCAACCTTACCCCACTGGTGTGAAGCAATTATGCAAGGCAGTTGGCAGGTAGATGGACCAGCACTGTCACCTTTCCGACTCTCCTCAACACTCCAGTGTTAACATATTTTACTACATATATGACACTTATGAGCTCTTACCACCATAACAACCATGTACTCTAGCTGCCGCATATTAGCAAATGATTTGCTACAAATACATTGCAAACTACGAATAGAGTAGGTTCATAACACAGTGACACTGATGTTACTGGTGACCAGTACTGTAGCTGACACTGATGTCCCATAGCTCGATCGCTAGCGCACTCGGCTCACACACTGAGGACCGAGGGTCGATCCCTGGTACGGGTGGAAATTTTAGGAAGTTTTTCCTTAAAACACCTGATGTCCATGTTCACCTATCGGTAAAATGGGTACCTGGGTGTTAGTCGATTGGTGTGGGTCGCATCCTGAGACAAAATATACCTAATTTGCCCCAAATTCTGTGTGATACAAGGGCTTTCTATACAGTAGTATGTCACTGATGTCAGCTAGGCCTGTTTACCTTGTACATGTACTTGTAGAATAAAAAGACTGATTATTGTTACCATTACTATTATTAATGGTGACCAGTACTGTGGCTGATACTGCCACTGATGACCAGTACTGCAGCTGACACTGTCAGTGACATCAGTATCAACTACAGTACTGGGCCAAGAGTTTCCAGCAAGGAACAGGAGAGTCATCAGTATGGTGGTTTTCCCTGAACACGGACCTAATTCAGGTCCGTGTTCAAGGGAAACCGTGTTCAGGCTGACAACCTCACCGGTTGCCAGCCTCTTAAATCTTGTCTTCCGAGATTTTCAAATAGTGTCTGTAGCGGCACCAAGATCGAGGGCTGGTGAGGGCTTCTGCCAGCCCCCCCCCCCATTTTCTTCAGCCTGCATAATTTCTTCTAGTCCCCACAAGGCCACCCATATAATGAAAATCATCAGCTATTCAGCTTGTTCTTAGGCGAGTCTCTGGACCTGCACCACATACTGGTCAAGACGTCGTATAGTTAACTGCAGACAATGAAGCAGATAGGAATAGGACACCATCCCGTGGGGATGGTGTCTTATTCCTTATACACCGCCGTCAGGACGAGTTGAGGGCGGTGCATAAGGCATCTGGGCAGCATATAAAGCACATAAAGGCTGCACGAAGTGACGAGTGACGACTATACAGAAGATAAGGCAAGAAGGAAGTCATAGAGGCGAACGCTAAGAGTGAATCACATCAGATAACATAACTTATGAAGCGGGTATAGAAATGTTTTCTCTAGTATTATTGCGGTCATCGTACAAGTTACTTTATACCCAGATATTCCTAACTGGAAAATTGGATCAAACTCAAATGGATGAATAATTGATTAAACACATTTCTGGATGAAAATAAAGGCATTTACAAGCAAATCAAAGGAGGAGAGGCACATCTTATGGACTAACATCCATTTTAAGATGGAAGTAATACAAAAAATAGGGCTAAAACACATTATGAACTTAGAGTTGCGAGGGGACTCAAAAACCAAACCAAAGTTCATTTTTTCAGGTATACAGGATTAAGATTAGGGAAATGATATGTTCACTTAAATGCAACTCAGGTTAGCTCACAGTTAGTGACGAAGACATGTACTGTTTTTAACATTTATTTCGTTTTATTTTTACACAAGACAAATATGAAAAGAAAATTTCACATCACGAAATAAACTACGCAAGATCAGAGTCACTAGTAACAATGTCCTCAGATAGACAGACTATAACCAGTAAGTCACCTGGCCCTGACCAAGTGTTTTCCATGGTTATAAAAGAATGGAACTTAACTGGTCTCTTTAATAAATCACTAAACACTGGTACAGAGTTAGCTAAGTGGAAAATGCCAAATGTGATACCTAGTTACAAATCGGGAAATAGGTAGTACACACACGTATCCATATAACCATATATATTTTGCTGCATTAGAATTCTTTGACCAACCTTTAATATTTCTTTTACATGCACTGTGGTAGAGGAGGCTGGGCTTGTGGAACACAAGGACCCTTCTCAGATCGCGAAGCGACCGCAACACATCCAATTTAATTAGTGAACCTGAACAAAGTTTTACAAGGGTCATTCATGCCTAACAAATTTGCTATTTTTTTTTTTACCAAAGTATTTTAAATGGTAGACCAAGATAAAGAATATGTGGACTTCAGTAAAGCCTTTGATAGAGTAACATAAATGAGAATGTTGAAGAAAGTAGCAGCAATTGGAATAAGACAAGTTATCTCCTGGATTAAGGTGTGGTTGACCAATAGATAACAGGGTTTCTATAAATGGAGAGAAATCAGACTCTGAGGTGTGCCACAAAGGTCAGTTTCAGGACCCTTGTTCACAATATACATAAACGATACAGATGAAGGAATAAATAGCGATATAAGCAAGTTTGAAGATGACACTAAAGTATAAGAGCTGCAGAATGACCAAGATAGGTTGATATGGTCAGAAAATCTGTCTGCACTGGAAGAGATTTTTTTTTGGAAGAACTGGTTTATTTTATTGCCACCACAATGGACATGAGACACACAGTCCTCTATGATACACTGACTTTCTTGGGTAATCCTGGGTGGCTAACCCTCCGGATTAAAAATCCGAACAAATCTTGCCTTCACTAATTCAACGACAGCAACACATGAATCTATACAGACCTTTCCTCCACTACCTTCTCAAACTAATGCCACATAAATCCTCTGGGGTTGCGTCATCCATAACGTCACAACGATAAACACCATAATCAAAGAGCTGACGCATTACTGATTACATTATTTCTGACGTAAATCACGTATGTCATGATCAGTTAAGTAGGGCCAGGAGCTAGGACGTCCCTACAACCCAACATAGGTAAAAACATAAGAAATGAGAATCACTACAACAGGCCTACTGGCCCATACTAGGCAGGTCCTTGTCAAACCCAAACCCACTAGTTTTGAAAACCGATAAGTTGAAGAATGAGACGTGCAACATATGGGAATCTTGATCGAGGAAACGTTTCGCCACACAGTGGCTTCATCGGTCCAATTAAAGAAGAAAGGTGTAAGGAGAGGAGTTTGAGGTAATCGTATGATCAAAACCCTTTATCACATCTGTCAGACACTGCAGTGTGATGGATCTTGGTACAAGGAATTCTTCAGTACTTGTCCAACCTTCAGACGAAGACTTACACTAGTGGATGGTTCCACTCTGATCCTGCCTTCTCCTGCTTCCACTCACCTCACTACAGTATATAAGCCACTTCTATATTGTACTTTCTACAAGATTTATGGACTGAACACATCGGTTCCAGGCTGAGGGACAGATTACCTCAAACTCCTTCTTTCCTCACACCTTTCTTCTTTGTATTGGACTGATGAAACCACTGTGTGGCGAAAAGTTTCTTCAATAAAGATTCTAATATGTTGCATAAGTGTCTCATTTTCCAAACCCACTAACAAAAAATGGCTCCAGCTCTGAAAAGATGCTTGCCAACATGCTTAGGGCTGCAACATCAGACAGGGACACTGCCTGTCTCCAAGCTGTGAGCACACCTCACTCTGGGGACTTCCTACAAACAGTTCCCATTTCGGCAATGGAAACACGCCTCGACCCTAAGACCCTCCGTATTGCAGTGGCTCTCTGCCTCACTGTCCCATTGCACACAGAATATACGTGTATTTGCGGCGATGCACAAGCCGACTAATATGGTCTACATAGTCTTAATTAATTGCTCCAAAACCAAGGGTTGGCATGCAAGACACAATGAAGTCAATGATATTATAAAGAGAAGTCTTGCTACAGCTGGATGCCCAGCCGAGAGAGAACCCCAATCACTAGCAGCCAACAATATTCACAACTCAGCAAGCCGCCCTGACGGGATCACCATCTATCCCTGGAAGAATGACAAGCTCTTAGCATTTGACTATACCTGGGTGTTGGCGCTGGCTGACACCTACATCCATCGCAGTGTCGGGCGAGAGGGAGGAGATGCTGATCAGAGAGAGGCGTACAAGATCAACAAGTACAGATACATAAGCCAACAGTATCAATTTATCCCTGTGGGATCAGAGACCTTGGGATCTTGGGGAAAAAAACGGCACACACTTCCTTAAAGAACTGGGTTCCAGACTCATCGACACCACCAGGAACCCGGGGGCGGCCACTTTCATGTTTCAGCTCCTTAGCATGGCCAACCAGAGGGGAAATGCTTGCTGCATACTGGACTCGTGTCCGACTTTGGAGGAGCTGGAGGAGATTCATAATCTTTGATATATTGTACCATGTATTCATGTTTTTTTTTTTTTTTTTTGCCAATGTATTCTGTCTATAAATAAAGTTCACATAAAATATGCAGGTTGTAGAAGAAAATATTCAAACAGCTCTGGGGTGAAGCTTGAGTTTTTCCTGAAGCATGTTTATTCTCTTCTCTGAGGATGAGGGTCCCCAGTCCAGTTCTAGAGGTGGTTTAAAGCGTCATGTGGTTCTCGCTTACCATGAGGCAGGCCAGTACAACATGGGTTCGAATCCTTGGCTAGCGCAGTGTTATTATTGATCAATACCACTCGTTCGTGGTTACAATAATATATATATATATATATATATATATATATATATATATATATATATATATATATATATATATATATAATTATATATATATAATTATATATATATAATTATATATATATATGTCGTGCCGAATAGGCAAAACTTGCGATCTTGGCTTAAATAGCAACGCTCATCTTGACATATAGGACAAGTGAAAATTTGTGTATGCAAGAATTTCGCCAAAATCATTCTGAACCTAACGAAAAAAATATATTTCACTGTGTTTGTTTAGTATTAAATTATTGTAAACGTATTTAGAATATATTTAGTTGGGTTAGGCTAAAATGAATTGCTCTTATTATAATAAGGTTAGGTAAGTTTTCTAAGATTCTTTTGGTGCAAAATTAAAATTTTTTACATTAACATTAATGAAAAAAATATATCTTTAAACGTATAAGAGAAAATTTCAGAAAGGACTTAATTTTAAATGAGTTCTTGCTAATTGACCAGTTTTACATATTTGGCACGACATATATATAAGATTTCGTTCGGATTTTTAACCCCGGAGGGTTAGCCACCCAGGATAACCCAAGTCAGTGCGTCATCGAGGACTGTAACTTATTTCCATTGTGGTCCTCAATCTTGTCCCCCAGGATACGACCCCCACCAATCGACTAACACCCAGGTACCTATTTGCTACTAGGTGAACAGGACAACAGGTGTAAGGAAACGTGTCGAAATGTTTCCACCAGCCGGGAAACGAACCCGGGCCCTCCGTGTGTGAAGCGGGAGCTTTAGCCACCAGGCCATCGGGCCACCCCGGTGGTCCGGTCGTGCCGAGTAGGTAAAACTTGCGATTTTGGCTTAAATAGCAACGATCTTCTTGCCGAATAAGGTAAGCGAAAATTTGTGTATGCAATAATTTTGCAAAAAACATTTTGAACCTAACGAGAAAAATATATTGCCTTGTGTATGTTTATTATTAAATTATTGTAGATATATCTAAAAAATATTTAGCTGGATTAGGCTAAATTAAATTCAGTCCCTGAAGAATTCAAATTAACTAATATTACTGTCACGAGGAACATGGTTATCAAACAGATAGATAAACTGAAACAAAATAAGTCTCCAGGGCCCGACGAGTTGTTTTGCAGGGTAGGCCTACTTAAAGAATGTAAGATGGAACTTAGTCAGCAATTAACGAGCGTGTTTAATGCGCCCATCCTAACTGGTATTGTGCCAGAGATTTGGAAGATAGCTAATGTAGTTCCTACATTCAAATCAGGGGATAAATCCATTCCATCAAATTACCATCCAGAAAGTTTGACGTCTATGGTAGGCAAATTATTAGAATCAATTATAGCTGATATTGTTAGAAGTCACCTTGAAGAGCATAATTTGAATAATGAATCTCGGCATGAGTTCACGAGAGGTCGTTCCTGCCTGACAAATTTACTGATGTTCTTCAGTAAAACATTTGAAGCAGTCGACAGTGATAAAAAATATGATATTGTTTATTTGGATTTCAGTAAAGCATTCGATAGAGTACCTAACATGAGACACTTAGGAAAAGTGGCAGCTCATGATATAGGAGGTCAAGTTCTAGCATGGATAGAGGCGTGGCTTAAGAACAGAATGCACAAAGTTTCCATTAATGGGGTCAAGTCTGAATGGGCCTTAGTCACTAGTGGCATTCCACAAGGATCAGTTTCAGGCCCAATGTTGTTCATAATTTACATTAATGACCTTGATGAAGGAATTACAAGTGACATGAGCAAATTTGCTGATACAAAAATAGGCCATATGATTCATTCTGAGGAGGATTCCAGTGAACTCCAGGAGGATTTGATCTGACTGTACTTGGTGGTGACCTGTATTTAGCCCGTAGTAACCTGTACTTATCTCAGTGAGGACGTGTCTAGTGTACTCTCCGTGGACTGAACCAAGATGCCCTCCATTGAGCAACTTTACCAGCAGCTTAAGGAGGAATTAAGGGTAGCAAAGATGGAGATACGGCGATTGTCTGAGGAAAACAAGAGGATTCATAGTAGTCCTCCTGTTGCGAGTCCTCAGGTCAAGAAGGGAACCTGGGCAGTGGCCGGACAGCATGGAACAAAGTTGAAGATCAAGAAGACGAATGGAGAGGTAGAAACGATGAAAAAGAAAGAGGCTGTTGTGGAAACTGTTGTGGAAACATTGAATGCATTCTTGCTACTCGACGAATGTGAGTCAACTACTGGGAACGTCACGACGAACGACACCAAGGAAGGTAATAACATTGTTGTTGGGGATAGCCAGGTTAGGTACATGAGTAGTAGGAGAGAAAGAGTTTGCTTTCCTGGGGCTGGGATGGAGGATATTGTTAGCCGGCTTGACATCTTGAATGGTAATGGGATCAATCCGATTATCTGCTTCAGTGCTGGAGGCAATGATGTAGGCAAGCGTAGAACTGAGGATTTAGTTAGAAGGTACAGGACAGTAATAGACATGATTAGGAAGAAGGGGAAGCGCCCTGTTATAAGTGGCATTTTGTCAAGAAGGGGTGTTGGAAATGAATGGTTGTCCAGAGCAACTGGCATTAATTGTTGGCTGGACAAGCACTAAGGATAATGCAGTACCATTCATTGACAACTGGGACCACTTTTATGGCCGAAATGACATGTATGCCAGGGATGGGCTTCACTTATCCAGGGCAGGTGTGGGATTTCTTGCTAGCTCAGTTGAGGGTGTTGTTAGGACTTTGAACTAGGATTAGTTAGATGTTTGGGTTTAGAAATGAAAAATAATGAGTATGGATATATTGACTTAGGCTTTGATATTATGAAACTTAATAACAGTCATGGAGTAACGCTGGGTAATGATAATTACAGAAATTATGTAAAAGCACAGGTGAATAGGAAAAATGTGCAGAAGAAAAAACATATAATGGTATTTTATGCTAACAGTCGAAGTGCAAGAAATAAGATTAATGAACTACGTTTGATAGCATGTGCTGGGAACTTCGATGTCATTGCAATAACAAACATGTTATGATTTAAAGAGTCGGGATATCATTGCTGAGTGTAACATTCAAGGGTTTAAGGTGTTCCATGTGGATAGACATAATGCTAAGGGGGGAGGAGTTACATTATATATTCGAGAAAATATAAATTGTTGCATAAAAACAGGTATAAAAATATATGGACCTGTAACAGAATCTGTTTGGGTAGAGTTTGTAGAAGATGAAGAAAAACTAATTCTATGTGTAATATACCGACCTCCAGACTTGGATCATGATAGAGGGAGACTTCTTTGGGACGAAATTGTTAGGGCTTCTAGACACAATAACATAGTGATAGTAGGGGATTTTTAACTTTAGTCAAATTGACTGGAATTCTTTGACCGGTAATCTGGAGTCCAGTGACTTTATGGAAACAGTTCAGGACTGTTTTCTGAAGCAGTGTGTAACAGAGCCTACCAGGGGTAATAATTTGCTTGACCTAGTCTTGTCAAATAAGGAAACACTTGTAAATAATCTGGAGATCACTGAAGAGCTTGGCGCAAGTGATCACAAATCCATCACTTTTAGCATTAACTGGGAATACAAGCATAATGATAATACAGTAAAAATCCCTGATTTCCGTTCTGCCGATTATAATGGACTTAGGGAACACCTGTCTAATCTCAAGTGGAGTTATCTAGCTAATGATTTTATTGACTATGATCATACAATTACGAAGGGATCTGCTTATGATTTTTTTTAATAATATACACCGTGCTCAGAGTATATACATTCCCAAGAGACAAATTAGGTCTAATAATAACGATCACAAATGGGTTAACAGGAGGCTAAAGTATCTATTAGTGGAGAATTAGGGAATTTATAGGCGCATCAAAAGAGAAGAGGTTAACCTTACTGACCGATATGTTCAGCTTAAAAGGGAAGTAAAAAAAGGTGATTAGAACGCCTAAACGTGACTATGAAATTAGAGTTGTTAATTAATCAAAGACTAATCCAAGGGGTTCTTTCAAGTAGGACCTCTGAAAATTGGGAATGGACAGCTGACGGATAACAAACTGGAAATGTGTTCCCTATTTAATGACTATTTTTTTGTCAGTTTTTCCACAGGAAGATATATACGAGTTTCCAGAAATTAACAATTATTCAGTTCTTGATGAATTCAAATTAACTATTATTACTGTCACGAGGGACATGGTTATTAAACAGACAAACTGAAGCAAAATAAGTCCCCGGGACCCGACGAATTGTTTTCCAGGGTACTTAAAGAATGCAAAACGGAACTTAGTCAGCTATTAACGAGTGTGTTTAATGCGTCCATCCATGATGGTGTTGTGCCAGAGTTGTGGAAGATGGTTAATGTGGTTTCTATATTCAAATCAGGGGATAAGTCCATTCTTTCAAATTACCATCCAATAAGCCTGACATCTATAGTGGGCAAGTTATTGGAATCAATTATAGCTGACATTATTAGTCACCTCGAAGAGCATAATTTGATTAATAAATCTCAGCATGGGTTCACGAGAGGTCGTTCCTGCCTGACAAATTGACTGACAGTCTTCAATAGACCATTTGAGGCAGTAGACAGTGATAAAGAATATATTGTTTAATTGGATTTCAGTAAAGCCTTCGATAGAGTACCGCACAGGAGCGACTTAAGAAAAGTGGCAGCTCATGGTATAGAAGGAAAAGTTCTAGCATGGATAGAGACATGGCTTATAAATAGAAAGCAGAGTTTTTCCATTAATGGGGTCAAACTGAATGGGGATTAGTCACTAGTGGCATTCCACAAGGATCAGTTTTGGCCCCTCTGTTGTTCATAATTTACATTAATAACCTTGATGAAGGAAATACAAGTGACATGAGCAAATTTCCTGATGATACGAAGACAGGACGTATGATTCACTCTGAGGAGGATAGCAATGAACTTCAGGAGGATTTGGACAAATTATTGTCTTGGTCTGAAAAATTTCAGATGAAGTTCAATGTGGATAAGTGTAAGGTACTAGTCCTTGGGAATGAAAAGAACCCTCGAAGCTATAAACTAGGTGAAGTAGAACTTGATCATACAGAATGTAAAAAAGACTTTGGAGTCATGGTGAGCAGAAATCTGAAGCCAAGACAGCAGTGACTAAGTGTGCGCAATAAGGCTAACAGATTACTAGGATTTATTTCAAAAAGTATAAGTAACAGAAGTCCAAAAGTTATTTTACAACTCTATACATCACTAGTGAGGCCTCATTTAGATTATGCCGCTCAGTTTTGGTCTCCTTACTACAGGATGGATATAGACTCATTGGAGAACATACAAAGAAGAATGACTAAAATAATTTACTGTGTAAGGAACCTCCCGTATGAAGACAAACTTTAGAGTCTTGAATCTCCACTCTCTGGAGAGATGTAGAATGAAGGGAGATATCATTGAAGTTTATAAGTGGATGACGGGCATAAACAAATGTGATATTAAGTACTGAGGCTGTCAAACTAGGTAAGAACCAGAAATAATGGATTTAAGTTGGATAAAGTTAGATTTAGAAAGGACATAGGTAAGTACTGGTTTTCGAACAGAGTTGTGGATACGTGGAACAATCTCCCGAGTAGGGTGATCGAGGCTAGGACCTTGGGTAGCTTTAAAAAGAGATTGGACAAATATACGAGTGGGAGGGGCTGGGTTTGATTGGTGTCATTGGGTATGGGAGGATATTCTTGGGTAGCTTTGGGTAGGGGTCGTTTTAATAAAGACCTGCCTTTCATGACCCAGTAGGCCTGCAATGTTCCTCTATTATGTTCTTAGTTAGGCACGAATGGCCCCTGGTGAATCCATGCTAAGTATCATTAATCAAATTATGCTTATCAAGATGATTTCTTATATCAGCTATAATTGACTAGTAATTTGCTTACAATTGTCGGTTCTCTGAACCATTCATCTACATTCCTGTCTGACACAGCAACATCTTAGGATCTTAATACAGAGAATTCTTCAATTTGCCTAACCCTTGGGTATGACCTACTTCCACATTCGTCAAATGTGATACCATCTACTACTGCTACACCTTCCCTGCCTACAGTATATAAGCTGCTTCTTCGCACATACGCTGTATTCTTTTCAAGATTGATGGACTGATCACATCGACTCAAGGCCGAGGGACTGATTACCTCAAACTCCTCCTGGTTTTCACCATTCTCCTTTGTATGGACTGATGAAGCCACTGTGTGGCGAAACGTTTCCTCATTAAAGATGCCCAAATGTTGCACATGTCTAATTTATCTCCTTAGTCGGGACTTTAGTATCTCAGTCATTTCTTTGCTGTCATCTGTGTATGTTCCATCTCACCTAAGCAGGGGCTCAATACTGGATGTTTTACCCTTAGGTTTGGCGTAAAAGGAGTATTTTTTTTTTAATTTCCTTTATGGCTTTTAGTTTTTCCTGAGATTCTTGTATTCATTACATTTTTCAATAATAATGTTAGTTCATCAGAAGAACCTCACCTTTCTACAATATTGCTATTATATTATGCTTAAATGATTTTTCTTTAAACATTTAGAACACATGCATGTGGAAACATGACTTCCAGTAACACTGCGCCAAGCACACGCTAGAGACATGTTGCAGTAATTCTCACGTGCCGGAAGCGTCGGCACTAGTTTATCAGCAGTGAGACACTGACGTCTCCGGTCTAGATAAGAAGGTTGACCGATTGCTTGATATATTTGACGTCATGAACCTTGATAGTACATGTTTATGACGTCTCACAGATTATTGCGAGGGCGTAGTGAATATCGGTAACTAGCTCGTTTACTACTGTAAAATACGAGAGTATGGATATGCTATTTAAGGAACGGCGACCCCTCCAGGGTGTGTGTACCGGTGATGGGCTCTTGATCAAAAGATAGGCGCCTGTCCTTTCCCTTCCTTGGATCGAATCTGCCACATATTCCTGTATGTCCTCTAATGATTTAGCGCTCTCTCATATTATATATATATATATATATATATATATGTCGTGCCGAATAGGCAGAACTTGCGATCTTGGCTTAAATAGCAACGCTCATCTTGCCATATAGGACAAGCGAAAATTTGTGTATGCAATAATTTCGCAAAAATGATTCTAAACATAACGAAAAAAATATATTTCATTGTGTTTGTTTAGTATTAAATTACTGTAAATGTATTTAAAATATATTTAGTACGATTAGGCTAAAATAAATTGCGCTTGTTATAATAAGGTGCAAAATTAAAAATACAGTGGTCTCTCGTTGTTCGTAATTAATCCGTTCCTGGAGCCATTACTATAAACGAAATTTACGATTTACGAATCAATTTTCCCCATAAGAAATAATGTAAATACAATTAATCCGTTCCTGACACCCAGAAGTATTAAAACAAAAAAAATGTTTACATGAAATATACATGTAGTACATAAACAATACAATGGGAAATGATGAATGAAACATTAACAGCATAACACTTACCTTTATTGGAGATTCTTCTTAGTGTATGGGAGACTGGAGGAGGAGAGAGATTGGATTGTTTACAGTTTGGAAGGGGAATCCCCTTCCATCAACACCTCAGGTACCATTTGCTTTTCTGGGGTTGCTTCTCTTCTCTGTTTCTTAATGCCACTAGGACCACCTTGAGAGTCACTGGAGTCCTGTCCCACAAAATAACTGTGGAGAGCTCTGTTTCTGGCGTCTCATTAACACTTCCCTAAAATGGCCCAAGACTTTGTCACTGTACATGTTGCCAACCTGGCTTGCAACAACCTTGTTAGGGTGATGTTTCTCCATAAAACTTTCCATCTTACCCCACATAGTAAAAATCTCTTTAATTTCTGAAGAAGGCACCTTCTTCCATCTCTCTTCCTCCTCCTCTGCAGCAAGATTCTGAGCTGCGATGTGTTGCTCTTCCTGCTGAAGCTCTTGCAGCTCCTCAGTGGTGAGCTCTTCATTGTGGTCTTCCACCAATTCTTCTACATCCTCCAAACTCACATGCAACCCCATGGAACTCCCCAGTGCCACAATTGATTTTACAACAGACATAGGCTCATTAGGGTCAGTCCCAAATCCTTCAAAATCCCTCTTGTCGACACAATCTGGCCACAATTTTCTCCAGGCAGAGTTCAAAGCCCTGGTAGTCACTTCCTCCCAAGCCATACCTATAAGGGTTATGCAGTGGAGGATGCTGAAGTGTTCTCTCCAAAATTCCCTTAGGGTCAAGTGAGTGTCTGTGGTCACAGTCAAGCACCTGTGAAACATTGCTTTTGTGTAGAGTTTTTTAAAGTTTGCAATAACCTGCTGGTCCATGGGTTGGAGGAGAGGAGTGATATTCGGGGGCAAGAACTTTACTGTGATGAACCCAAACTCCTCGAAAATTAGGTCATCCAAGTTTGGAGGATGAGCAGGTGCATTGTCCATTACTAGCACGCACTTGAGATCCAATTTCTTTTCCAGGAGATACTCCTTCACACTAGGGCCCAAACACTTCATTGAACCACTCGACGAAAATTTCCCTCGTGACCCATGACTTCCTATTAGATTTCCAAAACACACACAATTTACTCTTCATAACATTGTTTTTCCTGAACACTCTGGGATTTTCAGAATGGTACACTAGTAATGGCTTCATTTTGAAATCCCCACTAGCATTAGCACAGAACATTAGCGTCAGCCTGTCTTTCATAGGCTTATGTCCTGGCATTGCCTTTTCCTCTTGTGTAATGAAGGTCCTCTTTGGCATTTTCTTCCAAAAGAGGCATGTTTCGTCACAATTGAACACTTGTTCAGGTTTCAGTCCTTCACTGTTTATGTACTCCTGGAATTCATGCACATATTTTTCAGCCGCCTTGTGGTCCGAACTGGCAGCCTCACCATGCCTTACCACACTGTGTATGCCAGTACGGTTCTTAAATCTCTCAAACCAGCCTTTGCTGGCCTTAAATCCACTCACTTCACCACTATTTGCAGGCAATTTCTTTACCAAATCTTCATGCAACTGCCTAGCCTTTTCACAAATAAACGAAGTCATAAGAGTTTCTCCTGCTAATTGTTTCTCATTTATCCACACCAATAATAACTTCTCAACCTCTTCCAGTACTGGTGATCTCATTTTTGTCAGCATAGTTACTCCCTTTGCAACAACAGCATCCTTTATTTCATTTTTCTTGGCCACTATGGAACATAAGGTTGTGTAGGGTTTCTTATACATCCTGGACAGTTCGGCCACACTTGTACCACTTTCATATTGTTCAATGATGGTTTTCTTAAATTCAATCGTATTTCTCACCTTCTTTACCACAGGCTTGGCACTAGGAGCTTTCTTTGGAGCCATGGTAGCTTATTTAGTACTTGCAAGCACTAAAATAAATGGAATATTATGAAATATTTTGCTGGAGCACGTGAGGGGACCTTCGCTCACTGGTAAACAATGCCAGACTGGCTGCCGCCCTAACCCACGCCGTGCGTACGCGTCCCGGACGAACTACGACTCGCGAGTCAACCTATGAAAAGTGAGTCCATGTTTATACGAAAATACCCCTATGAATGGCGAATTTTACGATTGCCGGGAACTACGAAAAGCGGGGGACCACTGTATTTACATTATCATTAATGAAAAATATATCTTTGAATGTATAACAAAATTTTTAGAAAGAACTTAATTTTAAATGAGTTCTTGCTGATTGACCAGTTTTGCATATTCGGCACGACATATATATATATATATATATATATATATAATATATATATATATATATATATCAATAACAACACTGCGCTAGCCAAGGATTCGAACCCATGTTGTACTGGCCTGCCTCATGGTAAGCGAGAACCACATGACGCTTTAAACCACAGGGCCACCCAACCCTACAAGAATGGCGCATCCGAGAATGGCCATCCAAGGGCATACCTCCGTATGCCCTCGGATGGCGGCCCAACAGCTAGCACTGCTGGCTGCGCCATTCTTGTAGCTTGATTTTATTCTCGTTCAATCACGTTAAAAGCTTCAGTTTACGTTGTGAATGGCTTCATTGTTTAATGGCTGATGCATCTTAAGGTCAGGATAATACCTATTATGTTTTGTTTGCGTGGAAGCAAATCTGTTGTAGTAAAATAGCAAAGCCAAAAAATAATTTTAACTGGAAAACAAGTCATGTGATCAGCTTCAGTTTTCACAGTGTGTGTTCTGGGGGCCACGAGTCCAAATTTGCCAGGTTTATTGAATAAATAGTAATATTCATTTTGTATTCAATAACTAAGGAATGTTTCTTCTGACTGACTTCAAAATATTAACGAAATTCTACTGAAATAGTTAATAAACTTGGAATCGGAATCAGAGCAATTACTGAAGAATAATTTTTCTGATTGGCTTCAAACTTTAACCATAAGTAACCTTTATTAAAATATAGTTTATCACTCTACTTTAAGCTGTGCAAATTTCAATTTGTTAATTTTATTAAGCAAATTGTTCTTCATGCAATAACTAGTGGTGACCTGTATTTTGCTCTGTGAAGACTTGTCTAGTGTGCTCTCTGAATCTGAACCAAAATGTCATCTATTGAGCAACTCTACCAGCAGCTTAAGGAGGAGCTGAGGGTGGCTAAGATTGAGATACTGTGACTGACTGAGGAAAAGAGGATTCGTAGTAATCCTCCTGTTGTGAATCCTCAAGTCAAGAAAAGAACCTGGACAGCTGCCGGAAGTCATGGAACGAAGCTAAAGATCAAGAGGATGGATGGGGAGATAGAAACGAAGAAACTGCTTATGCAGGGCAGGTGTGGGTTTTCTCGTTAGTTCAGTTGAGGGGGTTGTTAGGGGTTTAAACTAGGATTAGAGGTATGGGATTAGGAATGGTAAATAATGAAAATGGAAATATTGATATTATTAATCTTAAAAAAACAGTCGTCGAGTAACACCAAACACCTTCCCACTAATGATAATAACAGGAATTGTGCAAAAGCAAAGCTGAATAGGAAAAGGTTCTGAAGAAAAAAATATTAATGCATTTTATACCAAGAGCCGAAGCGCAAGAAATAAAATTAATGAATTACATTTGCTAGCACGTGTGAGGAACTTTGATGTCATTGCAATAAGTGAAACATTGTATAATTTAAAGAGTCAGGATATGATTGCCGAGTGTCATATTCAGGGGTTAAAGTTGTTCCATGTAGATAGATATAACAGGAAAGGAGGTGGAGTTGCATTATATGTACGAGAAAATATAAAGTATTACATAAAAACAGGCATAAAAATAGATGTATTAGTAACAATCTGTGTGGGTAGAATTTCTAGAAAGTCAAGAAAAACTAATTTTAGGTGTTATATACCGACCTCCTGGCTTAGAAAACGACAGAGAAAGACTGTTTTGGGCCGTAATTGTTAGGGCTTCTAGACACGATAACGTAGTAATAGTGGGGGATTTTAATATTAGTCAAATTGACTGGACTTCTTTAGCTGGTAACCTGGAGTCCAGTGGCTTTCTGATAGTAGTTCAGGACTGTTTTCTGAAATAATGTGTAACAGAGCCTACCAGAGGTAATAATTTGCTCGACCTAGTTTTGTCAAATAAAGAAACCCTCGTAAATAATCTGGAGATCACTGAAGAGCTTGGCGCAAGTGATCACATATCTATTACATTCAATATTACCTGCAAGTACGAAAATAAGGATAATACGGTAAAAGTCCCCGATTTTCGTTCAGCCGATTATAATTATTATTATTATAATCAAAAAAAGAAGCGCTAAGCCACAAGGACTATACAGCAGCCGATTATAATGACTTAGGGAACACCTGTCATCTCGACTGGGGTAATCTAGCTGATGATTGTATTGACGATGATCGTCCTTACGATAACGAAGGGATATTCGTTTACGAATTTTTTCCTAATAATGTACAACGTGCACAGAATATATATATTCCCCAGAAAGAAAATAGGTCAAACAAGAATGACCCTAATTGGATTAATAATAGACTTAAGCACCTATCGGGAGAGAAAAGAGGTGCATCAGAAGAGGAGAGGTTAACCTTACTGACCAATACATTCATTTTAAGAGAAGTAAAAAAAAGAGGAGGATTAGAAAGGCTAAACACAACTATGAAATTAAAGATACTAATGAATCAAAGACTAATTCAAAAGGGTCTTTCAGGTGTATAGGACAAAAGTCAGGGAAAACCTGGGACCGCTGAGAACTGGGGATGGACAGCTGACTGATAATGAACAGGTAATGTGTTTTCTGTTTAATGGCTATTTGTCAGTTTTTTACAGGAAAACAAATGATATCCCAGAAATTGACAATCATTCAGTTCCTGAAGAAAACAAAATAATATTACTGTCACCAGGGACATGGTTATCAAACAGATAGATAAACTGAAACAAAATATTCCCCCGGGCCCCGATGAAGTATTTTCAAGGGTGCTTAATGAATGCAAGTTGGAGCTTAGTCAGCCATTAACGAGTATGTTTAATGCATCCATCTAAACTGGTGTTGTGCCAGCCAAAGATGTGGAAGATTGCTAATGTAATTCCTATATTTAAATCTTTTTCACTTTCTGTATGATCAAGCTTTACTTCACCTAGTATATAGCTTCGAGGGTTATTTTCATTCCCAAGGACTAGGACTTTACACTTGTTCACAGTGAACTTCATCTGCTGTTTTTCAGACCAGGACATTAATTTGTCCAAATCCTCCTTGAGTTCACTGGTATCCTCCTCAGAATGAATCATACGGCCGGTTTTTGTATCAGCAAATTTGCTCGTCACTTTTAATTCAGTCATCAAGGTCATTAATATAAATTATGTACAACAATGGGCTTAAAACTGATCCTTGTGGAACGCCACTAGTGACTAATCCCCATTCAGATTTGACCCTATTAATGGAAACTTTGCTTTCTATTGGTAAACCATGCCTCTGTCCATGCTAGAACTTTACCTCCTATACCATGAGCTGCCACTTTTCTTAAGAGTGTTTTGTAAGGTACTCTATCGAAGATTTTAGATTTTGCAACCGAAGTAACTAGTTTATTGTGCACTCCATATCCATTCTGTGGACGATAGTGCAAGAGTATATGGATACATAAAAGGCCTAGGAACTAGGCCCCAAAAGTGTTAACAGGTGTACATTTGGATTTATAACTACAATTCAGTTATCTGTTGCAAGCAAATTTAGGAAATTTTCTTAGTGTACCTGGTATCTTATTTTCATCAATAAGATATCTTGACATGTCACATAGGTTATTATACTATCTCTATATTCCCCAATAACTGGACAGTTAAGAACAGTGTTCAAGACAGTGACCATATGCCTGATCACATAATTTGCATTTAATCTGATCATCATCTGTGTGTCTCCCAAACTGCCAAAAGTACTTGTTATAGTGGCCTAAGCCTGGCCACTACGACATCAGTGTTCACATTGCAAGTTGCTCCATAAACATACTTATCTACGTTTATGTTATCATAGTGGGTTATAGATCTACTCAGGTTTCTAACTGCATTCCTATAACAGTCATTTTCATTATTTACTTCTCTCCTAATATTATTCCTAATGCTAGACACAGATATACCGAAGTTACATTTAACATTCTCCTTCAGGGTACTACTCTTGGCTAACATATCAACTTTATCATGAAGGAGTAATCCAGTGTGTGATGGGATCCATAGGAATTGTACATTAATTAATTTTTACCGGTTTTTTGAGCATGTTGTTGGAGTCATTATACGAGTCAAGAGCGTTCAGTGATGACAGAATCAGTAATGATGATAGTTAAGCTCAGTGTCATAAGTTAGCTTTAGCGCCATTAGGATTGCAAAGAATTCAGTTTGCAGTGTAGATGCCCAGTTAATTCTTATGCCTAACAAAAAATTTATTATCGTTCTTAACTAGGGAGGTGACAACAAGAGCAGATGCAGCCCTGCCAGAAGACTCCTGTTTAGATCCATCAGTGTATAACTTGTGATAACTTATTACTACCAGCTAGGCGAGAAATTTCTTCTTCAGCAATTACTTTAACAAGTGATTTAGGAAGGGATTACTAGCAATGAGCTTCTTGGGAGGGACTTGCAGGTATGTGATATTAAATGAACACATCTTCCATGGAGGGGTGAAATGCTATTGTCTACAGTGATACAGTTCATGCAGGTTATAAAACTTAATATAAATGCATGTTTTCACAATTTACTTCTAGACATTTAGTAAGATTCATTGTGACAGTGTCTGGTTCATTTCTTAACATTCTAATACTGAGTACAATGTTAATCTCAATAATCCTATCACTGATACTAGAAATACCAAGCTCTTTCCTCATATTAAGAACCTTTGTAGATTTGGGACAGCCAAGAATAATTCTGAGAGCTTCATTTTGCATTAACTCCAAGGGTCGGACAGAACTTTCTCTAGCTAATATCAACATGGGACCTAACATACGCTATGTACATCATTCTCACGATTCTCACATTAGCACCATAGTTGGGGCTGTAACCAGCAACAACTTTGAGAGCATTTAGCCTATCTTTGAATTTCTTAATTAGTTGTGGTATAGTGGATTTGTTAAAGGGTACATCTACACCAAGGTATGTAAAATTTAACGTAATGTTTTCACCCTGCAAATAGATGGGTGGGGGATGTCGTTTGCTTGTCAATATCTTTTAGAGGAAGATATTATGAGACCCAATCGATTACAAATTACTTGTGTGGATCATGATGTTATCACCATAGCTTATAGCTATATGTTTAGGCGACACAGGTAGAGCATTTAGAAGAACATTAATCAGAACATTAAATAGCCTGGGACTGAGAACTCCTCCCTGCTGTGTACTTAGGGACATTTCTTTAGATTTGCTTCTAAAGCCTTGGTAGAGGACAGAAGATACTATTTGACAGGTATCCTATTATCCAGCAGAGTAAGCTACTACTAATATTCATTTTGGCTAGTTCATGTAGTATAACGGTTCTGTTCGCGATATTAAATGCAGATTTTGGACCAGGAAATGTGGTAAAACTAGTAGAAGTGTGTGCAGTGAGAAAGGTGGAAATACAGTTCTGCACACTTTTACCTTTCATGAACCCATAGAGGTAGGGGGAAAGTTGGTGTCTGATTCTGTAGTACAGTCTGTTATCATTCTTTCAAAGTTTTAAAGACAATTAGTTAAGGAGATCGGTCAAAATATATCAGGCTGTTGGGGCTTAGGGATAGGCACAACGAGACTATTGGTCCAGGAAGTAGGAATAACACCCTTAATGTAACTGAGATTATACAGTGCTGTTGCAACCCCTGAATGGGTTGCAATGTATGTATATATATATTACATGTATATTACCTTTTCATATAATTTTATATTGCTTATATTTGCGATAATAGCTAAATTGTAAATATATTGCTTTATATTATTATTTGACTTAGTTATGTTGTTAGGATGTAACATATATTATGTGCTCAAAGTTCAAGTCTTGATTGTCTAACTACTGTAATTATCGCTTGTGGCTCGTTACTCTGCCGGCTTGTTGCTGAGCTGCAGCTGTCCACGGAGCTATCACGTGATCGAGGGGGGTGTTCTCACCTCACCTGAAGTATTCAGTCTGGTCTAGACTCGCTTGGTGGTTGGACGTATTCTAGACAAGAAGTGCCTAACTCTTCCTTATAGGCCCTTGTTGGAAGATCGTCTCTTGTCTCATTATTGTTAGTTCTGGAGACTGTTCACAGAACATTGTATAGACTTAGTGATTTTCGACGTTGTATTGAGGTTGTGTGTCGAATAGACACTGAGCAACTCGGGTCCTAAGCTGTAGCTTCTGAGCTAATTTGTACTGGTATCTGTGTATTGTCGCAGTCGGGGAATTTCTTATGCTGAACTTAGATTCAGTAGTATGGGAGTTTTGCGACTTTCGTGGAGGATCTGCTGATGGTCCCTACTAGCTGTCGTTATATTATCTCCTTGTTCCTGATTCTGTGTCGCAGTTGCTTGTTATATTGCTATTGGCTTAGCATTCTTTTTATTGTTCAAGCAGACTGTTCTGATTGCCAGTCGGTCAAGAAGTTAGTTTATTTGTGGACTTTGTCAGTCACTTGTTTAAGTCTAGTCGAGTCGTGAGACATAGCGAACTACTTAGAGCACTTACACACGTACACACAAACTTACTTGTACATATTTGTAATGTCTTATTAAATGTTAATGTACCAGACAGTACTTAAGAATTATAAATGTGATATGTGCTTTCAGCGCAATAATACTGTACACAAGAGAAGTGATTATTATTAATTTGTTTGAATTGATTAATTTAATTTAATGTACCTCTAGAGTCTAGACGATACTTAATAAATTTATTAAATTTTATTTTCTCTAGTTAGTAGCCTACCAGTTGTTATCCTGAAGCACTATTGAATCATATTGAATTCTAATGGATAATTGGACAAGGATACTGACTAATTGTTACGAAAACCCAGTAACAGGCTGGATGCTAGAAGGGCAGTCCTTTCTAGTATTCACTGGAGATCTCTAAGCTTTTAGAATCGCGTTTTTTGTAACACATGCTAAGAAAGGTTTTCAAGCACGTGCCTTAGAGTTCTGAGAATATCATAGGTTATACCATCCTCTCAAGGAGCTGTTGATCAATCTTCAGTTAATGCATTATCTAATTCATATTCGGTGAAGAGGCAATCACTCTCATCAATATTTTGGCTCATAAAATTAATCAATTTTAACATTTCTTCAGAAGCACTCGCTAAATTTTTTCTAATATGAGGTTGAAGATTTTCATACCTGGATGTTTTGGGACAGTCATTTATGAGGTCATTAGCTTTTTCAAAAGGAAAGGGAAGAGCAACATTACCAGTGTGTTTCCTGGTTATTTTATTTATACTTTTCCAAGCCAAACTTAAAGGGGTGGACCTATTTAACCCACTAACAAATTGTTCCCATTACTGTTGCCTAAGTTCTTGCTTTTTATTAATTGTATTTGTTAGTGCAGCTTGGAACGTTCTGAAGTGGTCTGGGGTTCTACATTCATGGTATGCTTTACCAGTCCTCCTAGCTGCACGTGTTAAATTGCCTAGCTATGGATTATTATAGCAATTACATTGGCTTTTATTGTCATTTATAGTGGAAGATTTATATTTTCTTTTCCTGCCCACTTGATCTGTAAGTACAGTCTCAATAGTGGCAACTAGATCATTGAATTTTTGTGCCAGTGGGCTCGTAATTCTTATACCTGTGATCCAATTGAATGCTTTACTGAAATCCAAATAAACAATATCATATTTTTTATCACTGTCGAGTGCCTCAAATGTTTTACTGAAGAACATCAGCAAATTTGTCAGGCAGGAACGACCTCTCGTGAACCCATGCTAAGATTCATTAATCAAATTGTGCTCTTAAAGGTGACTTCTAATAATATCAGCTATAATTGATTCTAATAATTTGCCTACTATAGACGCCAGGCTTATTGGACGGTAATTTGATGGAATGGACTTATCCCCTGATTTGAATGTAGGAACTACATTAGCTGTCTTCCACAACTCTGGCACAATACCAGTTAGGATGGACGCATTAAACACGCTCGTTAATGGCTGACTAAGTTCCATCTTGCATTATTTAAGTACCCTGGGAAACAACTCGTCGGCTAATGGGGAATTACTTTGAATCAGTTTATGTATCTGTTTGATAACTGTGTCCCTCGTGACAGTAATATTCGTTAATTTGAAAAACCATACCACGGGTGGGGTTTGAACCCGCGGTTAGAGTCTCAAAACTCCAGACCGTCGCGTTAGCCACTGGGCCAGCTAGCTTCAATAAGATTCATGTTACAAAAAACGCGATTCTAAAAGCTTAGGGATCTCCAGTGAATACTAGAAAGGACTGCCCTTCTAGCATCCAGCCTGTTACTGGGTTTTCGTAACAAGTAGTCAGTATCCTTGTCCAATTATCCAATAGAATTCAGTATTATTCAATAGTGCTTCAAGATTACAACTGGTAGGCTACTAACTAGAGAAATTAAAATTTAAAAAATTTATTAAGTCTAGAGGTATATTATCAAACTAAATTAAATTAATCACAGTAATCAAAATAATATCAATCTCTCTCGTATACAATAGTATTGTGCTGAAAGCACATATCACATTTATAATTCTTAAGTACCGTCTGGTACATTAACATTTAATAAGATATTACAAATATGTACAAGTTTGTGTGTATACGTGTAAGTGCTCTAAGTAGTTAGCTATGTCTCACGACTCGACTAGACTAAACAAGTGACTGACAAAGTCCTCAAATAAACTAACTTCTTGACCGACTGGCAACCAGAACAGTCTGCTTGAACAACAAAAGAATGCTAAAGCCCAATAGCAATACAACAAGCAACTGCGACACAGAATCAGGAACAAGGAGATAATATAACGACACTAAGTAGGGACCATCAGCAGATCCTCCACAAAAGTTACAAAACTCCCATACTACTGAATCTAAGTTCAGCATAAGAAAATCCCCGACTGTGATAATACACAGAAACCAGTATAAATTAAGTCAGAAGCTATAACTCAGGACCTGAGTTGTTTCGAGTGTCTATGTGACACACAACCTCAGTACAACGTCGAAAATCACTAAGTCTATACAATGTTCTGTGAACAGAGTTCTACAGAACTAACAAGAATAATGAGACAGACAATCTGTCCAACCACCAAGAGAGTCTCGAGCCGACTGAATACTTCAGGCGAGGTGAGGACACCCCCCCCTCGATCACGTGATAGCTCTGTGGACAACTGCAGCTCAGAAGCCGGCAGAATAACGAGCAAAGAGCGATAATTACAGTAGTTAGACAATCAAGACTTGAACTGAGCACATAATATGTTACATCCTACCTAACAAAGGAAACTACGTCAAATAACAATATAAAGCAATACATTTACGATTTAGCTATTATCGCAAATGTAAGCAATATAAAATTAAATGAAAAAGTAATAATTATATATATACATAATAATCATTGCAACCCATTCAGGGGTTGCAACACCCCCCCAACACGACAGACGGTCACACTAGGAGTTGCATTAATGTCTCACATTATTACTGATTACTCAGGTTACATTACTAACAATATAATATAAAAATTAATCAGAGTCACTCTCATGCCAAGCACCTCTACAATTTCACAGCGTCCATCACTAGGATATGCCCCTAGTACTAGGGCAGTACACAGTATCGTATCTCTGCATACTCGTGGTTATGTACATCAGTGTAGAGACAGGATAGCGCAGACAAGTAGGGCACTTTGAGGCTCGAACATAGTAGAGGAGACTGCATTCCACTCTTAAGTAGTAGTTGTGGAATGCTATGTAGTATGGACATCTGAGTATGAAACAGCTTAAGGTGTGTAGTGAGGGGGGGGGGGTCTGCGGCAGGACAGTGTTGCGTCACGCAGTACCATCGCCCACACCACACTACCCACTCAACACTCAGCACTTATGTCTCCTTACACACAACAATACTGTGAATATATAAATATAATAATTAGACATGAGTATATATAGTTAATATGGGCTGGAGGAATTAAGTTACTTTACTGAATTTGACATAGCAAGTAACAAAAGATATTTGGGCATAAAATTACGTTAATTTAAAGTAACTGATAATTATTAAGGACGTGACAGAGCATCAGCAATTACATTACAACGACCACTTATGTGTTTTATACTAATAGAATAAGGTTGGATTCTGAGGGCCCACCTCATGATCCTAGCGTTTTTACTTTTCATAGTGTTAATATAAGTGAGTGGATTGTGGTCTGAAAAAACGTTAATTTTAAATGGGGAAGTGCCCAAATACACGTCAAAATGTTCCAAGGACACCACAAGAGCTAGAGCCTCTTTCTCAATAGTGGCATAATTTTTCTGGTGTCGTTTAAGCTTAGATGAATAGTAACATATAGGATGGAGAATATCAGTGGATGTTGACTGCTGGAGCAGCACAGCACCCACTGCATAGCCACTCGCATCTATATGTAAAAAGAAGGGAAGATTGAAATTAGGACTTTTCAACACAGGAGCAGAGGATAGCAAGCGCTTCAACCTTTCGAACAAATCTGAACAATGTCTAGTCCAGATGAACTGAACTTTGCTACTAGAGCTCATAGTGAGAGGTGTAGGTGGAGGTGTGTGCGCTGGCTTGCCTGTCACTTGACACATGTAGCAACGTCGCACATGATCAGCTACTGTTTCCTTCATCTTTGGCCAAGTAAAATGTTTTGCCAGTTTACCGAGTGTCTTCTTGACACCCAAATGTCCTCCTATGGGACTATTGTGAGCAAAATCAATGGCTTGTTCACGAAATGTATCTGGTAACACTACGAGATGCTTGACTGTGGTGGAAACACTATCAGCTGACAACTTGCATGTATTTTTCTCAATCAGTACACCGTTACTATAATAGTAACAATTATCGAGATCCTTTGCTTCACTCTCAGTAACTGCTATATCTCTCAGTCTTTCCAGTGACTGATCAACAAACTGATCCTTGATTAAATCATCATGAGTTAGAATTTTAACGTCAGGTGTGTCCTGACTAGGTTGATGACCAGGGGGGAGTTGGTGTTAATGATCCTGGGCGCAGAGCGTCACTAAACAACATATTCAACCCCAAATCATTGTCATCCACTAACTCAACAGGAGACAAGGATGGTTGTTGAATCTTTGACATGGCTCTAGTAATTGCACTGAGAGGAAATAAAATAGGCTTCTCTTTACAAGCTTCAACGGCATAATTATCATCAGTGTTATTATCAATCACAAGTGGTTCTTTACATATACCAGCATGAAGGATATCGTTCCCTATCAACAAGTCCACTGACCTGATGGGAAATACACCACTGGATATACCCACTGAAATATAACCAGTATAATAGCTTGTTTCAATATAAACTTTGTGCAGAGGCACTTTTATAACAGCCCCTCCATAGGCTTCTAACAATACATCTATCTTGGTATAGGTATCGTCAGTTATGGGCAGTACATCTTCTCTTAATAAGGTGAGATAACTGCCAGTGTCTCTGAAAGTAATTATCTCAGTTAGATGTGATTCGTCAAATTCTATTCTACCTCTTGAAAAGTAAGGACTCATCGCTGAACGAATCTTTTCGTCAGATACACTTTCTGACGCTAGTCATCTATCCTGAGTAACATTATCTAAAACAGTAGGATCAGAGGTATTACTAGGATTTTGGTGCCTTTGTTGCTCGGAAGAGGATATGACTTGAGTGGGGGCGCCAGCCGCACGACTGTCTCTCGTATCTCTTTCTAACTTATAGCAATACTCTCTAGCATGTCCTTTTCTGTTACAATAGGTACATTTAACTTTCTTCTTCTCGATATCAGATTTCTGTCTAGCCACAGAGACAGATTCAGGATTGTGAGTTTTCCTGGTAAAGGTACAAGAAGTTACAGTAGCAGGTACATCAGGCCGGCAATGAGCAGCTGATTTAAGTTGCCAACTTCTAGGACAATTTTTAGTTAACTTGTTTCTCTGTGTTTTAGTACGTACATTATTATTATTATAATCAAGGGGAAGCGCTAAACCCGGAGGATTATACAGCACCTGGGGGGATTGTGGAAGGCATTCAGGCTTAATTCGGGGAACTGGAGCACAGATCCAATTCCCTAAATCAAGAGCCCCTCACCAACATCAAGGAACCTTCCTTGAGGGGTTTAGTACATACAAGTTTGTGAGAAATCTCATAATTGTCTGCTAATGCTGCAGTTTCCAGAATATCCGAGGTAGTATGATCGATCAGATATTCTTGTATGTGAGCAGACATACAGTTGTTAAACTCTTCGTGTAGTAACAACTGAACAAGGCTGTCGTAGTTGTTACACTTGGCAGCTCTAGACCATCTCTCAAATGCAACTTTTTTCTCACGAGCAAACTCTACACAAGTTTGATCTTGTCGTCGTTGTAACGTACGAAATGCGCTTTGATAACTTACAGGTAACAAGTTATATGTCTCTAGAATAGTTTGCTTGACAGCGTCATAACTAATGTACTTGGCAAATGGTAAAGCAGCAGTACAAGTTTGAGCTCTTCCTGTCAAAGCTGTATGCAACAATGTTGCCCAGTGCTTACGTGGCCAGTTCATAGCACGTGCCTGGTTCTGAAACACATCAAAATAGGTGTCTAAGTCACTTTCAAAAAACTTAGGAACCATGGATGCAGCTTTCTGCACATTAAATGTGTCTTGTGATCTATCAGTTTGTTGTCTTCCAAGACGAACATTTTCTCTCTGGAAATCTTCTTCATTCAATTTCCTCTGTGCCTCTATTTGTGCAGTCTGCAACATAATGAGGCGTTCAAACCTCTCAAACTGTTCCTGAGAGATAGGACAAGTAGGTAATGGAGGAGTAAGGAATCTAACGTGGTCTGGACGGTCCTTAGGTCGGACACTTCGTCCAGCCGTCTCTAGAGAGTCTAGATCTGGTCTAGGATAAGTAGATACAGGTGTAGCATACACTGTACTAGTATTCGGCTGTGTCATGCTAACAGTTAGGAGGGAAAGCGTGAGCGAGAACTGAGCTACACTAGGCTCAGACACTAGGCTCACTTCTGCCTCAGTTGCTCTTTCATCTTCATCAAATAGTCATACTTCCTAATTGTGACACTAGGCTTTCTGAATCTGAATCATAACTAGACATCTCTGTAAGAGCAGGAAACAATATATCTTTAATTAACGCTCTGACAGTTTCTGCGGTGTAATTCCTGTTATACTTCACACCGAGATATTTGGCTACTTGCCAACACGTCTGAAGTTTTAATGTACTTAACTCAAAGTCAGAGTATCAATTAACTGTTTCACTTTGGCATACATCACGGAAATAAATGTACTACGAGAGAGTGATTATGGGAAACTATAATCCTGATAGGAACTTTAGTGATAGTTGTCTTAGAGCTAGAACTCATAAAACAGTATTTCCATCTCCTTGGATCAAGAGACTCAGTCAGGTACATACATCCACCTGGTATGTTGTACAAGACTAAACTCAAAGTCTTCAGATTAGGAAAGTACTCAAAGTGTTTGACCATCAAGTTACTAGTATGTCAAACTGGACAATTTCTCCAACACCTTGGATCAAGAGCCTCCCGGACAGGCCCCCATTTGTTACAAAAAACGCGATTCTAAAAGCTTAGAGATCTCCAGCGAATACTAGAAAGGACTGCCCTTCTAGCATCCAGCCTGTTACTGGGTTTTCGTAACAAGTAGTCAGTATCCTTGTCCAATTATCCAATAGAATTCAGTATTATTCAATAGTGCTTCAGGATTACAACTGGTAGGCTACTAACTAGAGAAATTAAAATTTAATAAATTTATTAAGTCTAGAGGTATATTATCAAACTAAATTAAATTAATCACAGTAATCAAAATAATATTAATCTCTCTCGTATACAATAGTATTGTGCTGAAAGCACATATCACATTTATAATTCTTAAGTACCGTCTGGTACATTAACATTTAATAAGATATTACAAATATGTACAAGTTTGTGTGTATACGTGTAAGTGCTCTAAGTAGTTCGCTATGTCTCATGACTCGACTAGACTTAAACAAGTGACTGACAAAGTCCTCAAATAAACTAACTTGACCGACTGGCAACCAGAACAGTCTGCTTGAGCAACAAAAGAATGCTAAAGCCCAATAGCAATACAACAAGCAACTGCGACACAGAATCAGGAACAAGGAGATAATATAACGACACTAAGTAGGGACCATCAGCAGATCCTCCACAAAAGTTACAAAACTCCCATACTACTGAATCTAAGTTCAGCATAAGAAAATCCCCGACTGTGATAATACACAGAAACCAGTATAAATTAAGTCAGAAGCTATAGCTCAGGACCTGAGTTGTTTCGAGTGTCTATGTGACACACAACCTCAGTACAACGTCGAAAATCACAGTCTATACAATGTTCTGTGAACAGAGTTCTACAGAACTAACAAGAATAATGAGACAGACAATCTGTCCAACCACCAAAAGAGTCTCGAGCCGACTGAATACTTCAGGCGAGGTGAGGACACCCCCCCTCGATCACGTGATAGCTCCGTGGACAACTGCAGCTCAGAAGCCGGCAGAATAACGAGCAAAGAGCGATAATTACAGTAGTTAGACAATCAAGACTTGAACTGAGCACATAATATGTTACATCCTACCTAACAAAGGAAACTATGTCAAATAACAATATAACAATATAACAATATAAAGTAATAATTATATATATACATAATAATCATTGCAACCCATTCAGGGGTTGCAACAATTCATCCAACTAGGTATATTTCTGCACCACAGGAAGGTTAGCAAAGGCACCACTGACCACAAATGCAATTTTTTTTACAGACTAATCTCCCGCTAGCATGGCCGTGACGAACTCTAGCTCAAGTCCCCTCAAAGCCGTCAACATGACTCGCGAAATCGTAATGACCGCGGGTTCAAACCCCACCCGTGGTACGGTTTATTTGCAATCGTGTCATTACGATTTCGTGAGTTCGTTAATTTGAATTCTTCAGGAACTGAATAATTGTTAATTTCTGGAATCTCATTTACGTCTCCTTGTGTAAAGACTGACAAAAAATAATAATTAAATAGAGAACACATTTCCAGTTCGTTATCCGTCAGCTGTCCATTCCTAATTTTCAGAGGTCCTACTTTTTCCTTCACCTTCGTCCTGTACACTTTAAAGAACCCCTCTGGATTAGTCTGATTCATTAGCAACTCTAATTTCATAAGGTTAACTTCTCCTCTTTTGATGCGTCTATAAATTCCTCTTTTCTCCCCTAATAGATGCTTTAGCCTCCTGTTAACCCATTTGGGATCATTATTTGACCTAATTTATTTCTGGGAAATATACTCTGAGCACGTTTTACATTATTAAAAAAATCAAATGCAGATCCCTTCGTAATCATAAGTATGATCATCGTCAATAAAATCATTAGCTAGATAACCCCAATCGAGATTAGACAGGTGTTCCCCAAGTCCAATGTTATCGGCAGAACGAAAATCGGGGACTTTTTCTGTATTATCCTTATTATCCGTATTATTCTGGTATTCCCAATATTAAAAGTAATGGATTTGTGATCACGTGTTTCTTTATTTGACCAGACTAGGTCGAGCAAATTATTACCTCTGGTAGGTTCTTTTACACACTGCTTCAGAAAACTTTCTTGAACTACTTCCATAAAGTCACTGGGCTCCAGATTACCGGTCAAAGAAGTCCAGTCAATTTGACTAAAGTTAAAAATCCCCTACTATCATTACGTTATTGTGCCTAGAAGCCCTAACAATTTCGTCCCAAAGAAGTCTCCCTCTATCATGATCCAAGTCTGGAGGTCGGTATATTACACCTAGAATTAGTTTTTCTTGACCTTCTACAAACTCTACCCAAACAGATTCTGTTACTGATCCATCTATTTTTATACCTGTTTTTATGCAACAATTTACATTTTCTCGTATATATACTGCAACTCCGCCCCTTTCCCGTTATATCTATCTACATTATTGTAGAAACATCGAGGAGTGTATTAACATCATAACAGAAACGTCCAGGAGTGCATCTGGAACAGCCATGAGGGACCGGAAATTTTGGACTGGTAAGTTGATGGAGGTGATTGAGAGAACTTTTGTAGCCAACATGTTTGGGATATGACAAGAGAGAGGAGGTAAGGAGCCAGAGAGACTGGACCTCGTATTTACTCAGGTACATCTGACAGAAAAATAGAATAAGAGCCTCTTGGGCACTAGTGAATCATGCAGTCCTGAACTTTGAATACTTAGTGGAAATGAAGGTAGGGGTGAGTACGGTAGTTGGAGGGCGTGACCAGCCATACTTCAGGAGGGGTTGAGAGAAGTCCTGAAGGCGGTGAATTGTAAAACAGAATTGGAATAAAAGTCAGTGGACGAGATATAGCGATAACCTTGAAAATGCAGGGAAGCCGAGACCTTTATACTAAGAAGATATGGACACAAAGACAAAGAGAGCCCTGGTTCAGTCAGAGATGAACATAGAAAAAAAAACTACAAGTACATGGAACAACTATAGAAGTTGAAGGACAGACGAGAACAAAAGTGAGCAGACTGACCAGAAACTAATATGCCAGGGGTGAGGAGAGGCTGAGCGACAATTTGAGAATGCCATGGAAGCAAATGTCAAGTCTGAATCAAAACCAGCTTCACATTGGTATCAGAAGAATGATGACAGAAAAGGACCAGGTACTTCAAGCGAAGGATTCACGAACAATGACAAATTTGTGAAGTGCTGCTGAAACGATTTGAAAAGGACTTCATTGGAATCAGAGGTATTACCAGAAAAACCAGAGGAGAGGGAACAAGTACTGTATACCATCCATTCTACATGGGAAGAGGTAAAGATTTTTTTTTGATGGATTTGGATACATCAAAGGCAATGGATCCCATAGATTCTGTGAGGGAGCAGCAGCATTGTTTGAATCACTATGATCTATAAGAAGTCAATGGAGATGCAACAGTTGCCAAATATCTGGAGGAGACAGTCAGGAGGCGTTGCACTACATACCAGTATCTCTGAAATTCATACAATACAATGTAATGGAGAAAACTATCAGAGGAGAGTTATAGAGCACTTAGAAGGGAAGGGGGGATGGTTCACGAACAATCAACATGGGTTTAGAGATTTCAAATATTGTTGTCTTAACTCGTTGGAGTTCTGTGACAAAGTTATGGAAGCATGACGGAGGAGAGAGTGATGGATGGATTGCATGGTCTTAGACTGCTAAAAAAGCATCTGATACTGTACCCGACAAGGCTGGGCCAAAAACGTGAGATTCAGCACTGGAAAATAAGGAATATCCATTAGGACTTATTACTGACCTAAGGACAGCTTTTGACACAGTAGACCACGGCATCCTACACCACGAACTTGACCATTATTGTATAAGAGGCCATGCACTTGCATATTTCAAATCCTACCTTACTAATAGGCATCAGTACATCACCATTAAAGACACAACCTCATCAACACGACCGGTTCGACACCATGCCCAGCTCTTCCAGGGCAGGGTAGGTGCCTGAGCCAGAGCTTGCAGCTCACAAGACTGCCATGCCCAGTAGCCCCCTTTGGGCGGGGATGGTAGACCAGAGAGGCCTAGCTTCTCCCTACGAGCCCCGTGAGGGCGGGGAATGTGGCTAGGCCTGGGGACAGTTGGTCCCAATGATGAGAAGGTACTTGTTCATCCTCCCATGGCAGACATTAATCCAAGATACTTCCGAGAAAGGGAGCCAAAGCCAGGCCAACACTTGGAAAAGGCCCGGGCCGGGGGAGTACCGGCAAATCAAGAAGAACACGACCACTTGATACTGGAGTGCCACAGGAAAGTGTCCTTGGTCCCCTGTTCTTCCTCTTATTCATCAATGATCTTCCCAACGTATCACAACACCTGAAACCAATTCTCTTAGCTGACGACATGACTTACGTCTTCTCCCACCCAAATCTTGCCACACTCGACATCATTGTTAACGAGGAGCTAAAAATATCTACTTGGATCAGAGCCAGTAAACTTACACTTAACACTGACAAAACCTTCTACATTATCTTTGGTAACAGAGCAGGTGTTGCACAACTGAACATTAAAATCGACAACACTCTTGTCATAGTGAGGGCAAATTCCTGGGCCTACACCTCGACAGCAACCTGAAATTTAGCACCCATATCTAACACTTAAAAAAAGTATCCAAAACGGTTGGGATCCTCTCCAAGATATGTTATAAAGTGCCACAATCAGCCCTTTTCACACTGTACTATTCACTCGTCTATTCCTACCTCACCTATGCAATTTGTGCTTGGGGATCAACAGCAGCAACACATCTAAAGCCAATCCAACACTAGGCAACACCCCATCCCCCACTCTTCAAAAATCTGAACTTACTCATTGTACAGAACATCCACACTTACTACAGTGCAACCTACATTTACAGAACCATAAATTCCAATATTAACCCTGAGCTAAAACACTTTCTTGATAGTTGTGACAGGACCCACAGGCACAACACCAGGCACAAAAATCTCTGACATTCCCCATGTCCGGCTAAACCTATACAAAAAATCAATGAACATTAAAGAGCCTAAAATCTGGAACTCCCTGCCTGAAAACTCCAGAACTGCAGACACAACCGTTAAGAAACATCTTATCTCCCTGGCACCCCACCATCAGCTAACTACATGAACACAAAAAATCAAAGTAGACCTACTCTTGATATCTGTGATTCCCCCCAATTTACACTTACACACCCAAATGACTGTAAACATAAAATTATGAATAAAGTTATTGCCTAATAAATCTTAAACTAAGAGCCTTGTATACAACATATGCTACAATTATTTGGACGGCCTAAACCATGACCAAGATAAATCTTTGATTTGTTTGATAGATTCAAATTTGAGGGCAAGTGTTATAGAAGAGGCTTCTGGGCACGTGAATCATGAACATAAGAAAGGTTATTTTAGTAGTTGGAATGCCTACAGTGTTTATTTAGGACTCAAATTTTAAGTAGAATTGGCCGAAATATTTCAAGGAAGATGTATTAGTTAAATGAGAATTTCTTCTGGTCAATAGATAGAACGAAATAGCCAGTCGTTACTGAGGCCTAAAATAGGCCTCAGACTGAGCGAAATCGCAGATGCGTAAAGTACTTTCTTATTTCCAACTTCGCGCTTCCATAATTCCCTAAGTTTTCCATCAAATTTCTCATTTTTGGAGTCAGTAACAGCAGAAAAAAATTCATTAACAGTTATTACTGTTAATGAAGATCAATAACATTCACTACTGTTTCACTCGAGAGCATAGACAAATTTCACTGAATGTTTAAAATTGTTAATAAAATGTTTTTTTTTTATTTTCCTAAATAAATCTACGAAACAAATATTTATATTTCAGCGAAGAGCTTAAAGTTATCATTTGCTGAGCTTAGTTTATCAGGACACGTCAATTGTCAGGGTATTTAATCACCTTCCAGTCTGCCCCTTTCCTCTCAACAAGACAACTTATAGCAAAGCAGACCAGTTGTAAAGAAAAAGAGGTAGACAATAATATAAAGGAAGGAAGTGGTAGACAATATCAAGGTCACACTTCCTCCCTGAAACTTATGCAGGGACAGGTCTCTCATAATTAACATCATGTCAGAGGTTCCATAACCATTCAAATTCAAAGTTTATTCTCTATAAGGATTACAATGCTGAGTTTACAGAATTTGGTTATCGTGTGGTTTACATGTAGTAAAATAATTACAGAGTACCACTAGAACACCTAGCATGGATAGGCATTTCGGGCAGACTTAGATTAAATCTTAAGTTTAAAATATTACAAAATTATGAGGCAAGTTGGTATTATGGCTAAGTGATTAAATACTAGTTTGTGAGTTTAGCAATGTGAATGCTTTTGTTTTGGCACTATACATAGTTTCAGTATTGGAGTATCACAGGCCAACTTATGACTAGTTAAGATTCATTATTTTGAGATTGAGTGATATTTCTGTTTATGGTCAAATGGGTGAGTGAGTGTAAGTGTTAACCACCAGGTGGTATTCGTGTAATTAGTTGACAGGGTGTATCAGGGAGATAAGATGTTTTCTGATGGTAGTTTTGAAGGTGATTAATGTGTCTGCAGTTTTAGCATTTTCAGGTAGGGTGTTCCAGATTTTAGGGCCTTTGACATAACATTGAATTTTTGTAAAGGTTTAGTCGGACACCGGGAATGTCAGAGATGTTTGTGTCTGGTGTTGTGCCTGTGGGTTCTGTCACAACTATCAAGAAAGCGTTTTAGGTCAAGGTTAATATTGGAATTTAAGGTCCTGTAGATATAGATTGCACAGTAGTAAGTGTGGATGTACTGAACAGTGAGTAAGTTTAGATCTATGAAGAGTGGGGGGGGGGGGGTTGCCAGGGATGGGATTTAGTGATTATTCTTACTGAGGCTTTTTGTTGGGTTATTATTGGCTTTAGGTGTGTTGCTGCAGTTGAACCCCAAGCACATATAGCATAGGTGAGGTATAGATATGCAAGAATGGTATAGTGTGAGAAGGGCATTTTGCGGCACGTAGTATCGTATCTTGGAGAGGATCCCAACGGCCCATTAGTCCTTACTTTCTACATCACCTGAAGCAAAAGGGGAAAAAATGCTGCTGTTTCCAGAGGAGAGAGCAACACGTCGTGGTGCGCCACGACACTCCTTCCTTCGTTACAGCTTAACAGCCAGAGACCTACATAGAGGTTTTGCTGTCCCGATACGTGCAACTCTAACATGCAGAGAGGGAAGAAAGAAAGCATATGTTTACGTGACTGACCACTCTTTACTGCTGTTTTAACACTCACAGATCAACAGGAGGCCAACCTTCCCAGATGCTTGCTCACATAATTTATATCCTAAACACTCGGCATGATGAATAATGATTCCCTGGAAACCTTGTTCACTCCACACACACATACACACACACACACACACACACACACACACACACACACCTTTCTCACTCCACACCTATAGACCTAAGTGTTAGTTCATGTGTTTGTAAGTATTGGTTGATCTTAAACAAGTCTTCATCTCAATTACGTGCAAAAAAATCCAAAACATTGTTGAGGCCAGCAAGCATCAGACCAGTTTCAGAAGACCTGCAGTCAGTGGTCAGGCTTCAAAGATTTTTCTATACATTAATAAAAGAGTAGAACAGACATGTCCAAGCCAGTCATAGCATGAACCAGTTCAAGAGCCGAAATGTACCTCATGAATAATGCTGCAGAAAGCGAGGAGAAAGATTTCCTGTATGAAAATAACTAATTTTATCTCTCCCCTGGTATATTTTGTATTTTAACTGTTTTTACAGTTAAGATATTTATCAGGTTTTTAACTTTTATAAATAATTATCAAAAAGACCCCAATGTAAACAAGTCACTGACTTTTTTGGGTTATCCTAGGTTCTCTACACATATACTGCTATGTATGATAGTCTATGTAACTGAATTTGTGTATACCTGAATAAACTTACTGACCGGTAGGAGTCGCAAATACCCGTAAATCAAGATGATGGTGGCGCCTGACAGCCACCAGGATGATGGTGGCGCCTGACAGCCACCAGGATGATGGTGGCGCCTGACAGCCACCAGGATGATGGTGGCGCCTGACAGCCACCAGGATGATGGTGGCGCCTGACAGCCACCAGGATGATGGTGGCGCCTGACAGCCACCAGGATGATGGTGGCGCCTGACAGCCACCAGGATGATGGTGGCGCCTGACAGCCACCAGAATGATGGTGGCGCCTGACAGCCACCAGGATGATGGTGGCGCCTGACAGCCACCAGGATGATGGTGGCGCCTGACAGCCACCAGGATGATGGTGGCGCCTGACAGCCACCAGGATGATGGTGGCGCCTGACAGCCACCAGGATGATGGTGGCGCCTGACAGCCACCAGGATGATGGTGGCGCCTGACAACCACCAAGATGATGGTGGCGCCTGACAAACCACCAGGATGATGGTGGCGCCTGACAACCACCAAGATGATGGTGGCGCCTGACAACCACCAAGATGATGGTGGCGCCTGACAAACCACCAGGATGATGGTGGCGCCTGACAACCACCAAGATGATGGTGGCGCCTGACAACCACCAAAACCTTCACGGTTTACACTGATTTTTTTTTTCCCTATTTTACGTTAAGTCTGACTCTCCGGATCATGTCAACATGTGCATCAACTGCGAGTCTTCAGTGTGTAGACATCTTGCAGATCAGTTACTTATCAATGTAATACTGGGACAAAAAAAAAAACTATGGAGGGATTGATTACCTCGCCTTCAATCTCTTTAGTCGTCTGTTTGTGTCTATATTAATATGATAGTTTAAGAGCAAACGTCTCGGTATAAAAAATATTTATTTATTTTTTGTAATTAAGCACACTGTACATTTTTCCTACAGTGTTACGATAACTTGTATGGAAAAACCACTGAGTATGCAATGCATTTCCTGCAATATGATAATTAAATCCCCAGTTTAGTATGTCAACAAACATCTATTACAAAGTTGTTTATATCTTAGTTGCAACATTAAAGCTGAACAATAAAATGGTATAAAATACCGACAGGTTGTTAGGTAAGACATGTGCAATAGTTAGGTATCTTTATTTCGAAACGTTTAGCCTACACAGTAGGCTTCTTCAGTCGAGTACAGAAAAGTTGATAGAAGCAGAAGATACTTGAAAGCGATGTAATCAGTCCATCATCCTTGAAGTTTTGAGGTGGTCAGTCCCTCAGTCTGGAGAAGAGTATTGTTCTGTACTCGACTGAAGAAGCCTACTGTGTAGGCGAAACGTTTCGAAATAAAGATACCTAACTGTTGCATACGTGTCTTACCTAACAACCTGTCGGTATTTTATACCATTTTATTGTTCACTGTCAGACACTGCAACACAAGGGTATCTTGGTACTGACATGAAATCAACTTGGACTACTTCTAGTGAGAATGGCTGGATTTGAGAGGGACCTGACCTCCCAACGACTTCATTCTTACCTCTACTAGTGGTCTACATCTCACCTCCTGGCGGTATATAGGCTCCATCCTGTCACTTCAACTCCATATTGTTTCAGACTATGGAACAATACTCTTCTCCAGACTGAGGGACTGACCACCTCAAAACTTCAAGGGTGATGAACCGATTACATCGTTTTCAAGTATCTTCTGCTTCTATCAACTTTTCTGTACTCGACTGAAGAAGCCTACTGTGTAGGCGAAACGTTTCGAAATAAAGATACCTAACTGTTGCATATGTGTCTTACCTAACAACATTAAAGTTGCCACTGAATCCTGTCTCGTATATTTAATATTTAAACCACATCGGCTGTATATTAATACCTAAATATAGAAAGCAAATGACTGTTGTTCATACATAAGCAGAAATGCTGACTACATCGAAGACGAAGACAGTTGGCAACAAAGGTATGCTGCTCACCATAGCATAAGCGGCAAGTTCAGTCTTATGTCTAATGTAACGTGTTATGAACATAGTCAGTTGGTCCCTGGGTTATAATGCTTTTCGTAAAACTTAACGTGTCTAGGGGTCTTCATTCATGGAGGAAAAGGAATTTCCTTGGTTTCTATTTAATTTATTAATAATCAAAATCACTTAAATCCACTTTCTCATATTTTGCACAGAGTAGAACATTTATTAAAACATCACAGTACTAGGATATGTATTTACAAATGACTGAGTGAGTCAGGAAATATCAGTATATGTACAGGCACAGGCGTTGCTTTAAAAATTTTACTTGAACACCACATTGATAGAACTCTTACATAGGGTTCACTCTGCAATAAGCCCTCTACACCAGAGGCTTGATCACTTGGCTTCACTTTCTCTAAGAGCTTCCCAACCGCCTTCTCCAACCGAGATGTGTCTTAGCAATGAGTTTCCGAAAATTCCTGGTATTTTCTAGGGAGGCAAATGTTGGTCTTGAGGTGGACACTTCCCGAGACCCTTCCTGGTCCAGAGGAAGGTATAAACTGAACTCAGTGAGGCTTTACCAGTCCACTTTGTCTCGGTCGGAGCAGGGGTTGAGCAGCTCAAAATACCTACTGGTGCTTGGCCAGGTCGCACCAGCAGTTGACACTAATTAAACAACCTACCTATATACAAAGCTAAGTAATACGACCAGATAATATTATAAAGTCGAGTAAATCCATTTTAGCTACTAATGGAATTACTCCTGAATATAATATTAAGTGAAATAGCAAAAATAACATGTAAAAGTATACCATTGTGAAAATAACAAGTAGAAACAGTCTACTTAAACTGAACAAAAGGGTGTAACAAACGTTACTTATGAAAGAAGATTTTAACAAAGAAGTCGACTGGTAGAATTGAGATTTTCGTAGAAGGTCAGATACGTGGATGATGAAAAACATTATACCAACATAAGAACGAAAAAACACTGCAGAAGGCCTACTGACCCCATGCGAAGCAGGTCCATGCCACCCCCGGCTTAGAACAATGACCACCTAGTCAGGTCACTTCCACTTAAGGAAGGAGCACGGCACCAGACCTGGTAACCCAAGCTAGTCAGGTCCAACTCACACCCACCTACAGCCACTCATGTATTTATCCAACCTATTTTTAAAACTACACAAGATCTTAGCGTCTATGAAGGTACTCGAGAGTTTGTTCCACTCATCCACAACTCTATTACCAAACCAGTGCTTTCCTATATACTTTCTGAATCTCAACTTTTTCAACTTGAAACCACTGCTACGAGTCCTGTCTAGGCTGGATATTTTCAGCACGCTATTAACATCCCCTTTATTTATTCCTGTTTTCCATTTATACACCTCGATCATATCCCCCCTAATTCTACGCCTTTCGAGAGAGTGCAGATTCAGGGCCCTTAGTCTATCCTCATAGGGAAGATTCCTGATATATGGGATCAACTTTGCCATCCTTCTCTGTACGTTTTCCAGTGCATTTATATCAATTCTGTAATATGATGACCAGAACTGTGCAGCATAATCTAAATGAGGCCTAACCAAGGATATATAGAGTTGAAGAACAACCCGAGGACTTCTATTATTTATACTTCTTGATATGAAGCCAAGGATTCTGTTAGCTTTATTGTGAACACTTATACACTGTTGTCTTAGTTTCAGATTACTGCTAACCAGAACTCCTAAATCCTTTTCGTAATCAGTAGTATTAAGATCTACACTATTCAGTTTATAAGTGTCATGGTTATTATCCTGTCCAACATTTAGCACTTTGCATTTGTGTATATTAAACTGCATCTGCCACTTCTCCGACCATTGCATCAGTCTATTCAAATCATCCTGGAGTGCTCAAATGTCCTCAATAGAATGAATTGGACGGCCTATTTTGGTGTCATCAGCAAATTTCCTTATGTCGCTATTTATTCTCTCATCTATATCGTTTATGTAAATTGTGAACAACAATGGGCCCAACACAGACCCCTGTGGAACACCGCTTGTGACGTGCCCCCATTCTGATTTTTCCCCATTTATGCAAACTCTCTGCTGCCTATTTGTCAGCCATGCCTCTACCCAGGAAAAAATTTCTCCTCCTATTCCGTGTGCCTTAATCTTCCTCAATAGCCTCTGATGTGGAACTCTATCGAAAGCCTTACTGAAGTCCATATACACAATATCATATTCATTACCATGATCTACCTCCTCAAACACCTTAGCAAAAAAAGTTAGTAAATTCGTAAGACAGGAACGCCCCTTAGTAAAACCGTGTAGAGATCCATTTATCAATTTATGCCTATCAAGAAGGCTACGAATTGCCTCGGCAATTATTGATTCCATAAATTTTCCAACTATGGAGGTAAGGCTTATTGGTCTATAGTTCGAAACTAAGGACCTGTCACCTGCCTTGTAAATAGGTATTGCATTTGCCATTTTCCACTTATCAGGCACTATGCCAGTTTGTAGTGATATGTTAAAAAGATTAGCCAAAGGTATGCTAAGTTTCTCTTTACATTCCTTTAACACCCTTGCAAACAGTTCATCAGGGCCTGGGGATTTGTTAGGTTTTAATTTCTCTATTTGTCTGAGGACCATGTCACTAGTTACCGCAATCGTACATAGTTTATTATCATCCTGTTCTACATAATTTATTATTTCTGGAATTTCGATAGTATCTTCCTGAGTAAAAACAGGAAATAACAACTGAAAATTTCACACATATTCCTATCACTGTCAGTGATCTGACCTGAGTTACTCTTAAGTGGGTCAATCTTGTCCCTAATCTTACTTCTGTATACCTGAAAGAACCCTTTTGGGTTAGTCTTCGAATCCCTTGCGACCTTAGCCTCATAATCCCTTTTTGCTTTTCTTATTTCTTTTTTATTTCTCTCTTTAATTAAGAATATATTGAATATATTGATTTATTTCCTCCCCATCCCCTCTTTTGATACGCCTATATATGCCTGTTTTTTGACCTATGAGATGTTTTAATCTATTGTTCATCCATTTGGGATCATTTTTGTTAGATCTAATTACCCTACTCGGAACAAAAGTTGTCTGGGCAGCTAGAACTATGCTCTGAAAAACGTCATATTGGCAACCAAGATCATCTACCCGACCCATAGTCAGATCATCCCAATTTAACCCACCCAGGTAGTTTTTCAGTCCCAGGAAATCAACCAATCGAAAGTCTGGGACTGAGACTTGATTGCAGTTTACTGGGTAATTCCATAATATATTGAAACTAAGTGATTTGTGATCACTTTTCCTAAGCTCATCATTAACCTCAAAATTATTAATTAGTGAATCTTTGTTGGCAAGAACCAAGTCAAGCAGATTGTTTCCTCTAGTTGGTTCTCTCACAAACTGTTTTAAAAAGCAATCTTGAACTGAATCAAGAAAGTCACTAGACTCAAGATTTCCTGTCAAACTGTTCCAATCAATTAGTCTAAAGTTAAAATCTCCCATTAACACAACATTTTCATATCTAGATACCTTATGAATTTCGTCTCATAGCAGTTTACTGCACTCTCTATCGAGGTTTGGGGGCCTATAAATCACACCTAAAATTAATTTTTCATACCTCTCGAGAAACTGTAGCCAAACAGATTCTGTGACCGATGCTTCCAATCTTATATCATGTCTAACAGAACAATTTAAATTTTCTCTGACATACATCGCCACTCCACCACCCTTCCTGTTGACCCTACCAGTGTGGAATAGTTTATAACCCTGTATGTTGCTTTCAGAAGGCATTTCTCTATCTTTCAGGTTGAACCAGGTCTCTGTTATACCAATAATATCTATATTACCTACACTTGCAAGTAATCTTGGCTCATCTATCTTATTTCTTAGACTCCTACTATTTGTATAGTAAACCTTAAGGGAGCTAGTCACTCGTTGCCCTCTACTATCTCTCTTCGTTTATCAGTTGCTTTGTCTTTATTAGAAACTTTATTTTGAATATTGTCTTTTAAACATATCCCTGAGGTATCCTGGTAATATCTACTGTTTTCAACCCCAATACTGCAGCCTGATTGTTTCCCACAAACCTCTATAATCTATCAGTTTAAATTCCTAGACAAGTCATCAATTACCACCTCCGACCCCAGAGAGATGAACCGAACTTCAGAAGAGACTATGCATGAACGAGAGATGTCTTGAATACACTGCAATGGAAACTCGACCTGGAAGAGAAAATGAGCGAGATGGAGCATTTAACTGGAAAGCTTTGTGTGGTAAATAAGAAATTCATACTAAGTAGAAGAAACGGTAAAAACAGAGAAAGCCCATGGTTCGACTAAAGGTGTAGAGAGGCAAAAGCTTAAAGTGTAGAAGCCTGAGACAAAATATAGGAGGTAAGGAATAATAGAAAACAGAAGAAAACGAAATTGCAAGAAATGAATATGCAAGAGCGAGAAGAGAAGCTGAGCGACATTGTGAGAATGACGTAGCATCGAGAGTCAAATATGAACCAAAGCTTCATACAGCTTCTTCAGACGAAGTAAAATAGTAAAGGACCAAGTAATATTACTGAAGAGGGAAGGAGAGCTCACAAGAAATGACCATGAAATCTGAGAGAAGCTAAACATCTGCTTCAAGGAGATATTCTAGCCGGAACTGGGGCAATACCAGACTCAAAGTGAAAGTTCGCCATTGAGTACTGGCTGAACACAATACACACATCAGAAGTCAAAATCCTGAGTGAGTTAGATACCTAAAAGCCCCAGAGGATCGATACCATGCCTAACCCTTCTAGGGTATGGTAGGTGCCTGAGCCCGAGCCTTTAGCTCATAAGACTGTCATTCCCATTAGTCCCCTTGGGGCGGGGATGGCAGACCAGAGAGGCCTAGCTTGTGGCTAGGCCTGGGGACAGTTGGTCCCAAAGATGAGGAGGTACTTGTGCCTCCTCCCATGGGAGACTTAGGTCTCAGACACTCCCTAAACAGGGAGCCAAGGCCGGGCCACCACTTGGAAAAGGCCCGGGCCGGGAGAATACCGGCTAATCTTTAATAATAATAATAATAAAAGCCCCAGACAATCTCTCTCTCCATTGACATGTATACTATATAAAGTAATAAACAGGATAATATGAAGAGAGTGGTGGATCACATGACAGGAGTAATTTCATAAACAACCAATATGGCATTAAATATGATGAATCCTGTCTCGCAATCCTGCTTGAGTATTATGGGAAGCTAACAAAATTGAGGCATGACAGAAGAATGGGAAGACTGAATATTCTTGACTGTAAGGACTGACACAGTACAGCACATGAGACGGGCAGAACAGGCAAGAATAACAGGGAAGGCCTTATAATGGATCAAATATCTAACAATAAGTAAACGAAGAATGATTTTCTGGGAAGAGGCATCGGCATGGGTAAATGGAGAAACTTTGCTATCATATGGATTGATACTGGAGTCAGTAGTATATCTCTCAGTAGTAGTACCAGTTCCTAGTAACCAGTTACCAGTAACCAGTGTACCAGTAGATGACTCACTACCAACCGTCTCTGCGTGAATCACTGACTGTATTCATATTGCTGCTGACCATAGTAGGATTTCAAACACCCCCTCACACATAGGCACTGGTGGGTCAGTCAGGCTAGGGAGCAGAGAGAGGCAGGACGGCTGTTGGCGCTTTCCCACACTTTCCGTTATATTATACGTACTACCAGCCTACGTGAGTATTCTTACCCTATCCACGTATCGAAAAACCCACATGACAAATGGTGGCACCGGTGTGGGCGTGGATTTAAGGGTATTTCAGACGTTAGAAGACTTGTGGGGAGCCGGCAGGTCAAAGGTGAACCGTCCGCCACCTTCAGCTACTCGCTACCCTCGCTCTTCTCCACCCTGTGTACTCCAGCCTGCAAGCCTGTTGCAGCCGTTTTTCAAGCTTCCTGGGTTAGTTCGTGTGCTAATTGCTTTAATCTCCGAGGGGTTGACCCGGATTTTGCAATTTAGCCAGTCAGTAAGCCAGACTGTGGAAGTGAACGCTAGTCAGCCTACCTCAGCCTACCATCCAGCCTGTCTCCTGTCATCCACCTGCTCCTTCATGCTGTGTGCATCGTTACACGTCTTCGTCAGCCATTCTCGTGGGTTAAGCCAGTCAGTCAACCCAGCTTCTAACCCAGCTGAGAGAGAGAAGTAAGCCACGCAAGTTCCTCTGAAGTATTGTTTCATATATCGCTTGTGCTTGGATGCTGGTAAGAGTGGTCTTCATCATCCCTGTGGCATTGTGATTTAGTTAAGCCACCTTGTGCGTGGTGAGAAGTGTGTGGCAGTGAGAGTGCACAGGGCCAGCTTGTTCCGCTGCCCTCCACCACCACCCGCCACTATTCATCTCATCTACCTGTGGCTGTTTGCACCCTTGTACAGGGTCCTAGTACTGTTTTGGCTCACATAATTGGTCAAGAGATTGTAGCTGAGTGCCAACGATAAAGCCAGTTATGTGAGTTCACCGAGAAAGCGCATTTCTTCCGACGACAGTGTGAGTGCAGGCGTCATCACCCGCAGGACAAGCTTCACCTCATCACTCGTCACCATCACCGTCTACTACTCCAGACTCCAGTGATAATTTTCTGTTTAGAGACATTTTTTCTTGCATTTAAAGACATTTGCGTGTGTGAGACATTTATAGTGAATTTCTTGTGTTTTCAGTGTAGACTCAGTGTTTCTTTGACTCATTATTTTTGCAATATTTTTCAGTGTTATCGCTCATCTCATATTTTTTTATCTGTGTTTTTTTTTATGCTACTCTCTGTCTGTAGTATTATTGTGTAGTGTACCAGTCACTCTGTGTGAAGTAATTTATTCATTTTTTTTTATCTTGTATTCTTTCAGCATTGTATTCTCCAGTATTTGTCATTGTAGTTCATGCAGTGATATCCACCCCAGTATACCAAATTATCCATTTATTTCTGTATACCTTTTTTTCGTACACCAGCAGTGTCTCATTCTCTGATCTTTTCGCAGACTTGTGTACCATTATTTTTGCCAGCAATTTTTGTCGTATCAGTCACAGCAAGATTTTGTTGTAAGAATATACTAAAAAAAAAAATGAATAAGTGAATATGTTGTATGTGCCTCGCCACTTGTAAGTGTTGTGTGCCCCGCCACTTGTAAGTGTTACACTTCCAGTTTTGTTTCTTGTTTTATTTTCATTCATATTTTTCGTCTTTCTTTGAACAAATTCACTCTTAGTGTAATTTCAATTTCTTTTTAACGTAAAGTGTTTTCTTTACTCTGAGTAAATTGTTTTGTTTAATTTACAATTAAGAGTTAAAGTGTTCAATCAGTTTTTCTTCATATTTTTATTTTATTATTTAACCAACATTTTCCCAATGTAACTTTTATTACTGCATTGATTATTTCTACACCTTACAGTATTTTGTTGCACTTGTTCTGCAGTGAATTATTTTCTTTTATTGACATTATTATTCTCAGTTCATTATTGTTTGAGTCTTGTTTTTCATTTTATTATTTTTCCTCATGTTGTCTTTGCATTATATTTTAATTTTGTTTATGCAATCTTAGAAAATATTTAAATTTCCCAGTTATCTCTCTTTGCATACAATTTCGTGATTTTATTTTATACTTTTTACATTGATTTACAGTTTTATTAGTTAATTTCTTTATTAGCAAGAGTACAGACAGCTCATTTTGCATTTAATTCAGTCTCCAGTAATATTTTTACTTGTAAATTTCAATGTAATTTTTTTATCTTGTCCAGCAGTCCTTTACATTGAGTTGTCCTTCCTCTTGCAGTGTATCTTAGACATTTTTTTTTATTACTTCTGCAGAATTAGTTGCATCTCTTTTATTTTAATTTTAGCATTTTGTATCATTTTTTATTGTTCATTATTTTTGTCTTATTTGTTCTTGTGCAACTTCTTTGCCATTATGTCTCACATACCGTCAAGTGATACTTTAGTGAATGTCGACACTCAGACCTCTCAGGCTACTGCTGCTGCTGTCATCAGTCCTCACAGTTCCTTATGGACTGACAGACCGACCCAGACACTGAGACACTACAGTTTTACTCGTGATTCCCTTGATGCGTTACCTTTATTCAATGGCCATGTACATAGTCTTGAAGCATGGTTTACTGCCATTCGTTCTCGTGTTAATGCTCTAGTTGAAGGTCCTCCTTCTGAGGAAAGTCTTATCAGACTTGCGAAAGAAGCTCTTCATCGATCCCCTGCTGCTGTTCACATTGTTGATCTCCTTGATATGCGAGACTTCAGGAATCTTACTAAGTGGTCACAATATGAGGAACTGATTCGTTCTTTCCTCGTACCAGTAAAAACAGCTGATCCATATGTCGTTCTTAGGGAACTAGTGAATGCTACACCCATGACTAATGAATCGTTGAGTGCCTTTGCTGTTAGATTAGACAAACTTTTATCATCATTTATCAATGCTGTCCGGTCCTCAGCTTTTGCCCCAGACGAGGATAAACCATCCACAGCATCGTTTGCTAAAATAGCAGCTTTTGGAGCAATCAAAGAACTAATGCCGCTTGCTTCTGTGTGTGCTTATGAGGCTAATCCCCCAACTGTGACGATGGAACCACTTACAGCCCTAAATCATGTACGTTCCTTGTGCCCCCAGGGTACTTTCCCATGTATCAAAAGTAATTTATCACCTATGCCTCAGTCTGCACCACCTCTTGTTTGTGCCACAGCGACAAATCGTGGTCGTCAACCATCTCAGCGATCACCGAGGACCAGTGTACAGAGTCATTATAAACCTCGTAGTATTCATAGTACATTCAGTAACCATAGTCAGCGGACTTGTTATAACTGTGGTTTCCGTGGCCATTTTGCAATTAATTGTCCTGATAGTTACCCTAGGAGGCGTCGTACTGATGATGAGTACCAGTCAGATCTTCCCTACTGTACTTATCAGAATACATGGACATGACACATCTGAGTGCAATGCTCTTTACAACCTTCAGTACTCTAGGTCTTTCCGTGTCCGTTCCAACCGCAGAACCCGTAGAGGAAACAGACATCGTGGTTCTCAAAATAACCAGAACCAGGCTCATTCTTCCAATTCGGGGGAATTCGAGCGCCCCAGTCAAACCGTCCCATGGTGACAGTGGGTGATAATGAGAACACCATCCCCGTTCACAATTCCTTTGAAGCCTTAAGCAGTCTCGAGAATGAGAATCCTGCTGATGATGTTGCTTCACACGTCTCTGACGTAGATGATTTTGGGGATGAAGTGGAACAAATCTTTGCTGATGACAATCCACCTTTTTGTTTGCACATAACTTCCAATGCAACCATAGGCCCTATAGTGCAAGCATCTGTTCATAATGCGCCCGTTCATTTGTTCATGGACTCTGGTGCGCAAGTCAATATTATTAGGTCTAGTTTGTTTAGGGATAAGCAGTTACGACATGTCCTTCTCGTAGAACCGACTCGTGTGTCCTCCCTTAGTGGAGTAGCTGGTTCTCACCTGCGTGTCCGCAGTCGGACTTCCCTAACTTTTTCTATCCAAGGTAGAGACTTCACTGCTTCCTTCCTTGTTGTCGACCAGATTACTTTCCCTGGTGACCTTCTACTGGGATTTGCTTTCATGCAAGACTTACGCATTGTGCTCGACCCTTATCGATGGCATGCCCAAATTGATGACTTGATCGTACCATTTTGGGGTTACCAGCTTGGATCTGAGATCTGCCATACTGCCGCAGAGTACAACATTCGAATTAAGTCCTTACAGGCCAGTGCATTTTCCAGTAGCGTACCCAAGCGGTCAGGCACTGATGATCCTGTCATTCCTGTCTGTGTTCCTGCAACTTGATAGTGTCCAGTTACCTCAAGTGTCCGAGGACGCTCTGACTACCTTGAGTGCTGAGCCTATCCCTGCAATGTCTGCTAGTTCAAGTAGTAGTTTCTCCACAGGGGACGCCTTGTCGGAAAACAATTACTTGCAACTAGTAATGCCATCTCTTGTTGATGTCACATGCCGTCTGCAGAAAGACGTTTCTGTCGCAGCTAGTGCCCTCACTAGAGTGTCTGTTGTTGTTCCTAGTGTTCCAGATGGTGATAACGTCCTAGTTGACAGTGATTCCTGCAAAGTAAAAGGTCTGTTTGTTGAACCATCCTTACATGTTGTAAGAGATAGTAAGATCCATTTCTTCCTAGCCAACACTTCTGGTCACAGTGTTCGTCTCAGAGCAAATACCAATCTTGTTGACCTTGTTCACTATCCTTACCCTGTTCAGGTAGAGGACGAATTGTCACCTGACCAGTGGGTCGGTGCTATTTCTACCGGGAAGACCTCATCCACTTCACCAGATCAATCTGTTCCACCAGTTGAGGAGAAAGACTTAGCTCCCACTGACTTCCCAGATGAAGTCAAGCATTTGTTGACTCTGTTGAACAAACGTCGTAAAGCCATTGCCTTACCAGGTGAGAAGATGGGTATAACGAACTTATTGTCCCATCGTATTCCACTTGAACCTGGTACTAGACCTATCTATATACCTACGTACAGAATGCCTCATTCACAAGTTGCTGTCGCAGAAGAATTGATCAATCAAATGCTTGATGATGGAGTTATTGCACCTAGCAGTTCACCTTGGAATGCGCCCTTGATCCTAGTACCTAAGAAGGATGGTACTTGGCGCCCAGTGATTGACTTTAGGAAGTTAAATGCGAAAACTATTCCAGATCGCTTTCCACTCCCTGTACTGAGTGATCTTTTACGTAACATCGGAGATAACAAAGTCTTTTCAACCCTGGATTTGTTACAAGGGTTTTGGCAAGTCCGTCTTCACGAGGACAGCCAAGAGCTAACTGCATTCTCCACTCCTACAGGTCATTATCACTTCCTCTGTATGGCGTTTGGATTACGATCCTCCCCATGTTTCCATAGGTGACACTCCACATTATGCATCGTACGGTGTAGATAAACGTTTGCCTTATGAGTTGCTATATTCTAATCCGAAACCAAATTACAACCCTGATGATTTCATAGCAAATCGTACCAGCTTAGTTCAAAGTGTTTTTAGAATAATCCGTGAAACACTTCATAAATCAACAGCAGAATTTACAAGAGTCGCAAACACTCGAGCAAAGCCATCCAAAATCAAAGTAGGTTCGAGAGTTATGCTGACTAACTTTAACAAAACGTCTGCAATGCCTAAGCTTGATCAAAAGTTTGTTGGTCCTTATCGAGTAGTTGAACATATCACTGGTAATAAGTATAAGGTTAGAGAAATTAGTACTGGTCAGTATAAAGAATCGCATTTAGATCATATGAAGTTAGTATGTGATGATAATGATGTTCCAACCCAGACTAATGCGACAGACTCTGACAATCCTCCTGATCCTGTACTCTCTACCTCTGATACTCAGTCAGATGATCAACCTGAATGTCGTTATTCCCTACGTACACGACAGGTATTGAGAAATCCTCAAGTATCATTTGTAACTACCAATTCAGATTTGCCTCAAATACAGCATGAGTTAGCCAGTGCTACAGAGTTTGATCCTCCCAGAGATGACACCCATTCTGCATATGTCAATCTCACCCTAGCAGAGTTGGGGTTAAATGTAAATAACCTGTATAGATGAATAATTACAGTATCAACTTATCAGTATTCAAGAATTTTTTTGTGTGTGTTCACGTTTTCTCCAAATTCTGAGAGTTAACAGTCTAGATTTGATTGCACCGAATCTGCCTTTCTGTTAAACACTTCTTTCTTTGTATATATTCCTTCCTCAGAATCCGTAGATCACATGAATACAGATCGATCGATCAATTTTTTTTTATAACTTCTATTGTGTAATCTCAATGTTGAGTTTCATTCGATGAGTTGTGCTATATTATACCTTGTAGTTTCAGTTATGTAAGCTTCCATTCCAATGTTCTACTTATGTATATTATAATGTTCAATTGTTGTGTACTTTGACATTGTATAGAATCAGCCCAAGCTGTATACCTGCCATCTCTAGTTTGTATTAGTTGTATGTCGGGACGACATACGTTAGCATTGCCGAGCTCTCAGTAGTAGTACCAGTTCCTAGTAACCAGTTACCAGTAACCAGTGTACCAGTAGATGACTCACTACCAACCGTCTCTGCATGAATCACTGACTGTATTCATATTGCTGCTGACCATAGCAGGATTTCAAACACCCCCTCACACAGGCACTGGTGGGTCAGTCAGGCTAGGGAGCAGAGAGAGGCAGGACGGCTGTTGGCGCTTTCCCACACTTTCCGTTATATTATACGTACTACCAGCCTACGTGAGTATTCTTACCCTATCCACGTATATAAGCATGATAGAAGAGATAGTTTGATGGTTCCTCTTCTCAGATATGAAACTAATGAGAATAAAAAGACACAGGAAAGAATAAGGAAAGACTACGAACGGCCTGGACAAGCTGCAGGGTTGATCTGACAAATAATTATTGGAATTCAGTTCCAGTGAATGTAAGATCATAAAACCTGGGAAAGGTAAAGACCAAAAACAGAGAGCAGACTCGAGGAACAAATGCTTTAAAGTTCACTCAGGGAGTAGGATCTCGGGGGTGAACACAGTACCGAGCATATTGCCTAAGGTACACATTAGCCGAATGCACATTTGGCAAATCTAAGATAATTTACTAATATCAACAAAGAATCGCTCATGACACTACTATATATGACAGATGTCAGGGCCATCTTGTAGTATGCAGCATCAGCATGGAACCCACAACTGATGAAGCATGGCATTCCAAAGGTTTTTAATATAACTTTACGCAATATAAACGCAAATTACTGCTTGTTGTTGGCTCTGATAGTGATACCTTGCCTCAAAATATGAGACATCGAATAAATACATGGGCAAAAAATCGTGTGCACCAAACCACTGAGTGACAGACTACACCATGACAGAATGTAAAACCTGCGTGACCAGACTGAGGATATTAAATTAGAATTGAGAGAGGACTCTCATACATAGGGCAAAGGAAAGGGGAACTCCCTGATACAATCATAGTCCTAGTCACCATTCAGGAGACTCCCACGAAGGGTATATATTCAGGTTGTTGGACGCAGCGGAACAACATACTGCGCACTCCCATAACATTGTATCAAATGTAAAATGTACCGTCATGGAGGCAAATGATATAAAATACCGACACGATAGAAAAAGATATATGCAGTATAATACAATCTTTTATTGACAACGCTGCGCCCACACAGTGGGTTTTTCAAGTTACGATAATGAATTAGAAACATGTGAAACATCTGGGTACTCATACTTGTAAACGTTTCGCCATCCAGTACCTTTTTCAATACAATACGTGGACATAATAGACATACAGCAAATAGTGGAAGACGAGGCAATATTGCACTTTTTACTGTATATATTTCTATTATTATTATTATTATTAAAGCCATTGGATGGCGAAACGTCTACAAGATACTCAGATATTGCACATGTGTCTAATTTATCACCTTGTCTGTAATGAATACTACTGATATACAATTTATCAAGTTACGTTTGTGACTTGATAAAGCCCAGTGTGTGGGGTGAAACGTTGCTAATAAAGGCTCGCATTATACTGCATCTGTAAGTATATTTATACAAAGAAAATAAACTTGCAAAAGTTCAGATAGGTGAGTATATGTTCAGAACATTATTCTCAGGACTCTACGGCGATTACTCTTTAAATGTCCAAACTGTGGTGAGCGCGAGGTGAATGATGCCCAACATACTGATCACAGATTTCCACACACAAAACAATCAAGGAAACTGGCAGGACCATGCAGAACCAAGGACTACCTCTCCTTCACAAGTCCAACCCTCGAACTCCACACCAACTTCACCTGCACCTACTGCTTATACCGGGTCACTACGTGGAGAAGACCCGGGCTAGGACCCGTCCTGGCGAACCTACCTGTACCTACTGCGTCCTCATATAACCGCCTACCAGCCACCTACATTCCTCGCAGGTTCTTCAAACCATCCTCCTCAACAAAGATTTTGCAACTAAACGATGAAAATTACTCTTAAAAAGTTGTAGCAAATCTTATCACTCGACAACTTCAAGCCACAATGACAGATCTTTCCACCAAGCTCACAGGTGATACATTTCCCACACAACACATAAGCAACTTCAACTATTATTAATAATGGTAGTTACACCTGGAGATACCTGGAGAGGGTTTCAGGGGTCAACGCCCCCGCGGCCAGGTCTGTGACCAGGCCTCATACCGACAAATTTTAGATAAATGGACACAGATGCAACTAACGTGATATTTTATCGTGACAACGTTTCGCTTGACAAAATTCCTGGAGAGCGAAACGTTGCCACAACAAAATGTCACATTAGTTGCTCATGTGTTCACTTACCTAAAAATTTCAAATATTGACCCACCATAATATTTTCCCTGGAATGTACACACAGCTCGTGGTCTTGGTGGAAAATCAACCACCACCGGCACACTCCGTGGTGAGGTTGATGTGTCAAGTCCTGTTACTACACAAGGCACAATAGGCAAAAATGATTCAATCACTAGCGTCACGCCAGTGACACATACAGGTATTATACCCAAACGACCAAAACGTAGCACGGCGTCTCTAACCCTTTTGATCTAGAACGCATCATTATCTTATTTAAAAAACAACAACTACTCACTACAGCCAGATATAACACCCAAGCGTAATCAATTTGTTTTAAATTTTAATAAGCATTGACGAGACGGACTTCAGGTGGGAGGAGCTATCTTTCTTCTCACGAGAAATAATCTCTCATGCAATCCCTGAAACATAACTTAGTATGCAATTGGTAAACTTGAGGCATTAGCATGTTTACTTTCCCTTAGAGGTGCACACATCTCTTATGGTAATATTTAGCCCGGGAGGACCAATAAGCACAGCTCAACTACTTGATAAGCTTCCTAAAACATTGGATAATACAACATTAATTACACCGCTGCCAATTCCACATATAGTACGTAAAGCTATCATTACCAACAGTCTCGTTGATAACTGGAGAATGATATGCTCATCAGTACACTGTGGAACTATTAAAAAGAGTTGAGAAGTGTGGAAGCACACGAGGAATAAAACTAGAATAATGGACATAGCAATGAGAGACACTAAGATAGCCACAGCTACTGGTACACAACTGATAAATGAACGCTGCGCTCACTGAAATGTTCCAGAAACAATACAACAATTTCTTTTCCACTGTTTTCGACACAACAGTGTAAGAACCATCTTCAAACAGCACTTACCACCACCATCATCTCCTTCACCATTGAAAACATTTTAGGATATAACTAGAGCGTTAACAATTCCACCGCACTACTATCATGGTGGACAATATCTATCATCATTAACAGTGTTTCCACCTGGTAGAGACAAGAGAGCACTAGGACGTTGATTTTCACAGGCAACTGTAGTGACAAGAGAGGACAGGGACAGACTGCTTGAGTGACAGATAACAGATACACAAGGGGATAGTTGGAAGTTAAATCAAATGTGAGTTTTAGGGATCTCAGGAAGTACTACTTCAGGCTCAGGATGGTCAGGAAGTGGAATGATCTGGACGAAAAAGTGGGGGCTGGCTCCATATATAGTTTTAAGAGTAGGTATGAGGCGAGGAGGGAGTGACAAGCGGTAACTTGAGAGGCAGTGTTGGGAGCTGTGACTCGACCCCTACAACCCTATCAACCCTCCCCCCCACACACACAGTGACAAATATGCTTCTCCCAGCAGTGGTAAATTAAGAGCTGAGTAAACACAACTTTAATTTCCCAGAGGAATCGCTCCACAGTGTTGTTGTTATTGCTGCTGCTGCTGCTTTCCCCTCCTGCTGCTGCTGCTGCTGCTGCTGCTGCTGCTGCTGCTATTGCTGCTGCTGCTGCTATTGCTGCTGCTGCTATTGCTGCTGCTGCTGCTGCTGCTGCTGCTATTGCTGCTGCTTTCTCCTGCTGCTGCTGCTGCTGCTTTCCCCTCCTCCTGCTGCTGCTGCTATTGCTGCTGCTGCTGCTGCTGCTGCTTTCCCTTCCTGCTGCTGTTTCTGCTTTCCCATCCTGCTGCTACTGCTATTTTCCCCTCCTGCTGCTGCTGCTGCTTTCCCTTCTGCTGCTGTTCCTGCTTTATCCTCTTCCTTCTTCCCTCGTACTTCTGTTTCTTTATTCTCTTCTCCCTTCCCGTTTTGCTCTAGCTTCTTCCTGCTTTAACCTTCTGTTGCTGCTGTTGGCTGTTGTTGTTGCTGTTTTTCTGTTGCTGCCTCTGCTGCTGTTGCTGTAGCCTCCTCATCTCGCTTTAATCATTTTTTCTTCCTGTTTTTACTTTGACTACTTCCACCTCCTCTTACTTAATCCTCTTCTTCTTTGTCCTCCTCCAAGTTGCTATTTTAGCCTTCTGCTTTAACCTCCGGCTTCTTGTAATTTAGCTTTCTCCTGGTTTAGTCTTTTGCTTCTTAGTTCTGACTACAGGAAAGACAGGAACTCTTATACTCCTCCTATCAAGTTTTCTTCATCGCCAGAAACAACTCCATAGTGGAAACAACACTAGGAAAGTTATACTGCTCAGACCTCTGCAACACAACTGTCCTCTACAACACAACTGTCCTCTACAACACAACTGTCCTCTACAACACAACTGTCCTCTACAACACAACTGTCCTCTACAACACAACTGTCCTCTACAACACAACTGTCCTCTGCTACACAACTGTCCTCTACAACACAACTGTCCTCTACAACACAACTGTCCTCTACAACACAACTGTCCTCTACAACACAACTGTCCTCTACAACACAACTGTCCTCTACAACACAACTGTCCTCTACAACACAACTGTCCTCTACAACACAACTGTCCTCTGCTACACAACTGTCCTCTACAACACAACTGTCCTCTACAACACAACTGTCCTCTACAACACAACTGTCCTCTGCTACACAACTGTCCTCTACAACACAACTGTCCTCTACAACACAACTGTCCTCTACAACACAACTGTCCTCTACAACACAACTGTCCTCTGCTACACAACTGTCCTCTACAACACAACTGTCCTCTACAACACAACTGTCCTCTACTACACAACTGTCCTCTACAACACATCTGTCCTCTACAACACAACTGTCCTCTACAACACAACTGTCCTCTACAACACAACTGTCCTCTGCTACACAACTGTCCTCTACAACACAACTGTCCTCTACAACACAACTGTCCTCTACAACACAACTGTCCTCTACAACACAACTGTCCTCTGCTACACAACTGTCCTCTACAACACAACTGTCCTCTACAACACAACTGTCCTCTACAACACAACTGTCCTCTACAACACAACTGTCCTCTACAACACAACTGTCCTCTACAACACAACTGTCCTCTGCTACACAACTGTCCTCTACAACACAACTGTCCTCTACAACACAACTGTCCTCTACAACACAACTGTCCTCTACAACACAACTGTCCTCTGCTACACAACTGTCCTCTACAACACAACTGTCCTCTACTACACAACTGTCCTCTACAACACAACTGTCCTCTGCTACACAACTGTCCTCTACAACACAACTGTCCTCTACTACACAACTGTCCTCTACAACACAACTGTCCTCTACTACACAACTGTCCTCTACAACACAACTGTCCTCTACAACACAACTGTCCTCTACAACACAACTGTCCTCTACAACACAACTGTCCTCTACAACACAACTGTCCTCTGCTACACAACTGTCCTCTACAACACAACTGTCCTCTACAACACAACTGTCCTCTACAACACAACTGTCCTCTACAACACAACTGTCCTCTACAACACAACTGTCCTCTGCTACACAACTGTCCTCTACAACACAACTGTCCTCTACAACACAACTGTCCTCTACTACACAACTGTCCTCTGCTACACAACTGTCCTCTACAACACAACTGTCCTCTACAACACAACTGTCCTCTACAACACAACTGTCCTCTGCTACACAACTGTCCTCTACAACACAACTGTCCTCTACTACACAACTGTCCTCTACAACACAACTGTCCTCTACAACACAACTGTCCTCTACAACACAACTGTCCTCTACTACACAACTGTCCTCTACAACACAACTGTCCTCTACAACACAACTGTCCTCTACAACACAACTGTCCTCTACAACACAACTGTCCTCTACAACACAACTGTCCTCTGCTACACAACTGTCCTCTACAACACAACTGTCCTCTACAACACAACTGTCCTCTACTACACAACTGTCCTCTGCTACACAACTGTCCTCTACAACACAACTGTCCTCTACAACACAACTGTCCTCTACAACACAACTGTCCTCTACAACACAACTGTCCTCTGCTACACAACTGTCCTCTGCTACACAACTGTCCTCTGCTACACAACTGTCCTCTACTACACAACTGTCCTCAAAGATTTGTTATGGTATACCATGAATTAAGGAAGGATCCTTGACCTAACCTTACGAAACAGACTAAGGAAATGCTTTAGTAATTATGAATAATGTAGATTATAGTTGGTTTAGAAAGACACGTTAGCAAACACTGACATATTTATTAGAAAACGTTTCGGTCCTGGGACCTTGAAAATGAACATGTTATTAGAAGACGGGGGAACTTACGTGCCTCTTAATACTTGTAATATCACTTTGTCAGTTAGGTATCCCTTGTCAGTTAGGTATCCCTTGTCAGTTAGGTATCACTTTGTCAGTTAGGTATCCCTTGTCAGTTAGGTATCCCTTGTCAGTTAGGTATCACTTTGTCAGTTAGGTATCCCTTGTCAGTAAGGTATCCCTTGTCAGTTAGGTATCACTTGTCAGTTAGGTATCCCTGAAGGTGAATCTTAAAGTACTTGCCAGAAATTTTTCTTTTTTCTTTAATTTTCCTTCCTCCAATTTTTTGTTTTCGTCTCGTTCATAACTCGAGGCCTCATCAGATAGTGTTCATCAGTGCTTTTGTATAATAACTGGGGTACAATACTGGAGACAGTAGAAGTGGAGAGGTAATTTAAGGTGATCAGTCCCTCAGTCTTGATAGAAGATGGTCAGTTTTTTTTAGCTGTGTTTTACTCATCAAGGATGAGCAAGATACAGCAGCATAATTTATCATTATCTGCTGCCCACGGATTGATATTTTTCCATTTTATGGCCGTCTTTATAAAAAAAAGGCAATGTAGTTTATCATTGCTAAGTTCTGCATTATCATGCCTTTTTTAGTTGGAACAAAAAAACAATAGATTTTTGATCATTACAATAATTTTTTTTTCCTGAACGAATACTGTAGTGAATGGCAGCTGGTTACTGAACTCTTGTTTACACTTCAGCAGACACTGATAGGAAGACCTGCTGCAGTTGTTGTGGTATTAGCAGCAGTATCGTCAAGGAACATTTCTTCATTTGCAGGAATGCATCGTTATAATTAATGTAAAAGAATTTTGCTGAATAACCATGGCAGTCACCATCAGTGTTGCTTGGCCGGACACTTGGACAACAGATATCTGACTGAATGACAATTGGCCGACAGACATTGCGCCGACAGCCATTTGGCCGAACGAACAATATATTCAATCCAAAAGTAAACATGCGATATCACAATATGCAAAATAACTACAGTGAAAAAAGTGTGAAATTCCAAACGTTTTAGTTATTTCTCACATTATTAAGGAATAATAGAACCGAAGACTTGTAAAGCTTAAATATGACCTCACATGTGACCACTACACTCCCACGCTCAGTGAGTAGGAAAATTTAGTCAGGTCACATGTAAAAAAATTTTTTTTGAGAGTGACAGAGGCATGGTTTAAAGTCCTCATAAATTCTATTCATTATATAACCCTGAACTTATATTCATATTGCAGTATAAATAATAGAAGTCCTCAGGTTGTTCAAGTCTATATATCCTTGGTTAGGCCTCATTTAGACTATGCTGCTCAGTTTTGGTCACCGTATTACAGAATGGATATAAATGCACTGGAAAACGTACAAAGGAGGATGACAAAGTTGATCCCATGTATCAGAAATCTTCCCTATGAGGTTAGACTGAGGGCCCTGAATCTGCATTCTCTAGAAAGGCGTAGAACCAAGGGGGATATGATTGAGGTGTATAAATAGAAAACAGAAATTAATAAAGGGGATGTAAATAGCATGCTAAAAATATCTAACAGAGGACTCGCAATGGCTTTAAATTGGAAAAATTCAGATTCAGGAAGGATATAGGAAAGCACTGGTTTGGTAATAGAGTTGTGGATGAGTGGAACAAACTCCCGAGTACCGTCACAGAAGCTAAAACGTTGTGTAGTTTTAAAAACAGGTTGGATAAATACATGATGGGTGTGGGTGGGTGTGAGTTGGACCTGACTAGCTTGTACTACTAGGACTGGTGCCGTACTCCTCCCTTAAGTGACGTGACTGACCTGACTAGGTCAAGGCATTGGCTTAAGCTGGTGGAAGAATTGGACTTGCCTCGCATAGGCCAGTAGGCCTGTTGCAGTGTTCCTTATTTATGTTCTTATGAAGCTTTTCTCAGTTATATTTCGCTCGACCATAGACTTTCTTGACACAACCTTCCCAGCTTTTTTTAAAATAAAGGTAGGACCAACATTCTTCATTGAATATTTTTTTTTTTGCCCTTTATTTTGAAATTTAAAATGAACTTCTGGCAATGTTAAAAAAAATTGTCAAGTATATTTTTTTTGGATATTTTAAATCATATGCTATTTCATAAATCTTCAATATTTCCTCAATGAATTCTTGGCTGCAAATACGCAGAGTTCTCAGAAACATCGATGAGAATACAGAAAGTTGAACTGTCATCATGTGAAGTATAATAGTGCACATAAGAACAGCTATTTATTGGTTTTCTGTATATTTTGAATTTTAATTCTTGTTTCCCTTTAATGATTAAAACATCTAAAAAATGACAATTATTTTGTTCAAACTCAGCAATAAACTTTTATGGATGGAACTAGACTATTTAATTCATCTGGGAATTGGTTTATGCTGTATCTGTATTCTTGGTCATTAAGCATAGAATATCGTCCACATATCTGTACCATTTAACTTTATCAGGAAGAATTCTGTTAAGCAGTCTAGATTCAAAAGAATTCTTATACAAATTGCTAAGGACTGGTGAGAGGATTTCCCATTGCCATACCAAACCTTACCTCTGAGTGTAAAACTCACCATTAAACACAGACCTCTACAAGGGGTCATACAGCACCTTGGAATGGTAATTGGAAGTATTAAGATTTGATCCAAGCATGGAGAAAATCTAGTTCCTTGGATCAAGAGCCCCTCATCACCATCAAGGCAAAATAATGCAATAATGTAAAAAAAATATATACATCATTTCGAGATTAAAAGTGGCAAAATGGCACCAACAAACTTTTATCTTACTAAGCAGGATGAAAGATTGTTATTTTGAAGCTGTTCAGAAAAGTCTTTCTTCAGTCATCACCCTAACAAAGTCTGGGAGTGACCTATGTAACACTGAAGTGACCTGTGTGACACTGGAGTGACCTGTGTGATACTGGAGTGACCTGTGTAATACTGGAGTGACCTGTGTGATACTGGAGTGACCTGTGTAATACTGGAGTGACCTGTGTGACACTGGAGTGACCTGTGTAACACTGGAGTGACCTGTGTAACACTGGAGTGGCCTGTGTAATACTGGAGTGACCTGTGTAACACTGGAGTGACCTACGTAACGCTGGAGTGACCTGTGTAACACTGGAGTGACCTGTGTAACACTGGAGTGACCTGTGTAACACTGGAGTGACCTGTGTAACGCTGGAGTGACCTGTGTAACGCTGGAGTGACCTGTGTAACACTGGAGTGACCTATGTAACACTGGAGTGACCTATGTAACGCTGGAGTGACCTGTGTAACACTGTATATAGGACACCCAGGCATGCAGTCTCTCGTCAGTCTTGCCCAAGATACATTACACCAGCCTGGAAAATTTAGAGCCGATTTTAAGGTAAAACGCCAGTCAGCCATCCCCAACCTCAAGCTCCTGGTCCTGCTTCCTAATCTTCTCTCAAGCTTTACGTTGTCGTACACAAAGTCTCCACAACATCCTCACTTTTGAAAATTTGAGAAAGCAAACAAAGATTTTGTTAAGGTCTGAAAATAGGATTCGCTTTCCACTAAACTTAAAATCACTAATTTTTTTTTCCCAGTTTGCTTTTCTTATTTATATTCAATTTAAATTCTCTACATCCTGTAAAAAATACTTTGGATTTTTTAAGAAAATTAAACTCGATAAAATCAGCAAAGAAAAAATGAAAAATTGGTATCCATACGGCCTAAAATTAAACAAAAATTACTTATAAGATAGATCAACAATTATTTGAAGGAGATCAGAAGAGACATCTGTGTTTACTACCTGGGAAACACCTCACTTGATAATATTGAGATATTGAAATTTACACATCTCAGAGTGAGTGACAAACTGTGTTCCAGAAATGCTCACTAGTGGTAAAAGTTTGAAGTCGATTAGAAAAAGCATTTTCCAGTAATTGAGCAACAACACTTGTTCAACAGCTCCGAGCGTCAGCAACAATACGTGTTCGGCAGCACCAAGAGTGAACACGTGTTCGGCAGCACCAAGCACGAACACGTGTTCGGCAGCACCAAGCGTGAACACGTGTTCGGCAGCACCAAGCGTGAACACGTATTCGGCAGCACCAAGCGTGAACACGTGTTCGGCAGCACCAAGCGTGAACACGTGTTCGGCAGCACCGAATGTGAAAAGTACGTGTTAAGTTCCAACAAGTATGAACAAGTTCAGCAGCAACTAGTGTGAACAACATGTTCAGTTCCAACAAGGGTTAACAACACGTGTTCAATACTTTTCAGGAACTCTTCATACACACTGGGATACTCGGACTGCACTGAGATCATTCTCAGCTGGTACACAAGCAGACACCTGGTGTAACATGCCTCGTCATACGAAGATCACTCTTGTATCATTGACTGTATTGCTTTCAGGTGCAGATGTCTAATTCCCTTCATTAGAAGCACGTAACAGAATTCCCTTCATTAGGAGCACGTAAAAGAATTCCCTTCATTAGGAGCACGTAAAAGAATTCCCTTCATTAGGACCACGTAACAGAATTCCCTTCATTAGGAGCACGTAAAAGAATTCCCTTCATTAGGACCACGTAACAGAATTCCCTTCATTAGGACCACGTAAAAGAATTCCCTTCATTAGGAGCACGTAAAAGAATTCCCTTCATTAGGACCACGTAACAGAATTCCCTTCATTAGGAGCACGTAAAAGAATTCCCTTCATTAGGACCACGTAACAGAATTCCCTTCATTAGGACCACGTAAAAGAATTCCCTTCATTAGGAGCACGTAAAAGAATTCCCTTCATTAGGACCACGTAACAGAATTCCCTTCATTAGGAGCACGTAAAAGAATTCCCTTCATTAGGACCACGTAACAGAATTCCCTTCATTAGGACCACGTAACAGAATTCCCTTCATTAGGACCACGTAACAGAATTCCCTTCATTAGGACCACGTAACAGAATTCCCTTCATTAGGACCACGTAACAGAATTCCCTTCATTAGGACCACGTAACAGAGCCAGTATAACCTCTTCAGGTATATTCATACAAGCTATACAGAAGGCTAATGTATCGACAATGGAATGATTGAAAAAAATATATTCTTTCTATATTTTGTTTAGCTTGATGAACGATAGCTTGTTAAAACTTGTTCTAGTGGTAACCGACTCGGGCTTTCTGTAATAAAATTAACATTTACCAGAGATTCAATGATAACAGACATGTTGTTGTTCATGTCTGCCTCCACAGCAACAAGTCTGTCCAGGATCATTTTATGGCTTCACTGGAAATGTTACTTCACGTTTTGTATCTTGTTCAGTTTTTATTTTGCAAGAGCCTCTCACCATCATCATAAATTTCCTAAGATTGCAATACATTCATGCAACAGTTCTCTCTTTCCTTCTCAAAGAACTCCGTCAAGAGCACTAACTAAACCCACCATCACAATGTTCCTGAAATAATTACATGTGTTTAACTAAAATAAAGTTGTATAATACAATGTTACATTCAGGTGCACAATTTTTTTTCCTGAAAATTACATTGAATTATCTTGAATATAAAACATGTTACAAACATCTAAGCAGATTTTACAATTAATATCGCAGAAATATGAAGCTTGAAGAAAATATTGGTGAATGGAAATGGATTAAATCACATAGGCAAAGACCTACAGACACAGGCCTAATAAGAAAATCAACATGAAGAGTAGTCCTCCCAGGTGACAGCAAGCGACGCTCACTCACCATCAAAGACAACAACAACTTGAAAGCAAGAAAGATTAAGGTATGTTAGGAGTTATTATGTTAGGTTATCTGTGAAGTACGCGTGTTAATAATGCTGAATAAAAAAATGTTCGCCTGATGTTGAGGTAAATGTTGATTGCATGCAAATCTGAAGTTTAAATTAACATAGCAAGTCAGGATTTTTCTTCTTTTTTGTTTCTTTTAGGCACACTACATTATAGCACAACTGGTATTCGTTTATATTGCTCGTGTCTCGTCACCTCATTAGCATTACTTACAATATGTAGGCTTCTCGAAGCAAGTGACCTTTTTCAGGTAATATTGATTTAAATATCAAGTACAATGTACAAACGACACGAGTGTCTGTTGTTCACTTCTTATCTACATGAAAGTTTAATTTTTGTTTCTTTGACAAAAAAAAAAAATCCTTAAATGTTGGGTGAATTCGGTACTCAGATGCGAAACCAGTGTATTAGACTCGGTTTAAAAAACATACTTGTATCTAATTCTTTATCAAAAGATTGCTGCTTAAATATCCAATGCGTAAGAGTATAATTTTCAACGTATTACGGATGATTCAGTTCGTCTTCTCACTCAACAGTGTGCGTGGGAATACCAACGCTTTAAGGAACAAAGTTTTCTTTAGTCCTGCCAGACGTAAACCGCAATTAACGATATATAAAAATAAATTATTTGAGGTTAACATAACCTTGAACATTTTTAAACCGTTTAGATCAAGTAGAAATCTCTTATCTATAATACACGAGAAAAATCCTGTGTTTGGTTGACGGGTTGTTCCACACCTCACAATCTACCCCTTCCTCCCACATGTATATCCTTGTATATGTTTTTTTTTTTTTTTTTTTTTTTTAGGAAGACATTCGGCAGCTTCCATATGTAAGTTGGTGGTTAAATTGTATTTTCTATCCCATGGTGTTTTATTTTCTAGGACACGTGGCCTTGGTGTACAAACAAAATTATTTTTTCCTAAGATACAACATTCTGAGAGGAGTGATTCACTTGGTCTAGAAACTAACAAATACAACCAAGTGAGAGTCTGATCTTCTTTAAGGGTTCCCAACCTTTTCAAGTAATTTTCCAAGCTGCCAGAAAATCTATAATGATCATCCCTAGCTTCTCCCCCCTCCCCCGCTGGAACTACACTTTTAACCTCAGGCTCCCCCCTCGCTTTAACTCCACTTAACCTCAGGCTCCCCCCCTCGCTTTAACTCTACTTAACCTCAGGCTCCCCCCTCGCTTTAACTCCACTTAACCTCAGGCTCCCCCCTCGCTTTAACTCTACTTAACCTCAGGCTCCCCCCTCGCTTTAACTCCACTTAACATCTGGCTCCCCCCTCGCTTTAACTCTACTTAACCTCAGGCTCCCCCCCTCGCTTTAACTCTACTTAACCTCAGGCTCCCCCCTCGCTTTAACTCCACTTAACCTCAGGCTCCCCCCTCGCTTTAACTCTACTTAACCTCAGGCTCCCCCCTCGCTTTAACTCAACTTAACATCTGGCTCCCCCCTCGCTTTAACTCCACTTAACCTCAGGCTCCCCCCTCGCTTTAACTCTACTTAACCTCAGGCTCCCCCCTCGCTTTAACTCTACTTAACCTCAGGCTCCCCCCTAGCTTTAACTCTACTTAACCTCAGGCTCCCCCCTCGCTTTAACTCTACTTAACCTCAGGCTTCCCCCTCGCTTTAACTCTACTTAACCTCAGGTTCCCCCCTCGCTTTAACTCTACTTAACCTCAGGCTCCTCCCTCGCTTTAACTCTACTTAACCTCAGGCTCCCCCTCGCTTTAACTCTACTTAACCTCAGGCTCCCCCCTCGCTTTAACTCTACTTAACCTCAGGCTCCCCCCCTCGCTTTAACTCTACTTAACCTCAGGCTCCCCCCTCGCTTTAACTCTACTTAAAACCTCAGGCTCCCCCCTCGCTTTAACTCTACTTAACCTCAGGCTCCCCCCTCGTTTTAACTCTACTTAACCTCAGGCTCCCCCCTCGCTTTAACTCTACTTAACCTCAGGCTCCCCCCCTCGCTTTAACTCTACTTAACTTCAGGCTCCCCCCTCGCTTTAACTCTACATAACCTCAGGCTCCCCCCTCGCTTTAACTCTACTTAACCTCAGGCTACCCCCCGCTTTAATTCCACTTTTAACCTCAGGCTTCCCCCCCCCCGCTTTAATTACACTTTTAACCTCAGGCTTCCCCCCCCCCGCTTTAATTCCACTTTTAACCTCAGGCTCCCCCCCCCCGCTTTAATTCCACTTTTAACCTCAGGCTCCCACCCCCCGCTTTAATTCCACTTTTAACCTCAGGTTCCCCCCCTGCTTTAATTTCACTTTTAACCTCAGGTTCCCCCCCTGCTTTAATTTCACTTTTAACCTCAGGCTCCTCCCCCGCTTTAATTCCACTTTTAACCTCAGGCTCCCCCTCACCGCTGGAACTACACTTTTAACCTGAGGCTCCCCCCCCCGCTTTAATTCCGCTTTTAACCTCAGGCTCCCCCCTCCTGCTTTAATTCAACTTTTAACCTGAGGCTCCCCCCCCCGCTTTAATTCCGCTTTTAACCTCAGGCTCCCCCCCCCCGCTTTAATTCCGCTTTTAACCTCAGGCTCCCCCCTCCTGCTTTAATTCAACTTTTAACCTGAGGCTCCCCCTCCCCGCTGGAACTACACTTTTTACCTCAGGCTCCCCCACCCGCTGGAACTACACTTTTAACCTCAGGCTCCCCCTCCCCGCTGGAACTACACTTTTAACCTGAGGCTCCCCCTCCCCCGCTGGAACTACACTTTTAACCTGAGGCTCCCCCTCCCCCGCTGGAACTACACTTTTAACCTCAGGCTCCCCCTCCCCGCTGGAACTACACTTTTAACCTCAGGCTCCCCCTCCCCCGCTGGAACTACACTTTTAACCTCAGGCTCCCCCTCCCCGCTGGAACTACCCTTCTAACCTCAGGCTCCCCCTCCCCGCTGGAACTACACTTTTAACCTCAGGCTCCCCCTCCCCCGCTGGAACTACACTTTTAACCTGAGGCTCCCCCCCCGCTGGAACTACACTTTTAACCTCAGGCTCCCCCCCCGCTGGAACTACACTTTTAACCTGAGGCTCCCCCTCCCCCGCTGGAACTACACTTTTAACCTCAGGCTCCCCCTCCCCCGCTGGAACTACACTTTTAACCTGAGGCTCCCCCCCCGCTGGAACTACACTTTTAACCTCAGGCTCCCCCCCCTGCTTTAATTCCACTTTTAACCTCAGGCTCCCCCCCCTGCTTTAATTCCACTTTTAACCTCAGGCTCCCCCTCACCGCTGGAACTACACTTTTAACCTGAGGCTCCCCCTCCCCCGCTGGAACTACACTTTTAACCTCAGGCTCCCCCTCCCCGCTGGAACTACACTTTTAACCTCAGGCTCCCCCTCCCCGCTGGAACTACACTTTTAACCTCAGGCTCCCCCTCCCCCGCTGGAACTACACTTTTAACCTGAGGCTCCCCCCCCGCTGGAACTACACTTTTAACCTCAGGCTCCCCCCCCCGCTGGAACTACACTTTTAACCTGAGGCTCCCCCTCCCCGCTGGAACTACACTTTTAACCTCAGGCTCCCCCTCCCCCGCTGGAACTACACTTTTAACCTGAGGCTCCCCCCCCGCGGGAACTACACATTTAACCTCAGGCTCCCCCCCTGCTTTAATTCCACTTTTAACCTCAGGCTCCCCCCCCCCTGCTTTAATTCCACTTTTAACCTCAGGCTCCCCCTCACCGCTGGAACTACACTTTTAACCTCAGGCTCCCCCTCACCGCTGGAACTACACTTTTAACCTCAGGCTCCCCCTCACCGCTGGAACTACACTTTTAACCTGAGGCTCCCCCTCACCGCTGGAACTACACTTTTAACCTGAGGCTCCCCCTCACCGCTGGAACTACACTTTTAACCTGAGGCTCCCCCTCACCGCTGGAACTACACTTTTAACCTCAGGCTCCCCCTCACCGCTGGAACTACACTTTTAACCTCAGGCTCCCCCTCACCGCTGGAACTACACTTTTAACCTGAGGCTCCCCCTCACCGCTGGAACTACACTTTTAACCTCAGGCTCCCCCTCACCGCTGGAACTACACTTTTAACCTGAGGCTCCCCCTCACCGCTGGAACTACACTTTTAACCTGAGGCTCCCCCTCACCGCTGGAACTACACTTTTAACCTCAGGCTCCCCCTCACCGCTGGAACTACACTTTTAACCTCAGGCTCCCCCTCACCGCTGGAACTACACTTTTAACCTGAGGCTCCCCCTCACCGCTGGAACTACACTTTTAACCTCAGGCTCCCCCTCACCGCTGGAACTACACTTTTAACCTCAGGCTCCCCCTCACCGCTGGAACTACACTTTTAACCTCAGGCTCCCCCTCACCGCTGGAACTACACTTTTAACCTGGTCAACGTATGGGCCTTCTGACTATCCTATGTTGTTTATATACAATATCTTTGAAATAAATAAACTAATTGAAATGTAAATTAAGGACACTATATGAAAGAAATGTTTGACTAGCTGGTATTATTATAGCCAGTGAGAGCGCTATACCAGTTGGGGTCATACAGCACGTGGGGAGCAACAGGAAGCATTCAGGTTCAATCCCAAGGACGGTAAGTTAAGTCCAATTTCTTGGATCAAGAGCCGCTCACCGTCATCCAGGTTCCTCCCTTGAGAGGTGATGTGCGACTGAGAAAGTGTAAATTAATTCAGAGATAAAGGAGAGCACTTAACAGTTCCACTTTAGACAAATACTGTCACTGCAACACTGTGGTGGGCAGTGTCGGTAATATTCCAGCAATGTATGTGTCTGTGTGACAAATAAGTATGATCTCTGCGTCTGTGTTCCTGCTAGTAGCTCTTGTTATCTGTTGGGTTGTTGCTGACAGAGCACACCTTAGATAACACAACCTGGAGCTTGTTTCCTGTCTTACTTTATTGGCAGAAGGGAAGAAACGCTAGACTCACTCAGATATGTTGAAAATAGGATCAGCATAAGAAGAGCGTTGTTGGAAACTCAATGACAAATGTATCACATTTTCACTCAAAACTCTGACTCGGGAAGTTGAAATCATCTTTTTCTGAGTTGTGTTTGAGTTTCAAAAACTTTTCCTGGAGCTCTGTAGGGACATCTACATGACATATGAATGAATCTCATGTCAGAGCCATGTTATCCTTGCTTTGTATGTATGTCTAGGAAGTATAGCTGGAACTCATCAGTAAGGGAGTTAAGGTGTTCTGTGACCTCTACCTTGAGCACCTCGTTAATGGTAACTAACTTCTCTGACTTCAGAAAGTCGGCAATTTGGATGAAATTTTCGTCTTGAATCAGTCTTTCAGTCTGCTTACAGTTTTTCAATGAGTGCATTGATGTTGTCTGCATGGTTGATGCTGTGACGACCCTGTAGTTTCCGGTTGAGCTCATTTAGAACATCGAAAAAGTCTCAAGTAGGCCAAACGTGCCTGTTCTTGGTGAGCAGTTCGTTTTTAATGAGATTAGCCAGGAAAGTATTCAGTTCTTCACTAAGCTCAGCAAACTTGCATGTAAAACATGAGACCTTGGTCTGTGTTCGGCATAAATGCTGTCACACCCTTCACATTATTATTATAACCAAAAAGAAGCGCTAAACCACAAGGGCTATACAGCGCTGCAGGGTAGGGAAGGAAGCGAGGGTATTGGATGGCAGAAGGGAGGAGGGATGATCAGTAGGTTACAGAAAACAGCGGGGCAGGGGATAGTACGGGGGTAGAGGGTAGCAAGAGATTGAAGTAGAAAGGGCTGAAGGTATCAGAATTTGTGAAGTAAGTCAGTTGTTATCAAAAAGTCAATGAGAGAGTCTGGATGAAAGGTGGGTCCATCAGCGAGAAGGGAAGGTAGAGAGAGAGCAGCAGAGCGAAGACGACGACGGAGGTAAATTCTGCGTGCTCGTTGATAAAGTGGGCAGTCCAACAGAGGAGCAGGGCGCCTCTCCATGAGATATCCATGAGTAAGACGAGTATGGGCAATGCGAAGACGGGAGAGAGTAGTCTCCCAACCTCGACACTGGTGATAAGAAGATGGCCAGTAACCTATACTCGGTTTAATAGATTGAAGTTTGTTGCCGAGCATAGTAGACCAACGTTGTTGCCAACGGGTGTGAAGTTGGGAAGATATTGCAGCAAAATAGTCCGTAAATGGAATACCTCTACATGAAACTGGTAGGTCATGTACTGCTGACCGCGCAGCAGTGTCTGCCTGTTCATTGCCCTGTACGTCAACATGACCAGGGACCCAACAAAAAACAATATCTTTATGCTTGGTAAAGATGTGGCGTAGCCAAAGTTGGATACGGAGGACTAAGGGGTGAGGTGTATCAAATTTCTGTATAGCCTGTATAGCCTAAGAGAGTCTGAGACAACCACAAATGATGACACAGGCATAGATGCAATACGGATAAGTGCTGTAAGGATGGCATACAATTCAGCAGTAAAAATACTAGCCGAAGATAGTAAATGCCCTTGTACGATGCTGTCCGGAAACACTGCTGCGAATCCTACGCCGTCAGAAGACTTAGAGCCATCTGTGTACACAGCAATGGCATGAGAATGAGAGTGAAAGTGGTCAAGAAAAAGAGAGCGGGAAGCAACCGTAGACAATTGGGCTTTCGAGCAAGGGAGAGAGAAAGAACAGACTCGAACAGCTGGAACTTCCCAGGAGGGTAGGGAAAAGTGAGATGCTACATGTACATAGAAAGGTGGTAATTGAAGAGAAGACATGAGCGAATGAAGGCGAAGAGAGAAGGGACGGAGTAAACAGGGGCGGCGAACAAATAAAGAATGTCTACTGATATCAGTGACCATTCTATAAATGGAAGGATTGCGGAGATCATGAGAGCGGCGTACATAGTAGCGAAGGCAATGGGCATCACGGCGATCGGATAAGGATGGAACGTTCGCTTCTGCATAGAGGCTCTCGACAGGGGAAGAGCGAAAAGCACCAAGGCATAAACGTAATCCTTGGTGATGAATGGGGTTAAGGCTAGAGAGAGTAGCAAGAGATGCCGCTGAATAGATCTGGTCACCATAATCAAGTTTCGATAAGATAAGGGTGGAATGTAGGCGGAGGAGGGTTCGACGATCAGCTCCCCATGAAAGATGAGCAAGGGTTTTAAGAAGGTTCAGCCGGCTGTGACAAGTTGCCTTCAGAGAGGTAATGTGAGGTTTCCAGGATAACCTACGATCAAAGAGGAGGCCCAGAAACTTGACTGTATCACGTTCAGGGATACGGGAGCCATAGAGGTACAAAGGATGATCGGAGATGACAGAGCGTCTAGTGAAAATAATTTGGTGGGTTTTAGTGCTGGAAAATTTAAACCCACGTGTGGTGGCCCAATTGGAAACAAGGTCGACTGCATGCTGGAGAGAAACAGTAATAAGGTGACAGTCAGCGCCTGCACAGGCAATAGCGAAGTCATCAACATAGAGTGATGACCAAATATTTGATGGAAGACTAGAGGCCAAATCATTAATAGCAAGGAGAAAAAATGTGCTCAGAACACATCCCTGGGGGACACCTTCAGCTTGGATAAAGTCCGGGGAGAGCACATTATTAACCCGAACACGGAAATGCCTGTCAGTTAAAAAGTTCTTAAGGAAGGATGGTAGATTGCCTCGAAGGCCTAAGGAGTGGGCTTGGGCTAAAATATTATACCTCCAAGTTGTGTCATATGCCTTCTCAAGGTCAAAAAATATGGCAATAACTGAGTGGTTATTCGCAAAGGCATTACGAACATACGTATCCAAGCGTAGTAAGGGGTCTATGGTAGAACGTCCCTTATGAAAGCCATATTGACAAGTGGAGAGACTGTTGTGTGTCTCTAAATACCACACTAAACGTCTATTTACTAGGCGTTCCATCACTTTGCAAACTGCACTGGTAAGAGCAATGGGAGGATAGTGGGAGGTTTCATGTCCCGTAGTGCCTGGTTTGCGGAAAGGGAGAACAATGGCGGATTTCCATAGCTGTGGAAGAACTCCTTGTGACCAAATAAGATTGTAAAGGCGTAATAGGACTGCAAGGGCTGACTGATGTAAATGTTGTAGCATACGAATATGAATGTTGTCGGGCCCAGCTGCCGATGATCGGCAAGCTGAGAGTGTTGCCTCCAGTTCTTCAAGTGTAAAAGGCACATTATACTGTTCTTCTCTGAGAGAAGAAAAGTCCAAGGGTGCTAACTCTCTGGCAGACTTTGAGGAAAGAAATGAGGGACATAGATGGAGTCCCTGAGAAATACGGACCAGATGATTGCCAATTTCATTGGCAACATCTAGTGGGTTTGCTATATCAACACCGGCAACCTGCAGAACAGGAGCCGGGTCAGGAGAATATTTACCACTCAGTTTTCGTACTTTTTTCCAGACTGCACTCATAGAGGAAGCAGAGGTGATGGTGGAGACATAATCTCGCCAGCAAGTGCGTTTAGCGTCACGGATGACACGGCGAGCGATCGCACGCTTCTGCTTAAAATCAAAAGTCTCTCTGTGGTTCTATTGTACCGGTACCTGCCCCATGCAGCACGTTTCAAACGTACTGCACGAGCACAAGCAGGAGACCACCAAGGCACGCATTTCTGAGAATGCCTTGCCCGAAGTTTGGGGTATAGAATGAGAAGCTGCGGTTAAAACAGAGGACGAGAAGAGGTGTAAAAGCTCATCGATGGAGGACGAAGAAGGAGCCTCTCTAAAAACAGGTGTGAGTAAAGGTTCCAATTTGCCTGATCAAATTGCCAGCGTGGGATGCGAAGAGGTGGTGAATATGAAGGGGAAGTAAGAATGATTGGGAAATGATCGCTGTCATGTAAGTCCGGAAGAACAGACCAAGTGAAGTCTAATGCGGCAGAGGAAGAGCAGACTGAGAGATCAATGCAAGAGAGTGTGAGTCCGAGGATCAAAATGGGTGTGAGTGCCTGTATTTAAAACATGGAGGGGGTGGGTGGCAAGAAAAGCCTCTAACTGAATGCCACGGGAATCACAGTGAGACCCCCCCCCAGAGGAAATGGTGGGCATTAAAATCACCAAGTAACAGAATCGGTGGTGGTAATGACGAAACAAGAAAGGCAATATCTGGAATAGATAATGCCCGAGAAGGAGAGAGATATAAAGAACAGAGCGTATACCACCTATGCAAGTGGATACGGGCTGCTGTGTAATGCAGCGAAGTACGAACAAATAGCTGATGGTACGGAATATCAGTGCGTAGAAGAAGGGCACTTTCATTAAAGGTCCCATCAGGAAAAGGATCTGAAGAATACAATAAATTATAGCCTGAGATGGGAGAGATAACAGCAGAGTGTAATTTTGGTTCCTGTAAGCAAACACCAACAGGGAAAAACTGGGAGAGTAACATCTGAAGCTCACCCCGATTACCCCTGAGGCCACGTATATTCCACTGTAAATAGGCCATGATTGGCAATGATAAAGATACCTGAAATCCGCAGGTAAGGGTTCCTACGGACTAGAGGGGTTAGAAAAGTCCACATGCGGAGGCAGTGGAAAACGTTCAAGCAGCGAAGGAACGGTGCGTTGTGAAGAAAGGTGTTGCGCAGATTGAGTAGAGGAGAGAGAAGGAGCGGAGGGTGGATCAGTGTCCATTGATGGTTTGGTCTCTGCAATATATTCAGAGATTGCTTCAAGTGTTTCAAAATTCAGAGACGTCGTATGGGAGACAATATTGGAAATGGTAGGGGGAGGATGAGTAAAGATTGGAAGTGTAATGGACTGTACCAAGGTGGAGGGGGGGGGCGAAAGGGTGGAGGGAACTTGAGAAGCGTGGAAGGGGACAGAAGTGGCAGAAACCTGGGAGGTGGCAGAAGAGGAAGAAACTTGGGAGGGAACAGGGGAGGAAGGTACAGTACGAGGAGGAGGGTCAACCTCTACACTTGTAACAGAGCCCGTGAGAGGGGGAGAACCAGGTACAGAGACAGGGAAAGGAAAATGAGGAGGTGGAAGATGGGTAGGAGGTGTTAACGGACCTTTTTTTGACTTTTGAGAAGTAGAGGGACGATTGGGAGGTGTCGTACGAGATCTTTGTTGCTACTGAGGCTTGTGAGAGAGAACACGAAGAAGCGAGATCAGACTGAGACGTTGAAGTAGGGACGTCTGAGCCGAGGACAGCAAAAGAATTAGCTACAGGAGTGACTATGGGAGAGGTAACCACAGAGGTGGGTGCAGAAGATGGGATACCAGAAGTGGGGGGACGTTTTGAAACACGGGAATAAGAAACACGAGGTAGTCTCCCTTGGAGGCAGAGATGAGAAACTGCCATGGCATAAGGGAGACCTTATGCCTCTTTGAGGTAACGGATTTCCCGCTCGTTTAAGTAGACTTGACAACGGCGAGAGTACGAAGGGTGAGCCTCATGACAATTAAGGCAAGAGGGAGGTCGATTGCAAGATGTATTAGAATGGTCATCGGCACCACAGACTGGGCATTCGGCGATAGATCTGCAATATTTCGCTGGATGGCCAAATCGCCAGCAATTTCTACACTGTTGCGGTGTAGGGATCACCTTTCGAACTTGTAACCGATGTCCTGCTACATAAACTGAGGATGGGAGTTCACGGCTGTCAAAAGTTAAATGAGCCACATTGCTAGGGTATCGTCTCCGCCCGTGGGCAGGAAGAATGTAAGTGTCTACCTTGAGGATTGGAAGATCTTGGAGTTCCAGCTGTTCAAGAATGTCAGTGCCACATGTCTGGAAATTTTGTTGAACTATGGTATGGGGCAGAATGACGGTACCACTACAAGAATTGAGGGAATGATGCTTTTCAATAGTTACAGGAACAGTATTGATATGGGAAAGACGAGAAAGCTCATGAGCCTGGGTAGCATTCTGTACGGTGATGATGTGCGTACCACTCTTAAGAGCATGAAAAGGAATATCTTTACCAACATGGCATAGGAGTGCCTTGCCAATACTGTGGTCAGAAAGATAGGCAGTAGAGGAAGTCGGTCACAAAGTGAAGAATTTAGTCCATTGTGCAGTCTGAAACTGAGCGTGGAAAGGTAGTGAAGGACGTGTCGATCTTTTCTGAGAAGAACGAGAAGGTGGAGAAGTATCATCAGCAGGTAATTGTCGTTGGCATTTAGGCGTGGGACCAGAGTTGGTCCGACGTGGAACGGGCCGGCGATTCAAAAATTGCCACACGGTAGAGGGAGAGGCCGGAAGCATAGTCAGAGGAGAGCGAAGGTCAGATAAATTGAAGGAGTCAGTCGAGGCCTCAGTACCTGAAGCGGGTGAGGAAACAGCACTGGCAAGAGGTACAGAGGTATGAGGAGTGTTCGAAGAGTGGTCCAAAGATGAGGCGGAGTCAGAACGGGGTGCGGTATCAAGAAGGGGCCCGGGGGTAGCAGGTTCATGGACTAGGGCTGCCATGGTTAGGTTACTTCTTTCTTTTTGTTTTTAAGAAAAAAAAATAAAGAAAAGAAAATAAAAATAAAAAAAGAATAAAAAAAAAGGGGGACCGGGGAGGGATAGTTCCTAGGAGGAATGAAAGGGCCAGAAATCTCCCTCCACGCCCAAGAGGACCTCAGCACCGCAAGTAGCGCAGATGCAGCATGGAACCCGTGCCTTACCCTACCCATCATGCCAGTAAACCGGCAATCCGGGATAGCAACCTCGCATCTGCCGAGCTACCTCGGTGGACAAAAGAGAGGGCGGCCGGAAATCCACCACAAAGCATACCTCCTTCGGCCACCACCCCCGGAATCCGAAAGGTGGCTTCCAGAGATACACCTGTCGCCCGAGAGACACCCAAAGCCACCCTCCGGGATACCGGAGAGGGATCAGGACATCCCAGGCAATCCAGATTCCACGGCAAACTACGCCACCGCCAAGAACCTCAACGGAATGGGATGGACCCCGGTACCCTTTCCCCTACCTAGGAACTAGCGTGCCTGTGGGGAAAAAAAAAAAAAAGGCCAAAAAGGAAGGGCAAAAGGGAGGGGTGGGGAGGAGGAGGAGGAAAGGAAAAAGGGGAGGATGGGGAGGATGGGATAGGGAACGGGGGATTGGGGGGTAATTAGGTTCGGTCTGAGGAAGTAGACCGACAGGTCTAATTCCTCAGACCAAGAGCCTCTTCACCACGCCAAGGAGCCCCCCTTGAAGAGGACACCCTTCACGGAAAGGGGAAATGTTTAGGGCTGACTCTAATGAAGTTGACCGATTTAATGGTCTCTAAACGGTCTTGGAAGCAAGAGCTCTATATATAATACAGTGTATCCCAAGTATCAGGAATGTAACGTTTAACAATTACCAACAATCCAGATTGAGATCTCAGTATTGCTGAGGCACGATCTGTACTCTCTCCAATTACATCCCTCAATAATAGTCCTTTACCAAAGTTGAAATTACCTCCATCACATGACAACCTCCCTTATTGTCACTTTGGTGTCTTGACCATTAACATATTAGACAAAAACGATAATCTGAGAAATATTTGTCATGTCATCTGTCTTATCTAACTGAATGGCAAAGTATTTTGGTGACTATCTTGGCAATCACTTATATATTATAATCATAACTAAGCACTAAACCCACAAGGGTTATACAATGAAAATCACTTGATCTATAATGTCAAGAGTCATATCAGGTATCCGAGACGTGATAGTATTATTAGACAGAGGGATTGTCTTCAGTTTAACTGCATAAAAAAAACCATACCGCGGGCGGGATTTGAACCCGCGGTCAGTATACACGGCTTGATCAGTGTTTCTCCAGATGTGTCTTCTTATCCTGGTCTATACAGAGCAATAACATATGTCGCATGTGTGGTAGTCTTTGAAGTCTGCTCTGGATAGTCCACTGCCATCCAGCCTCAATCTCCTTTAACCATAGAATTTCTGCTTAAAAAATATGCAGTTCTTTTGAGCTAACCTTAAGTGAAGCTTTTCAAGTTTCTGCTTCAGCTGAAATGGTTTAAGCAAATCATTTGCTAGGACTTTGTGGCATGTTACGCATTAATTAAGGCAGTTCTGTGCCGTCCCTCACAATGTAGGAAAATCCATATTGGACGTAATCTTCCTGGTAGCAGCCGTTATTCCCCGTCACGATGATCAATGACCATTATAGTAACTGTGAAGTATGTATATTTTAAGGAATACGTCGACACACTACAACTAATTAAAAAAAAAGCTGAGTCCTGCACGCGAATGCATGCATCCACGCACACAGTGCCACATACTGAGAACCAATGGGCCATCTCAAAATTCAGGAAATTTATTAATCAAGGGAAAAGTTCAGCGACACTGTTGTATGGCGCCTGATGATCATTCATAGGTGCCGGCAATATGGAGACACGAGAAATCTGTGCATCTAAAGTCACTTCATAGGTCTCCTGGTACGGTGAACCAGGACAGCAGCGATCATTGATTGACAATGTTCTGGACTTATCTCAAGAGTTGAAGGATAATTGTGACATTTATCATTCACTGGGGAAGGTTGTGTTAACACAGGTCGTAGATAACTCGCTCAGTGGCTACCGTGAGTGTTGGTGTACTAGAGAGTTACAATACTGTGTGAAGGCCTCGCACTTGACTCTGGTGAAGGTAGCAGTAGGAACTTCAACGTTTTGTTGATTGTTTTTTTAATTATATATCATTGGAGGAGTTTTCTAGTCGCCATGATTGCATGAGCAGGTTAAAGATTCTCTTTACAATTTATTTTGACTGGGAATTCCTCAATATCACCATCAAAGGCGCATCTTATAACTTACACCATAATAATAAAAAAACTTCTCTGATCAATAAAGTGCCTCCCGATATACTTGAGGACGAGATATAGGCCTACTTGATGTTTATGTATCATGGTTACGGACACATTGAATTTGAAAGCAAAATATGCTGAATTACAGGCATGATTGATGATGATGATGAATAATGATAAAGATGGATGATGAATGATGATTGATGATGATTGATGATTATTGATGACTGATGATTATTATTGATGATGATTGATGATGATGATTGATGATTGATGATGATGATGGCGATGGTGGTGGTAGTGGTGGTGGTGGTGGTGGGAAATACCCATCGGTCAGAAATACAAGTGGGTTGAACGAAAATAACCTAAAGTCAGATTGGAAATACCCGAGGAACGGTCAGAAGTACCCTAGAAACAGTCGAAAATAGCCGAAGAACGGCCAGAAATGCCGGAGGAACGGCTAGAAATACCCGAGGAACGGCCGGAAATATCTGACTAATGGCCGGAAATACCAGAAGAACGACTGGAAATACCAAAGGAACGGCCGGAAATACCAGAGGAATGGAGGGTATACCATAGGAACGGTCGAAAAAACCAGAGAAACAGCCGGAAATACCAGAGGAACGGTCGGAAATACCAGAGGAACGGTCGGAAATACCAGAAGAACGGTCGTAAATGCCAGAGGAACGGTCAAATACGAGAGAAACTGTCAAAATTATTCTATAAACTGAGAAATGCTCCAGGAATAATGAAAAATACCAAGAACAGCCGGAAATACTGTTAAGAAGTGTCAGAAATACTTTTTAAGACTATTGGAAAAGTAACTTAAGTTGGAACTCGTACAGCCAGGACCGACACACAAATAAAGACACCTAGCGATCATCTACATACACAGTACACATAATCTAAGGAAACAGAATGATCATCTACAGTGTACTAACTATTATGGGTAAACGCAGTGAGCGACCATCTACTTCGTACATAAACGACAATTTATATGACAAGTCGTTAATCACACAAAAACAAAATAATTAGCTGTTATTATTGGTGTTAACTACTGTGGTCACAACAAACTAAGGACTACATCCCTCCCCATCCATCCCAAAACAAATATATAAAAACGTAATGCTTACTCTAGGCTTGACGTCATCGAGGGTTTGGCGCCGCGAGTGACGTTCATGTGTTTACCTATCAAGAAGCATCTGAACCTGCTCTCTCACACTTATTCTCTCTTATGTCTGCTTATACGTCTTTCACATCATCTGTTTTCCTCTTCCTTCTTTCCTCTTTTCTTTCTTTGCCTTTGCTTCCTACTTTCATGGTTTCTTCTTAGTTGGTCCTCTGTTTATACTTTTTCTTTATTTTTTTTGCTTTCTCCTTTTTCCTTTGCATACTTTTTCTCACCTTTTCATCCCATTCCTATTACTTTTCGTTTCTTATTTTGCCCCATTCCGGGTCTTCTTTCATTTTCTCGCTGTTGTTTCCTCTTTATGTTACCTCCTTCGTTGCCCACTTTATAATACTTCCTCCTCCATTCTGCTCTCTTTTCTTTTAACTCTTCCTCCTTCCTATCACTTCTTATATTATCTACAAGTTGGTATGAAGTTAAGGACGTCCTCTTCCGTCTTCCTCAACTGAAAAAATGTTCTACTCATAAGTTATTTTGTAAATAATTTTTGTATACAAGTTTTTGAGATGTGAAGATCGATGACATCTTTCATCGTCCCTATAAAGCTTTTTCTTCATTCGTGAATTTACAGATGAATATAAGGATGAATTTATAGATGAGTAAAAAGATGAATTTAAAGATGAGTGTACAGATTAATATACAGGTGAATATACAGCTCAGATCAATTAAAGGTTGAGCCCTCAGTAACACTGCTACTCTTGCCCTCTGAGGCTGCTGCTGCTACTGCTACTCTTGCCCACTGAGGCTGCTGCTGCTACTGCTACTCTTGCCCTCTGAGGCTGCTGCTGCTACTGCTACTCTTGCCCTCTGAGGCTGCTGCTGCTTGTTACAAAAAACGCGATTCTAAAAGCTTAGAGATCTCCAGTGAATACTAGAAAGGACTGCCCTTCTAGCATCCAGCCTGTTACTGGGTTTTCGTAACAAGTAGTCAGTATCCTTGTCCAATTATCCATTATAAATCGGTATTATTTAATAGTGCTTCAGGACTACAACTGGTAGGCTACTAACTAGAGAAATTAAAATTTAATAAATTTATTAAGTAGTAAGTTGTCTAGAGGTATATTATCAAAGTAAATTAAATCACAGCAATCAAAATAAAATCAATCTCTCGAGTTCAATATTATTGTGCTGAAAGCACATATCACATTTATAATTCTTAAGTACCGTCAGGTACATTAACATTTAATAAGATATTACAAATATGTACAAGTAAGTGTGTATGCGTGTAAGTGCTCTTTAGTAGTTAGCTATGTCTCAAGACTCGAATAAGACTTAAACAAGTGACTGACAAAGTCCTCAAATAAACTAACTTCTTGACCGACTGGCAACCCGAACAGTCTGCTTGAACAACAAAGAATGCTAAGCCCAATAGCAATGCAATATCAAGCGACTGCGACACAGAATCAGGAACTGGGAAATAATATAACGACACTAAGTAGGGACCATCAGCAGATCCTCCACAAAAGTTACAAAACTCCCATAATACTGAATCTATGTTCAGCATAGGTAAAACTGTGACTGTGACAATACACAGGAACCAGTACAAAATTAGGTCAGAAGCTATAGCTAAGGACCTGAGATGTTCAGAGTGTCTATGTGACACACAACCTCAGTACAACGTCGAAAATCACAAAGTCTATACAATGTTCTGTGAACGAAGTTCTACAGAACTAACAAGAATAATGAGACAGACAATCTGTCCAACCAGCAAGCGAGTCTCGAGCAGACTGAAAACTTCACGAGAGGTGAGGACACCCCCCCCTCGATCACGTGATAGCTACGTGGACAACTGCAGCTCAGAAGCCGGCAGTATAACGAGCGACAAGCGATGATTACAGTAGTTTGACAATCAAGACTAACTGAGCACATATTATGTACATCCTAACAACATAAGCTACGTCAAATAACAATATAAGGCAATACATTTGCGATTTAGCTATTATCGCAAATATAAGCAATATATAAGCAATTTTGCCATTATATTCCAAAGCTCATTATTTGATTACCACTTTATTGTTCACCACAACTTATATTAGTCCCTTTTATATTATTATTTTATACTATAATTCTAACTTTAAAGAATTACCTTTATAGTACTACCTACTATCATATTCCCAAGCTCCATTATTTGATCATCACTATATTTGTATTAGTCCCTTTTATATTGTCTCCTTTATTTTAGCTTAAAAAAAAAAAAAAAAAAAAAAAAAAAAAACTACCTTAGCTCATTATTTTACATTTGTTAAATAATTTAGGTGCTATTTTTTAGCTTAAGACTATTTACTTTGTTTTATACTTAATTCTAACTATAGATTCACTACAAATCTTATGATTACAAGCATTGATCCTGATACCAATCTCTTATTTAATGACTTAAATGAATCAAACAGTTACTGTAATTACTACACTGCAGAACAATCAAAGGCACTTCTCAGTGCCAACAACAACATAACTATCTTTAACTACAATATCAGATCTTTAAGCAAGCATTACGATGACCTCATAGCATTACTAAATTCCTTACATGCCAATATGTCCATCATTACACTAACTGAAACCTGGCTAAAGCCTGATAGTACAGATGTCTATGCCATTCCTGGTTACACAGCCATACACAACTGTAGGCCAGACCAACAAGGGGGTGGCACAGCCATATACTACTCAGACCAACTAGAATGTATCACTAATACTTGCACAAGGGATGAACATGGGGAATATATAATAGCCAAATTCAAATCCAAATACCTACAAAAACCTCTCACAGTGATAAACATCTACAGAGTTCCACAGTCAAACATTAGCCAATTTAGTCAAAACCTAGGAAGTATGATAACTGATGCACGCATGAACAAAGATCACTTACTACTCTCAGGTGACTTCAATATAAATCTCCTGCAAGACCAGGACCCACACGTTACTGAATTCACAAACACAATGAGTAACTGTATGTTGCTACCAACAGTAACAAAACCTACAAGAGTTACAGAGACTAGTGTTTCCCTACTTGACCACATCTGGACCAACACCATATCCCCTTTAAAATCAGGCATAATTACAGATAATACCACAGACCACTACCCGACTTTCCTCATAACAACTCTTGGTAAATTACCCCAAGACACTACTAAAGTCACCTTCAGACTTCACAATGAGGCAGCCATTAATAACTTCACAACAGCAGTAGCAAACATTGACTGGCACACTGAGCTAGAAATCTATACAGATATTGACGAATGTATTAATAATTTTCTAAAAAAGACCCAATACCTCTATAACAAGCACTGCCCTAAAAAACTAAACAGATGACAGCTAAGAGACTGAACAGTCCCTGGCTAACACCCAGCATTCTCAAATCCATAAATACAAAACACCAATATGAAAAACAGTACAGAATGGGTCACATAACCAGAGACCAAACAAAACGTTACTCGTCAATCCTAACCAGCCTGATAAGAAGGGCAAAAAAATTGTATTATGAGAACAGATTATCCAACTTACGAGGTGATATAAAAAAGACCTGGAAAACCCTATCAGAAATTCTAGGAACAAAAAAGATATCACGAAATAGCGAAATAAAATTAGCAAAATCAGATGAACCCCAACTCCCACCAACAGAAACAGCAAACAGACTCAATGATTTCGTCTCCACTATAGGACAAAACCTTGCCAATAAAATCCCAAGCTCAGATACCCCACCAAATGACTACCTCACCGGCAACTACCCGAACACACTGTTCCTAGCTCCGACTAACCCATACGAAGTCTCCCTTATTATCAACACACTAAAAAACAAGGCAGGAGATTTAAATACCTTACCACCCTTTATATACAAAAAAGTGTCACAAGTGCTATCACCAATCATTGCAACACTCTTTAACAAATCCACTGAATCCTCCACCTTCCCTACAGTACTCAAAATAGCAAGAGTCACCCCGATCCACAAAGGAGGAGACCAAACAGAGTTGAATAACTATAGGCCAATATCCAACTTACACCCTCTCTCAAAAATCTTCTAAAAATTAATTCATAAACGAATCTACTCCTACCTTATCTCCCAAAACATACTCAACCCCTGCCAATTTGGATTCAGGCCTAATAAAAATACTAATGATGCTATTATACACATTCTAGAACATATATACACTGCAATAGAGAAAAAAGAAGTCCCACTGGGGATCTTCATTGACTTACGTAAAGCTTTTGATACAGTTGACCATGACTTGCTCCACGTAAAATTGTCACACTATGGTATAAGAGGGCACTCCCTCAACTACCTCAAGTCGTACCTCAGCAACAGAAGCCAATATGTGTATGCAAATGGGGCAAACTCCTCTGCACAACCAATTACAGTTGGTGTCCCACAGGGAAGTGTCCTTGGCCCTCTTCTCTTTCTCCTATACATAAATGACCTACCAAATGCTTCGCAATTACTCAAACCCACACTATTTGCAGATGACACTACATACGTCTTCTCCCACCCGAGCCCAGTCACGCTAGCCAATACTGTAAATACCGAATTACAGAAAATATCTACCTGGATGAGAACTAACAAACTTACACTAAACATTGACAAAACCTACTTCATTCAGTTTGGTAACAGAGCTACAGATGTCCCTCTTAACATAATGATAAACGGATCACCTATCACAAAGCTAACAGAGGGAAAATTCTTAGGAATCCACCTTGATAATAGACTCAAATTTCATACACATATACAACAAATTTCTAAGAAAATTTCCAAGACTGTAGGCATACTATCGAAGATACGGTACTATGCTCCACAGTCAGCCCTCCTGGCCCTATATCACTCTCTTATTTACCCCTATCTCACCTATGGAATTTGTGCATGGGGCTCAACAACAAGTAACCATCTCAGACCACTAATTACCCAACAAAAGGCTGCAGTTAGAATGATAACAAATTCTCACTATAGGCAGCACACTCCACCAATATTCAATACACTAAACCTCCTCACCATACAAAACATCCATACTTACTACTGCACCTATTACATACATAGAACACTTAACTCTGATATTAACCCTCCCCTCAAACATCTTGCCAACCTCAACAGAACACATGACCATAACACAAGGCACAGATCACTCTTTGATGTTCCTCGTGTCCATCTCACACTATGTAAAAACTCAATGCACATAAAAGGCCCTAAAATCTGGAATTCATTACCTGTAAATATAAAAGAAACACTACCTGTTTATAAATTCAAGTCTCTTCTCAAAGATCACTTACTCACCCAAAACCAAATAAATACTGAATAACTGAACCTTATAAATTGTATATCTTAAATGATTCTCACAATTATATCACATAAATGTTAAACCTAAAACCCAATCTAACTTTATTATTTTTTAAATACACTACCTAACAGAATACTCCATTCTACTGAATGTACAACAATGCATACAACCATATGACCTGTCTTTGTAATACTCACTTGTGCTTTATAGTAACCTGTTTACATTAATGTTTTATCACTGATTTCATCATTGCTTAGTTAATCTTAAGTTAATTTTAAGCCAGCCCGTAATGCTATGCATAGTATAAGTGGCTTTGGCATACTGCTCTTACCTGTATTTGTTGTACCTCTGTATGTGTGCTCAAATTTTTAAATAAATAAATAAATAAATAAATAAATAAAATTATATGAAAAGGTAATATACATTATATATATACATAATAATCATTGTAACCCATTCAGGGGTTGCAACACTGCTACTGCTACTCTTGCCCTCTGAGGCTGCTGCTGCTACTGCTACTCTTGCCCTCTGAGGCCACTGCTGCTACTGCTACTCTTGCCCTCTGAGGCTGCTGCTGCTACTGCTACTCTTGCCCTCTTTTGCTGCTGCTGCTACTGCTACTCTTGCCCTCTGAGGCTGCTGCTGCTACTGCTACTCTTGCCCTCTGAGGCTGCTGCTGCTACTGCTACTCTTGCCCTCTGAGGCTGCTGCTGCTACTGCTACTCTTGCCCTCTGAGGCCGCTGCTGCTACTGCTACTCTTGCCCTCTGAGGCTGCTGCTGCTACTGCTACTCTTGCCCTCTGAGGCTGCTGCTGCTACTGCTATTCTTGCCCTCTGAGGCCGCTGCTGCTACTGCTACTCTTGCCCTCTGAGGCTGCTGCTGCTACTGCTACTCTTGCCCTCTGAGGCTGCTGCTGCTACTGCTACTCTTGCCCTCTGAGGCCGCTGCTGCTACTGCTACTCTTGCCCTCTGAGGCTGCTGCTGCTACTCTTGCCCTCTGAGGCTGCTGCTGCTACTCTTGCCCTCTGAGGCTGCTGCTGCTACTCTTGCCCTCTGAGGCTGCTGCTGCTACTCTTGCAGTCTGAGGCTGCTGCTGCTGCTGCTACTCTTGCCCTCTGAGGCTGCTGCTGCTAATGCTGCTGCTACTCGTGCCCTCTGAGGCTGCTGCTGCTACTGCTACTCTTGCCCTCTGAGGCCGCTGCTGCTACTGTTACTCTTGCCCTCTGAGGCCGCTGCTGCTACTGCTACTCTTGCCCTCTGAGGCCGCTGCTGCTACTGCTACTCTTGCCCTCTGAGGCTGCTGCTGCTACTGCTACTCTTGCCCTCTGAGGCTGCTGCTGCTACTCTTGCCCTCTGAGGCTGCTGCTGCTACTCTTGCCCTCTGAGGCTGCTGCTGCTACTCTTGCCCTCTGAGGCTGCTGCTGCTGCTGCTACTCTTGCCCTCTGAGGCTGCTGCTGCTAATGCTGCTGCTACTCGTGCCCTCTGAGGCTGCTGCTGCTACTGCTACTCTTGCCCTCTGAGGCTGCTGCTGCTACTGCTACTCTTGCCCTCTGAGGCCGCTGCTGCTACTGCTACTCTTGCCCTCTGAGGCCGCTGCTGTTACTGCTACTCTTGCCCTCTGAGGCTGCTGCTGCTACTGCTACTCTTGCCCTCTGAGGCTGCTGCTGCTACTGCTACTCTTGCCCTCTTTTGCTGCTGCTGCTACTGCTACTCTTGCCCTCTGAGGCTGCTGCTGCTACTGCTACTCTTGCCCTCTGAGGCTGCTGCTGCTACTGCTACTCTTGCCCTCTGAGGCTGCTGCTGCTACTGCTACTCTTGCCCTCTGAGGCTGCTGCTGCTACTGCTACTCTTGCCCTCTGAGGCCGCTGCTGTTACTGCTACTCTTGCCCTATGAGGCTGCTGCTGCTACTGCTACTCTTGCCCTCTGAGGCTGCTGCTGCTACTGCTACTCTTGCCCTCTGAGGCTGCTGCTGCTACTCTTGCCCTCTGAGGCTGCTGCTGCTACTCTTGCCCTCTGAGGCTGCTGCTGCTACTCTTACCCTCTGAGGCTGCTGCTGCTACTCTTGCCCTCTGAGGCTGCTGCTCCTACTCTTGCCCTCTGAGGCTGCTGCTGCTACTCTTGCCCTCTGAGGCTGCTGCTGCTGCTGCTACTCTTGCCCTCTGAGGCTGCTGCTGCTAATGCTGCTGCTACTCGTGCCCTCTGAGGCCGCTGCTGCTACTGCTACTCTTGCCCTCTGAGGCCGCTGCTGCTACTGCTACTCTTGCCCTCTGAGGCTGCTGCTGCTACTGCTACTCTTGCCCTCTGAGGCTGCTGCTGCTACTGCTACTCTTGCCCTATGAGGCTGCTGCTGCTACTGCTACTCTTGCCCTCTGAGGCTGCTGCTGCTACTCTTGCCCTCTGAGGCTGCTGCTGCTACTCTTGCCCTCTGAGGCTGCTGCTGCTACTCTTGCCCTCTGAGGCTGCTGCTGCTACTCTTGCCCTCTGAGGCTGCTGCTGCTACTCTTGCCCTCTGAGGCTGCTGCTGCTACTCTTGCCCTCTGAGGCTGCTGCTGCTACTCTTGCCCTCTGAGGCTGCTGCTGCTACTCTTGCCCTCTGAGGCTGCTGCTGCTGCTGCTACTCTTGCCCTCTGAGGCTGCTGCTGCTAATGCTGCTGCTACTCGTGCCCTCTGAGGCTGCTGCTGCTACTGCTACTCTTGCCCTCTGAGGCTGCTGCTGCTACTGCTACTCTTGCCCTCTGAGGCCGCTGCTGCTACTGCTACTCTTGCCCTCTGAGGCCGCTGCTGCTACTGCTACTCTTGCCCTCTGAGGCTGCTGCTGCTACTGCTACTCTTGCCCTCTTTTGCTGCTGCTGCTACTGCTACTCTTGCCCTCTGAGGCTGCTGCTGCTACTGCTACTCTTGCCCTCTGAGGCTGCTGCTGCTACTGCTACTCTTGCTCTCTGAGGCCGCTGCTGCTACTGCTACTCTTGCCCTCTGAGGCCGCTGCTGCTACTGCTACTCTTGCCCTCTGAGGCCGCTGCTGCTACTGCTACTCTTGCCCTCTGAGGCTGCTGCTGCTACTGCTACTCTTGCCCTCTGAGGCCACTGCTGCTGCTGCTACTCTTGCCCTCTGAGGCTGCTGCTGCTACTGCTACTCTTGCCCTCTGAGGCTGCTGCTGCTACTGCTACTCTTGCCCTCTGAGGCTGCTGCTGCTACTGCTACTCTTGCCCTCTGAGGCTGCTGCTGCTACTGCTACTCTTGCCCTCTGAGGCTGCTGCTGCTACTGCTACTCTTGCCCTCTGAGGCTGCTGCTGTTACTGCTACTCTTGCCCTCTGAGGCCACTGCTGCTGCTGCTGCTACTCTTGCCCTCAGAGGCTGCTGCTGCTACTGCTACTCTTGCCCTCTGAGGCTGCTGCTGCTACTGCTACTCTTGCCCTCTGAGGCTGCTGCTGCTACTGCTACTCTTGCCCTCTGAGGCTGCTGCTGCTACTGCTACTCTTGCCCTCTGAGGCTGCTGCTGCTACTCTTGCCCTCTGAGGCTGCTGCTGCTACTCTTGCCCTCTGAGGCTGCTGCTGCTACTCTTGCCCTCTGAGGCTGCTGCTGCTGCTGCTACTCTTGCCCTCTGAGGCTGCTGCTGCTAATGCTGCTGCTACTCGTGCCCTCTGAGGCTGCTGCTGCTACTGCTACTCTTGCCCTCTGAGGCTGCTGCTGCTACTGCTACTCTTGCCCTCTGAGGCCGCTGCTGCTACTGCTACTCTTGCCCTCTGAGGCCGCTGCTGCTACTGCTACTCTTGCCCTCTGAGGCTGCTGCTGCTACTGCTACTCTTGCCCTCTGAGGCTGCTGCTGCTACTGCTACTCTTGCCCTCTGAGGCCACTGCTGCTGCTGCTACTCTTGCCCTCTGAGGCTGCTGCTGCTACTGCTACTCTTGCCCTCTGAGGCTGCTGCTGCTACTGCTACTCTTGCCCTCTGAGGCTGCTGCTGCTACTGCTACTCTTGCCCTCTGAGGCCGCTGCTGCTACTGCTACTCTTGCCTTATGAGGCTGCTGCTGCTACTGCTACTCTTGCCCTCTGAGGCTGCTGCTGCTACTCTTGCCCTCTGAGGCTGCTGCTGCTACTCTTGCCCTCTGAGGCTGCTGCTGCTACTCTTGCCCTCTGAGGCTGCTGCTGCTACTCTTGCCCTCTGAGGCTGCTGCTGCTACTCTTGCCCTCTGAGGCTGCTGCTGCTACTACTCTTGTCCTCTGAGGCTGCTGCTACTCTTGCCCTTTGAGGCTGCTGCTGCTACTCTTACCCTCTGAGGTTGCTGCTGCTGCTGCTACTCTTGCCTTCTGAGGCTGCTGCTGCGGCTACTCTTGCCCTCTGAGGCTGCTGCTGCTACTCTTGCCCTCTGAGGCTGCTGCTGCTGCTGCTACTCTTGCCTTCTGAGGCTGCTGCTGCTGCCACTCTTGCCTTCTGAGGCTGCTGCTGCGGCTACCCTTGCCCTCTGAGGCTGCTGCTGCTACTCTTGCCCTCTGAGGCTGCTGCTGCTACTCTTGCCCTCTGAGGCTGCTGCTGCTGCTACTCTTGCCCTTTGAGGCTGCTGCGGCTGCTGCTGCTGCTGCTGCTGCTTTTACCCTCTGAGGTTGCTGCTGCTGCTGCTGCTCTTGCCTTCTAAGGCTGCTGCTGCATCTACTTTTGTCCTCTGAGGTTGCTGCTGCTACTCTTGCCCTCTGAGGCTGCTGCTGCTCTTGCTCTCTGAGCCTGCTCCTGCTGCTCCTACTCTTGTCCTCTGAGGCGGCTGCTGCTACTACTCTTGCCCTCTGAGGCCGCTGCTGCTACTGCTACTCTTGCCCTCTGAGGCTGCTGCTGCTGCTGCTACTCTTGCCCTCTGAAGCTGCTGCTGCTTGTCTTGCCCTCTGAGGCTGCAGCTGCTACTCTTGCTTTCTGAGGCTGCTGCTACTCTTGCTCTCTGAGCCTGCTCCTGCTGCTTCTACTCTTGCCCGCTGAGGCTGCTGCTGCTGCTACTACTCTTGCCTTCTGAGGCTGCTGCTGCTACTCGTGCCTTCTAAGGTTGCTGCTGCTGCTACTTGTGCCTTCTGAGGCTGCTGCTGCTGCTACTCTTGCCTTCTGAGGCTGCTGCTGCTGCTACTGCTACTCTTGCTTCTGAGGCTGCTTCTGCTACTCTTCCCTTCTGAGGCTGCTGCTGCTACTACTCTTGCCTTCTGAGGCTGCTGCTGTTGCTGCTACTCTTGCCTTCTGAAGCTGCTGCTTCTACTCTTGCCTTCTGAGGCTGTTGTTGTTGTTGCTGCTGCTGCTGCTGCTGCTGCTACTCTTGCCTTCTGAGGCTGCTGCTGCTACTGCTACTCTTGCCTTCTGAGGCGGCTGCTCCTACTCTTGCCTTCTGAGGCTGCTGCTGCTACTACTCTTGCCTTCTTAGGCTGCTGCTGCTGCTACTCTTGCCTTCTGAACCTGCTGCTGCTACTCTTGCCTTCTGAGGCTGCTGCTGCTACTCTTGCCTTCTGAGGCTGCTGCCACTCTTGCCTTCTGAGGCTGCTGCTGCTGTCACTCTTGCCTTCTGAGGCTGCTGCTGCTGCCACTCTTGCCTTCTGAGGCTGCTGCTGCTGCCACTCTTGCCTTCTGAGGCTGCTGCTGCTGCCACTCTTGCCTTCTGAGGCTGCTGCTGCTGCCACTCTTGCCTTCTGAGGCTGCTGCTGCTGCCACTCTTGCCTTCTGAGGCTGCTGCTGCTGCCACTCTTGCCTTCTGAGGCTGCTGCTGCTGCCACTCTTGCCTTCTGAGGCTGCTGCTGCTGCCACTCTTGCCTTCTGAGGCTGCTGCTGCTGCCACTCTTGCCTTCTGAGGCTGCTGCTGCTGCCACTCTTGCCTTCTGAGGCTGCTGCTGCTGCCACTCTTGCCTTCTGAGGCTGCTGCTGCTGCCACTCTTGCCTTCTGAGGCTGCTGCTGCTGCCACTCTTGCCTTCTGAGGCTGCTGCTGCTGCCACTCTTGCCTTCTGAGGCTGCTGCTGCTGCCACTCTTGCCTTCTGAGGCTGCTGCTGCTGCCACTCTTGCCTTCTGAGGCTGCTGCTGCTGCTCCTACTCTTGCCCTCTGAGGCTGCTGCTACTCTTGCCCGTTGAGGCTGCTGCTGCGGCTACTCTTGCCCTCTGAGGCTGCTGCTGCTACTCTTGCTTTCTTAGGCTGCTGCTACTCTTGCTATCTGAGCCTGCTCCTGCTGCTTATACTCTTGCCCTCTGAGGCTGCTGCTGCTGCTACTACTCTTGCCTTCTGAGGCTGTTGCTGCCACTCTTGCCCTCTGAGGCTGCTGCTACTCTTGCCCATTGAGGCTGCTGCTGCGGCTACTCTTGCCCTCTGAGGCTGCTGCTGCTACTCTTGCCCATTGAGGCTGCTGCTGCGGCTACTCTTGCCCTCTGAGGCTGCTGCTGCTACTCTTGCTTTCTTAGGCTGCTGCTACTCTTGCTCTCTGAGCCTGCTCCTGCTGCTTATACTCTTGCCCTCTGAGGCTGCTGCTGCTGCTACTTCTACTACTCTTGCCTTCTGAGGCTGTTGCTGCTACTCTTGCCTTCTGAGGCTGCTGCTGCTGCTACTCTTGCCTTCTGAGGCTGCTGCTGCTGCTGCTACTCGTGCCTTCTAAGGCTGCTGCTGCTACTCTTGCCTTCTGAGGCTGCTTCTGCTACTCTTGCCTTCTGAGGCTGCTGCTGCTGCTACTGCTACTCTTGCCTTCTGAGGCTGCTTCTGCTACTCTTGCCTTCTGAGGCTGCTGCTGCTGCTACTCTTTCCTTCTGAGGCTGTTGCTGATACTGCTGCTACTACTCTTGCCTTCTTAGGCTGCTGCTGCTACTCTTGCCTTCTGAGGCTGCTGCTGCTACTCTCGCCTTCTGAAGCTGCTGCTGCTACTCTCGCCTTCTGAAGCTGCTGTTGCTACTCTTGCCTTCTGAGGCTGCTTCTGCTGCTACTCTTGCCTTCTGAGGCTGCTTCTGCTGCTACTCTTTCCTTCTGAGGCTGCTGCTACTGCTACTTTCCTTCTGAGGCTGTTGCTGATACTGCTGCTACTACTCTTGCCTTCTTAGGCTGCTGCTGCTGCTGCTGCTACTCTCGCCTTCTGAAGCTGCTGCTGCTACTCTTGCCTTCTGAGGCTGCTGCTGCTGCTGCTGCTGCTACTCTCGCCTTCTGAAGCTGCTGCTGCTACTCTTGCCTTCTGAGGCTGCTGCTACTGCTACTCTTGCCTTCTGAGGCTGCTGCTGCTTCTCTTGCCTTCTGAGGCTGTTGCTGCCGCTGCTGCTGCTACTACTCGTGCCTTCTGAAGCTGCTGCTGCTGCTGCTACTCTTGCCTTCTGAGGCTGCTGCTGCTGCCACTCTTGCCTTCTGAGCCTGCTGCTACTTTTACCCTTTGAGGTTGCTGCTGCTGCTGCTGTTACTCTTGCCTTCTAAGGCTGCTGCTGCTGCTACTCTTTCCTTCTGAAACTGTTGCTGCTACTGCTGCTACTACTCTTGCCTTCTGAGGCTGCTGCTGCTGCTGCTGCTACTCTCGCCTTCTGAAGCTGCTGCTGCTACTCTTGCCTTCTGAGGCTGCTGCTGCTGCTACTCTTGCCTTCTGAGGCTGCTGCTGCTGCTACTCTTGCCTTCTGAGGCTGCTGCTGCTGCTACTCTTGCCTTCTGAGGCTGCTGCTGCTGCTACTCTTGCCTTCTGAGGCTGCTGCTACTGCTACTCTTGCCTTCTGAGGCTGCTGCTACTGCTACTCTTGCCTTCTGAGGCTGCTGCCGCTGCTCTTGCCTTCTGAGGCTGCTACTGCTACTCTTGCCTTCTGAGGCTGCTGCTGCTGCTGCTACTCTTGCCTTCTGAAGCTGCTGCTGCTGCTGCTACTCTTGCCTTCTGAGGCTGCTGCTGCTACTCTTGCCTTGTGAGGCTGCTGCCACTCTTGCCTTCTGAGGCTGCTGCCACTCTTGCCTTCTGAGGCTGCTACTGCTGCCACTCTTGCCTTCTGAGGCTGCTGCTGCTGCCACTCTTGCCTTCTGAGGCTGCTGCTGCTGCCACTCTTGCCTTCTGAGGCTGCTGCTGCTGCTGCTGCTACTTTTACCCTCTGAGGTTGCTGCTGCTGCTGCTGCTACTCTTGCCTTCTAAGGATGCTGCTGCGGCTACTCTTGTCCTCTGAGGCTGCTGCTGCTAGTCTTGCCCTCTGAGGCTGTTGCTGCTGCTACACTTGTCCTCTGAGGTTGCTGCTGCTACTCTTGCCCTCTGAGGCTGCTGCTGCTGCTACTCTTGCTCTCTGAGCCTGCTACTGCTGCTCTTGTCCTCTGAGGCTGTTGCTGCTGCTACACTTGCCCTTGAGGCTGCTGCTGCTGCTGCTACTCTTGCCCTCTGAGGCTGCTGCTGCTGCTGCTGCTGCTACTCTTACTCACTGAGGTTGCTGCTGCTGTTGCTACTACTCTTGCCTTCTGAGCCTGCTGCTGCGGCTACTCTTGTCCTCTGAGGCTGCTGCTGGTACTCTTGCCCTCTGAGGCTGGTGCTGCTGCTACTCTTGCCCTCTGAAGCTGCTGCTGCTAGTCTTGCCCTCTGAGGCTGCTGCTGGTACTCTTGCTCTCTGAGCCTGCTCCTGCTGTTTCTACTCTTGCCCTCTGAGGCTACTGCTGCTGCTACTACTCCTGCCTTCTGAGGCTGTTGCTGCTACTCTTGCCTTCTGAGGCTCCTGCTGCTGCTCCTCTTGCCTTCTGAGGCTGCTGCTGCTGCTGCTACTCGTGCCTTCTAAGGCTGCTGCTGCTACTCTTGCCTTCTGAGGCTCCTGCTGCTGCTACTCTTGCCTTCTGAGGCTGCTGCTGCTGCTACTCTTGCCTTCTGAGGCTGCTGCTGCTGCTACTCTTGCCTTCTGAGGCTGCTGCTGCTGCTACTCTTGCCTTCTGAGGCTGCTGCTGCTGCTACTCTTGCCTTCTGAGGCTGCTGCTGCTGCTACTCTTGCCTTCTGAGGCTGCTGCTACTGCTACTCTTGCCTTCTGAGGCTGCTGCTACTGCTACTCTTGCCTTCTGAGGCTGCTGCCGCTGCTCTTGCCTTCTGAGGCTGCTGCTGCTAGTCTTGCCTTCTGAGGCTGCTACTGCTACTCTTGCTTTCTGAGGCTGCTGCTGCTGCTGCTACTCTTGCCTTCTGAAGCTGCTGCTGCTGCTGCTACTCTTGCCTTCTGAGGCTGCTGCTGCTACTCTTGCCTTGTGAGGCTGCTGCCACTCTTGCCTTCTGAGGCTGCTGCCACTCTTGCCTTCTGAGGCTGCTGCCACTCTTGCCTTCTGAGGCTGCTACCGCTGCCACTCTTGCCTTCTGAGGCTGCTGCTGCTGCCACTCTTGCCTTCTGAGGCTGCTGCTGCTGCCACTCTTGCCTTCTGAGGCTGCTGCTGCTACTTTTACCCTCTGAGGTTGCTGCTGCTGCTGCTGCTACTCTTGCCTTCTAAGGATGCTGCTGCGGCTACTCTTGTCCTCTGAGGCTGCTGCTGATACTCTTGCCCTCTGAGGCTGCTGCTGCTGCTACTCTTGCCCTCTGAGGCTGCTGCTGCTAATCTTTCCCTCTGAGGCTGCTGCTGCTAGTCTTGCCCTCTGAGGCTGTTGCTGCTGCTACACTTGTCCTCTGAGGTTGCTGCTGCTACTCTTGCCCTCTGAGGCTGCTGCTGCTGCTACTCTTGCTCTCTGAGCCTGCTACTGCTGCTCTTGTCCTCTGAGGCTGTTGCTGCTGCTACACTTGCCCTTGAGGCTGATGCTGCTGCTGCTACTCTTGCCCTCTGAGGCTGCTGCTGCTGCTGCTGCTACTCTTACTCACTGAGGTTGCTGCTGCTGTTGCTACTACTCTTGCCTTCTGAGCCTGCTGCTGCGGCTACTCTTGTCCTCTGAGGCTGCTGCTGGTACTCTTGCCCTCTGAGGCTGGTGCTGCTGCTACTCTTGCCCTCTGAAGCTGCTGCTGCTAGTCTTGCCCTCTGAGGCTGCTGCTGGTACTCTTGCTTTCTGAGGCTGCTGCTACTCTTGCTCTCTGAGCCTGCTCCTGCTGTTTCTACTCTTGCCCTCTGAGGCTACTGCTGCTGCTACTACTCCTGCCTTCTGAGGCTGTTGCTGCTACTCTTGCCTTCTGAGGCTCCTGCTGCTGCTCCTCTTGCCTTCTGAGGCTGCTGCTGCTGCTGCTACTCGTGCCTTCTAAGGCTGCTGCTGCTACTCTTGCCTTCTGAGGCTGTTGTTGCTGCTGCTGCTGCTCCTCTTGCCTTCTGAGGCTGCTGCTGCTGCTACTCGTGCCTTCTAAGGCTGCTGCTGCTACTCTTGCCTTCTGAGGCTCCTGCTGCTGCTCCTCTTGCCTTCTGAGGCTGCTGCTTCTACTCCTGCCTTCTGAGGCTGCTGCTGCCACTCTTGCCTTCTGAGGCTGCTGCTGCTGCTACTCGTGCCTTCTAAGGCTGCTGCTTCTACTCCTGCCTTCTGAGGCTGCTGCTGCCACTCTTGCCTTCTGAGGCTGCTGCTGCTGCTACTCTTGCCTTCTGAGGCTGCTGCTGCTGCTACTCTTGCCTTCTGAGGCTGCTGCTGCTGCCACTCTTGCCTTCTGAGGCTGCTGCTGCTGCCACTCTTGCCTTCTGAGGCTGCTGCTGCTGCCACTCTTGCCTTCTGAGGCTGCTGCTGCTGCTGCCACTCTTGCCTTCTGAGGCTGCTGCTGCTGCTGCTGCCACTCTTGCCTTCTGAGGCTGCTGCTGCTGCTGCTGCCACTCTTGCCTTCTGAGGCTGCTGCTGCTCCTGCTGCTGCTGCTGCTGCCACTCTTGCCTTCTGAGGCTGCTGCTGCTGCCACTCTTGCCTTCTGAGGCTGCTGCTGCTGCCACTCTTACCTTCTGAGGCTGCTGCTGCTGCCACTCTTACCTTCTGAGGCTGCTGCTGCTGCCACTCTTTCCTTCTGAGGCTTCTGCTGCTGCCACTCTTGCCTTCTGAGGCTGCTGCTGCTGCCACTCTTGCCTTCTGAGGCTGCTGCTGCTGCCTCTCTTGCCTTCTGATGCTGCTGCTGCTGCCACTCTTGCCTTCTGAGGCTGCTGCTGCTGCCTCTCTTGCCTTCTGAGGCTGCTGCTGCTGCCACTCTTGCCTTCTGAGGCTGCTGCTGCTGCCACTCTTGCCTTCTGAGGCTGCTGCTGCTGCCACTCGTGCCTTCTGTGGCTGCTGCTGCTGCCACTCTTGCCTTCTGAAGCTGCTGCTGCTGCTGCTGCTGCTGCTGCTGCTGCCACTCTTGCCTTCTGAGGCTGCTGCTGCTGCTTCTGCCACTCTTGCCTTCTGAGGCTGCTGCTGCTGCCACTCTTGCCTTCTGAAGCTGCTGCTGCTGCTGCTGCTTCTGCCACTCTTGCCTTCTGAGGCTGCTGCTGCTGCTGCTGCTGATGCTGCTGCTTCTGCCACTCTTGCCTTCTGAGGCTGCTGCTGCTGCTGCTGCTGCTGCTGCTGCTGCTGCCACTCTTGCCTTCTGAGGCTGCTGCTTCTGCCACTCTTGCCTTCTGAGGCTGCTGCTGCTGCTGCTGCCACTCTTGCCTTCTGAGGCTGCTGCTGCTGCTGCTGCTGCTACTGCTGCTGACACTCTTGCCTTCTGAGGCTGCTGCTGCTGCCACTCTTGCCTTCTGGGCTGCTGCTGCTGCTGCCGCCACTCTTGCCTTCTGAGGCTGCTGCTGCTGCTGCCGCCACTCTTGCCTTCTGAGGCTGCTGCTGCCGCCACTCTTGCCTTCTGAGGCTGCTGCTGCTGCTGCCGCCACTCTTGCCTTCTGAGGCTGCTGCTGCTGCCGCCACTCTTGCCTTCTGAGGCTGCTGCTGCCGCCACTCTTGCCTTCTGAGGCTGCTGCTGCCGCCACTCTTGCCTTCTGAGGCTGCTGCTGCCGCCACTCTTGCCTTCTGAGGCTGCTGCTGCTACTGCCGCAACTCTTGCCTTCTGAGGCTGCTGCTGCTGCCGCCACTCTTGCCTTCTGAGGCTACTGCTGCTGCCCCTCTTGCCTTCTGAGGCTACTGCTGCTAGCACTCTTGCCTTCTGAGGCTGCTGTTGCTGCTACTACTCTTGCCTTCTGAAGCTGCTGCTGCTACTACTCTTGCCTTCTGAGGCTGCTGCTGCTGCTACTCTTTCCTGCTGAGGCTGCTGCTGCTGCTACTCTTGCCCTCTGAGGCTGCTGCTGCTGCTTCTCTTGCCTTCTGAGGCTGCTGCTGCTGCTACTCTTGCCTTCTGAGGCTGCTGCTGCTGCTACTCTTGCCTTCTGAGGCTGCTGCTGCTACTCTTGCGTTCTGAGGCTGCTGCTGCTGCTTCTCTTGCCTTCTGAGGCTGCTGCTGCTGCTTCTCTTGCCTTTTGAGGCTGCTGCTGCTGCTGCTATTCTTGCCTTCTGAGGCTGCTACTGCTGCTACTCTTGCCTTCTGAGGCTGCTGCTGCTGCTACTCTTGCCTTCTGAGGCTGCTGCTGCTGCTACTCTTGCCTTCTGAGGCTGCTGCTGCTCTTGCCTTCTGAGGGTGCTGCTGCTGCTGCTACTCTTACCTTCTAAGGCTGCTGCTGCTACTCTTACCTTCTAAGGCTGCTGCTGCTACTCTTGCCTTCTGAGGCTGCTGCTGCTGCTACTACTCTTGCCTTCTGAGGCTGCTGCTGCTACTCTTGCCTTCTGAGGCTGCTGCTGCTGCTGCTACTCTTGCCTTCTGAGGCTGCTGCTGCTGCTACTCTTGCCTTCTGAAGCTGCTGCTGCTGCTACTCTTGCCTTCTGAAGCTGCTGCTGCTGCTACTCTTGCCTTCTGAAGCTGCTGCTGCTGCTCCTCTTGCCTTCTGAGGCTGCTGCTGTTGCTGCCACTCATGCCTTCTGAGGCTGTTGCTGCTGCTGCTACTCTTGCCTTCTGAGGCTGCTGTTGCTGCTGCTGCTGCTACTCTTGCCTTCGGAGGCTGCTGCTGCTACTCTTGCCTTCTGAGGCTGCTGCTGCTGCTACTCTTGCCTTCGGAGGCTGCTGCTGCTACTCTTGCCTGCAGCCTGTCCAGATCCCCTTGTAGTTCTGCCTGGTCCTCGCCCGATTGA
>NC_091307.1:31010845-31041102 GCF_038502225.1 Cherax quadricarinatus
TCGCGGTCGAGATACACCTTTCTGTATTCCAGCATGTCCCTTAATCGTGCTTTCTCCTGCAGGATCCTGTTCCGAGTCGATTCTGCCTTGAAGGTCACTTTCACTGGCCAGGTTCTTTTTTTTTTACAAACCCTCCTATTCTCCAAAAGTTTTCCAGCTGGGTCATGTCATCTTCTCCTATTGCTTTTATGATGCTTTCAATTGCTTTTTATCCCCCTTGTTTTCTTGCTTCATATGTTTCCCCTTCAACTTCCTGGAGCCCATACACAGACTGACCTCACCCTTTCATTCTCCCACTGCATATCCTTGTGTATCCCCTCATTCAATTTGATTTCCTCCATTGCAGCTTTCCATTCTTCAGTTTCACTAGCTAATGTGCTTGGGCTCAGTGGCCTATCATTTTTCCTTCTCGGTTTTCCCTGGGCTCTGCTGTGGTCTGTTAGGGCCTCCACATATAGCTTAGCTCTTTCATTTACTACAGTCTCCTCTGATAGAGCTTCTACATGCAGTTTTGCTCCTTCTTTCCCTGCAGTCCCCTTATTTGTGACTGAGGTAGAAGTCTCTGATGTCAATCCCAAAATGTTCTTTAGTTCTTTAGGCTGTTTCAGATTTTTCGGTTCCTCTTCTAAATTCTGTATCCTAGCCTCTGGTGCTTTGACTTGCACCTCCCACTTCCTGCTTTCCATATCTATCCTCTCTTCCATTCTCTTGCTAAGTTCTTCTAGTTTCTTTTCCCATTCATGTTCCCTTTTCATGAGCTCTGCTGCCCAATCTTCCTTTGCAGCTTCCTCAGCCTGTCCCTTGGTTTTTCTTCCTGCTCTCTGGCAACCCATTTTTGTTTTATCCTGATTGCCTCAGAATGGGAAACCTATGTAATTGTGTGTGTTAGGTTAGTAGTGTGTATGTCAGAGTGTGGGGGGGAAGGTAGGGGAGGAACTGTGGCTGTGTGGGGGAGGAGTGGGGAGGGGGATTTAGGGGGGAATATGGGGAGTGGGAAGGAGGGAGAAGCAAGTGGGTGAGTGGGAGAGGGAGAAGGAGGGGAGAGGTGGGGAGGGAGAGGGTGAAAGAGGGGTGGGATCAGGGGAAGGAGTGAGATGTCAGTGGGGAGGGGGGAGTGCATGTGTGAGTCTGGATGTGTGTGTGTGTGTATGTGTGTGTGTGTGTGTGTGTGTGTGTGTGTGTGTGTGTGGTGTGTGTGTGTGGTGTGTGTGTGTGGTGTGTGTGTGTGGTGTGTATGTGGTGTGTGTGTGTGGTGTGTGTGTGGTGTGTGTGTGGTGTGTGTGTGGTTTGTGTGTGGTTTGTGTGTGGTTTATGTGTGGTGTGTGTGTGGTGTGTGTGTGTGTGTGGTGTGGGTGTGTGTGTGTGGTGTGGGTGTGTGTGTGTGTTGAATTGTGTGGAATTATGTGTGGGTTTAATGTGTGTCTGAAAAGTAGGTGCTTGTGCATTGGAGTGTAATGTGGAGTCTCAGTGGTTGCGTGTGACCACAACCTCTTGTGACCTGACCCCCACCCTCTTGGGACTTGACCCACACCTACTTACAATGTTGTCCTTAAAAGCTTGTCCTGCCACCTAGCTTATAGTAAGTTACTTGCTTACTATTCCTTATTGAATACTTGAGTGCCTATTCTTTATCGTGTTATGAGAGACCATTCACAATCAGCTTGCTGGTTAATTGGAACCCTGGAACACCCACACAACCACTCATTGGTGAATACAGTACTTGCAATGCAGCTGTAGCAGCCTGTAGATTGTCCAGCTCGATGTGACGTCCTGGCGTAGATCCACCTCAATTTCTTCTCGTTAATAATGTACCCTATTCACTGTATTTCTCTCACTGGACACACGATTGTTTCACTTATCTTTCTTGGGTGACACGTGACAACGTCGCCTTACCACCCACACTAGCCTGCCCGCTCTGACTGCGCCACCACGATTTACTTTCTAGATCACTTACAAAATTGTGGCTCACCCCACACTTATGTGGCTCAGGCAGATTGTAAATCGCTTCTAGGACTGTGCACTACCCTAACACCCTTTGCAACCCTTGCAGAACACTTGGGTAGCCCTCAAAAACACTTATATTCGCGGAGCACGGAAGGCGTGACTCGCGTGCTCGGTGTCCCTACTGTGTACTCACCTATTTGTGGTTGCAGGGGTAGAGTCATAGCTCCTGGCTCCACCTCTTCACTGGTCACTACTAGGTCACTCTTCCTGCTCCATGAGATTTATCATACCTCTTCTTAAAGCTGTGCATGGATCGTGCCTCCACTACATCACTTCCCAGACTTTTCCACTTCCTGACAACTCTGCGACTGAACAAATACTTCCTAACATCCTTGTGATTCATCTGAGTCTTCAACCCCTTGTTGCTGTGTCCCATCTCTGGAACATCCTGTCTCTGTCCACCTTGTCGATTCCTCTCTGTATTTTATATGTCGTTATCATATCCCCCTATCTCTCCTGTCTTCCAGTGTCGTCAGGTCGATTTCCCCTTAACCTCTCCTCGTAGGACATACCCCGTTGCTCCAGGACTAGTCTTGTTGCAAACCTTTGCATTTTCTCTAGTTTCCTTACGTGTTTGGTTAGGTGTGGGTTCTAAACTGGTGCTGCATACTCCAATATGGGCCTAACGTACACAGTGTACAGGGTTCTGGACAATTATTCCTTATTAAGATGTTTGAATACTGTTGTTAGATTTGCTAGGCGCCCGTATGCTGCAGCAGTAATTTGGTTGATGTGCGCCTCAGATGTGCTCGGTGTTATACTCACACCAAGATTCTTTTCCTTGAATGAGGGTTTGTAGCCTCTGCCCCCCCCCTAGACTGTACTCCGTCTGTGGTCTTCTTTGCCTTTCTCCAGTCTTCATGTTTTTTGCACTTGGTGGGGTTGAACTCCAGGAGCCAGTTGCTGGACAGGTCTCCAGCCTATCCAAATCCCTTTGTAGTTCTGCCTGGTCATCTTCCAGTGGAATTCTTCTCATCAACTTCACATCATTTGCAAACATGGACACTTTGGAGTCTGTTCCTTCCGTCATGTCATTCACAAATAACAAACAAATAACCCCTGTCGCACCCTGCTGGTTACCAGCGCCCACTCTGACTCCCCGCCATGTACCATGACTCACTGTTGCCTTCCTGACAGGTATTCCCTTATCCATTGTAGTGCCTTCCCTCTTATCCCTGCCTGGTCCTCCAGCTTTTCAACTAATCTCTTGTATGGAACTGTGTCAAACGCCTTCTTACATCCCTAGAAAATGCAATCTACCCACCCCTCTTTCTCTTGTCTTACTGCTGTCACCCTGTCATAGAACTTCAGTAGGTTTGTGACATAGGATTTCCCATCCCTGAACCTGTGCTGGCTCTCGTTGATAAGCTCGTTCCTGTCTAGGTTCTCCACCACTCTTCTACTAATAATCTTCTCCATGACTGTGTATACATGTTAGTGACACTGGTCTGTGGTTTAATGCTTCATGTCTGTCTTCTTTCTTAAAAATTGGGAGTACATTTGGTGCCTTCCATACCTCAGATAGTTGCCCTGTTTCGATAGATGTGTTGAAGATTGCTAGTGGTACACAGTGCCTCTGCTCCCTCTCTCAGGACCCATGGAGAGATGTTATCTGGTCCCATCGCCTTTGAGGTATCTAGCTTGCTTAGCAGCCTCTTTTCTTCTTCCTCGGTTGTATGTATTGTGTCCAACACTTGAAGGAGTGCCCGCCTCTCCATCTTCTGGAGTTCCTTCTGTCTCCTCTGTGAACAGTTCTTTGAATCTCAAGTTGAGCTCCTCACATACTTTGTGATCGTTTCTTGTGATCTCCCCTCCTGCCTTCCTCAGCCTGATTACGTGATCCTTGACTGTTGTTTTTCTCCTGATGTGGCTGTACAACAGCTTCGGGTCAGATTTGGCTTTCACTTCTATGTCATTTTCGTATTGTCGTTGGGCCTCCCTTCTTACCTGTGCACATTCATTTCTGGCTCTATGACTACTCTCCTTATTTTCCTGGGTCCTTAGCTTTCTATACTTCTTCCATTCTCTAGCACACTTGGTTTTGGCCTCTCTACACCTTTGGGTGAACCAAGGGCTTATCCTGGCTTCCTCGTTCTCTTACCCTTGGGTACAAACCTCTCCTCAGCTTTCTTGCATATTGTTGTCACACATTCCATCATCTCATTTAATGACTTCCCTGTGAGTTCTCTGTCCCACTGAACTCTGTAGGAAATTCTTTAAGCTCGTGTAATCCTCTTTCTTGTAGTTTGACTCATTCGTCATGCCCTTCCTGTTTCCCTCTCCATTTGTAACTCTATGTATTCGAAGCTCAGAACTATGTGATCACTGGCTCCGAGGGGTCTTTCATATATGACGTTCTCAATATCTGCACTAAAGGTAAATACTAGGTTCAATCTCGATGGTTCATCCTGCCCTCTCTCTAGTTTCTTTACGTGCTTGGCTAGGTGTGAGTTCCAAACTGGTGCCGCATACTCCAATATGGGCCTAACGTACACGGTGTACAGGGTCCTGAACGATTCCTTATTAAGATGTCAGAATGCTGTTCTGAGGTTTGCTAGGTGCCCATATGCTGCAGCAGTTATTTGGTTGATGTGCGCTTCAGGAGATGTGCCTGGTGTTATACTCACCCCAAGATCTTTTTCCTTGAGTGAGGTTTGTAGTCTTTGGCCCCCTAGACTGCACTCCGTCTGCAGTCTTCTTTGCCCTTCCCCAATCTTCATGAATTTGCATTTTATGGGGTTGAACTCCAGGAGCCAATTGCTGGACCAGGTCTGCAGCCTGTCCAGATCCCTTTGTAGCTCTGCCTGGTCTTCGATCGAATGAATTCTTCTCATCAACTTCATGTCATCTGCAAACAGGGACACTTCGGAGTCTATTCCTTCGGTCATGTCATTCACAAATACCAGAAATAGCACTAGTCCTAGGACTGACCCCTGTAGGACCCCGCTGGTCACAGGTGCCCACTTTGACACTTCGCCACGTACCATGACTCGCTGTCTTCCTGACAAGTATTCCCAGATCCATTGTAGTGCCTTCCCTGTTATCCTTGCTTGGTCCTCCAGTTTTTGCACTAATCTCTTGTGTGGAACTGCGTCAAGCGCCTTCTTGCAGTCCAAGAAAATGCAATCCACCCACCCCTCTCCCTCTTGTCTTACTGCTGTCACCATGTCATAGAACTCCAGTAGGTTTGTGACACAGGATTTCCTATCCCTGAAACCATGTTGGCTGCTGTTGATGAGATCATTCCTTTCTAGGTGTTCCACCACTCTTCTGATAATTTTCTCCATGACTTTGCATACTATACATGTCAGTGGCACTGGTCTGTAGCTTAGTGCTTCATGTCTGTCTCCTTTTTTAAAGATTGGGACTGCATTTGCTGTCTTCCATGCCTCAGGCAATCTTCCTGTTTCGATAGATGTAATGAATATTGTTGTTAGGGGTACACATAGCGCCTCTGTTCCCTCTCTCAGGACCCATGGGGAGATGTTATCTGGCCCCATTGCCTTTGAGGCATCTAGCTCACTCAGAAGCCTCTTCACTTCTTCCTCGGTTGTGTGCACTGTGTCCAGCACTTGGTGGTGTGCCCCACCTCTCCATCTTTCTGGAACCCTTTCTGTCTCCTCTGTGAACACTTCTTTGAATTTCTTGTTGAGTTCCTCACATACTTCACGGTCATTTCTTGTCTCTCCTCCTTCCTTCCTTAGCCTGATTACCTGGTCCTTGACTGTTGTTTTCCTTCTTATGTGGCTGTATAACAGCTTCGGGTCAGATTTGGCTTTCGCTGCGATGTCGTTTTCATATTGTCGTTGGGCCTCCCTTCTTATCTGTGCATATTCATTTCTGGCTCTACGACTGCTCTCCTTATTCTCTTGGGTCCTTTGCCTTCTATATTTCTTCCATTCCCTAGCACACGTGTGTGTGTGTGTGTGTGTGTGTGTGTGTGTGTGTGTGTGTGTGTGTGTGTGTGTGATACTTTAGCATGAGAGTGCAGTCTATAAAACCCACAGTGATAATAATCGCTGCAACCATAAACATGGCTTGATAGAAAACAGCTTGTCGTGGTTAACGTGTTGGTGCCAACAGTTGCAAAACTGTTGAGAGACCACACAATAATTCCAGAAAGAAATACTATCTCTGGAGGTCATGAATGGCTGTCTATGTAGCTGAATCTTCTTATTCTTGGCTCTGAACACTAATGTGTCCAGGGACTCGGCAAAATAAAGATTTCATTGCATCTACTAGAAATGTGACATAACAAAATTTGTGTGATGTAAATGTTTTAGAAAACAGAAAAGTTGAAGGGCGAGAGGTGCAACATTTGTGAATCTACTATGGAAACATTTTGCCAACCAATAGCTTCTTCAGTCCAATACAGAGAAAAACGATGGAAGACAAGGACAAGTTTGAGGTAATCAGTTCCTCATTCTTGAGTCGATGTATTCAGCCCATCAATTTGTATACGAAGGACGATGAAACGAGGGCAGTCAAATTTATTGATAGCTTATAACGCATTTTGGGAGTTGGAAACAAATGGGAATGACGAGGCGGACACTTGGTCACAATGTATATAACAGTGAGAATTGCATATAACTACTGTGAAAACACTGGCTAATTCCAGTAAAACCTCAAACTTAGGTTTTTTTTTAAGCTAAGTACTTGATAGGTACTTTTTGGTATTTTGGGTTTTGATTTCAGCTGTGTCTACTTGTTCGTGGTATTCTTCCTTTTAGTGTCTATACTTCATTAAGTCCTCTTGAGTACCAGTAAATGTAAATGCATTAAAATTAGAGTCATCAAAAGCAAACTATATAGAATCGCCTATGGTATACGAGAGTTCACCTCTGGATATCTAACCGTTGTACCTTAAAAGATCATCTTCCTATGATAAGCAGCTTAGGTGTGACTCCCAGTGCACCCGCTGGGCACTGGTGGTGGTGCGGTGGTCACTCTTGACAACATGACGGCACGTGTTGACAGCATGATGGTCAGGTGAACTCACACTGACGTCAAGGCAGCAGGTGGTAGGTACGGAGAGGCTGAGGTGTGACTTTCCTTCCAGACCTAATCTCTCCCTCACTTTCCTTCGTCCCCTCCTCCCTCTCTCCTTCCCTCACTCCGCACCCCTCTCTCTCCCCCTCTTTTTTTTATACTGCGTCTTACAAGGTTAGTTAAGGGTTCCTAACTTTATTTACAAGCTAAGAAGTGTTACCTTCAACAGCTTATTTTAACTCTCTCTATTATTACGAGACATACAAACGGGGAACAGGATGATGTGTGGTACCTCGACTAAATATTAACGTTATACATAACTGTAAGGTCACCCACACCTCTCTAGTGTTGAAGCCTCTGCTGAAATGACGGATCTATCCTGACTGTCCAGGTGAGAGATGATCTGTTCTCCATTCTGTTCCCTCTCTCTGTATCCCTCTCTCTCTGTATCCCTCTCTCTCTGTATCCCTCTCTCTCTGTATCCCTCTCTCTCTGTATCCCTGTCTCTCTGTATCCCTCTCTCTGTATCCCCTCTCTCTCTATCCCCTCTCTCTCTATCCCCCTTTCCCCCCCCTCCCTGTCCCTCTCGCCTGTTGACTTACTTTAATCAGTCAACTTGTTTGATTACCTTTATTACCATTTCCACAGTAAAGGTAATATTATAAATTTTCTTCAGGTCCATAATAAAAAAATAGTTAGTGATATATCTTTTTGTGTCTTTTGTGAAAACCGAGAGAAAATAATTAAAAATCGAGCACATTATATTCTCTTTGTCGGTAAGATGCTCAGTTATTTTTAAGGTTACCCATCGTTTCTCTGACCTTTGTTCTTTATACCTTGAAAAAGCCTTTCGGGTTTGTTTCCGAATTCTTAGAAAATTTAATTTCGTGGTGCCTTTTAGGTTCTCTTATCCCCCCCCCTTTTTTTAACCTCCCTGTTTTTGTGAATATATTGATTCATAAGATGACTCACCTCTTTTAATACGCCTATAAATTAATTTCTTCTGCCCGGATCATTTCCATTCGATCTTATTTCTCTATTCGGAATAAATGTTCTTCAGGCAGCGTGTAGTGTTTAGAAAACTGTCGTACCGAGAGCTCTTTTCGATACGCCAGTCCACAGATAGGTGTTCTCTAAGCTCATTGTAAACTAAGCGAGAATCTGGGACCATTACTGAATTATCTCTAGTATCATACTCTCATTCAGTACTAAAGGTAATCGATTTTGTGATCGCTCAGGCCAAGTTCCTCTGCAATCTCTCAATAATTAACAAGAGAATCCTTGTTTGCCAGAACCAAATCAAGCAGGTTATTTTCCCTCATTGGTTCTGTCACAAACTGCTTTAAAAACAATTCTGAATTACCTCTAGAAGTCGTTTGACTCTAGATGACCGGACAAGGAATTCCAATCAATTTGACTAAAGATAAAGTCTCATAGAATTACTACGTCGTCGTTCCTTGAAGCCATAACAATTTCCTCCCAGACTAGTCTCCTTTGGGCCCTATCCAAGATTGGAGGATGGTATATTACGCCTAAATTAATTTTTCATAGCCCTCAGAAAATTCTACCCAGACAGTGTGTTCTTTCAGTCTTTATACCCATTTTTATGCAGCAATTCAAGTGTTCTCTGACAAAGTGCTACACCACCTCCCTTCCCATCATTTCACCAACGGGACATACCTGCTGAATGTGACATTCAGCAGCTATGTTACTATTTTTTAAATTAAACCTCGTCTCAGTTATGGCAAATACGTCAATGTTACCAGCACTTGACACTAATCTCAACTCTTCCAACTTGGTTTTTAGCGCTACGACTATTTGTGTCATATATATTAAGAAACCCTCTCTTCTCTTTCCTCTTCTGGCTCATCCCTGCTTCTCTATTTCTATTGCTGTCTTTATCATCTAGTGCCACTGGCTTTCCAGCATTCACTAACTACTCCAATCTGCCTATAACTGGTATCTCCAAATCTCTTAATATTGCTACCCTGATAATTCTCACTGCCCACTTTTGTTGTACCACATTCCATTGCTTTCCCACGAAAACCCATATTTCTAACTATTCCTAGTTTAAAACCCTAACAGCTCCCTAAACTGAGCTAGCTTATGTCTTTACCCCATCCCTAGATAAACGAGCCTCATCCCTGGCATACATGTCATTTCTTCTCTAAAAGTGGTCTCGGTTGTTAATGACTGGTACTGTAATATCCTTACAGTGTGTGTCCAACCAACGATTAATACTAACTGTTCTGGACGACCATTCACTTCCAACACCCATTCTTGGCAAAATGCCATATATAATCGTGTGCCCTCCTTTCTTCCAAATTATGTCCATTGCTCTCCTATACCTGCTAACCATATCCTCACTTCTATGCTTGCCGACATCATTGCCTCCAGCACTGAGGTAGATAATGGGACTTATCCCATTATCATTCATAATGCGGTCAAGACAACAAACAATATCCTACACCCCAGACCCAGAAAAGTAAACCCACTGTCTCCTGCTATCTTCCAAGCAAAAAGACCTATCCATGAACTTAATCTGAATGTCCCCAACAAGGACAATACTTTTACCTTCCTTCATACAGTTTGTATCCACTGTAGTCGACTCACATTCGCCAGGCAGCACAGAGAACGAGTTGGAGGTCTTTCCAGAAGTCTCATGGATCTTTGTCGTCTATACCTCTCCATCCTCCTCCTTGACCCTTGGCTTCATTTCAGTCTGCACACTCTCCAACCTCCTTTCACTACCTGAGGATTCACAACAGGAGTCCTAGGAATCTTCTTGTTTTCCTCAGCTAGACGCCTTATTTCTCGCATGGCTTCCTCCAGCTCCTCAACCTGCTGGTACACTTGCTCAATAGAGAACATCATTGGTTCAGTTTCATAGAGAGCTCAAAGTACGTTCTCACACTATACACATCACTTTATCATTGCTGTCTCGACTAAATTTTGCTGATTATCATAAGTCTCAAGTCCTTTTCACATTCTGTATGACTTTGATAGGGAGTGCAGTAAGCTGTTATGGGACGAAATTCATAAGGCATCTAGATATGAAAATGTTGTGATAATGGGAGATTTTAACTTTAGACAAATTGATTGGAACAATATGACAGGAAATCTTGAGTTTAGTGACTTTCTTGATGCGGTTCAGGATTGCTTTTTAGAACAGTTTGTGACAGAGCCAACTAGAGGAAACAATCTGCTTGACTTGGTTCTTGCCAACAAAGATTCACTAATTAATAATATTGAGGTTAATGATGAGCTTGGGGAAAGTGATCACAAATCACTTAGTTTCATTATATCATGGAATTACCCAGATAACTGCAATCAAATCTCTGTCCCAGATTTTTGCTTGGCCGACTTCATGGGACTGAAAAATTACCTGGGTGGGCTAAATTGGGATGCCCTGACTATGGGTCAGGTAGGTGATCTTGCTTGCCAATATGACGTTTTTTAGAGCATAGTTCTAGCTGCCCAGACAACTTTTGTTCCGAGTAGGGTAATTAGATCTAACAAAAATGATCCCAAATGGATGAACAATAGATTAAAACATCTCATTGGTCAAAAGAGAGGCATATATAGGCGTATCAAAAGAGGGGATGGGCAGTTAACAAATCAATATATTCAATTAAAGAGAGAAATAAAGAAAGGAATAAGAATAATCTCAAGACAAATGACAGTTTTTTGATCGTCAATATGGCTTCAGGAAAGGTTACTCTGCTGCTGATCTGTTGTTAAACCTCTCCACTAAGTGGCACCAGTCACTGGATGAATCCAAAGTCAGCTGTGTGGTAGCACTGGACATTGCTGGCGCTTTCGACCGGGTGTGGCACCAGGGCCTCTTAGCAAAACTTCAAGCACTGGGAATTGCAGGCTCTATGCTATGTCTCCTCAGTGATTACCTTCATGGTAGATCTCTAAGTGTAGTTCTCAGTGGAACGGAATCAGCAAGACATCCTATTGGGGCAAGTGTTCCACAAGGAAGCGTGCTGGGACCATTGTTATGGAATGTCTACTTCAACGACCTTCTTCATCTCATCCCAGAATCACATGCATATGCAGACGACTGTACACTGACATTCACTTATCCAAGAGAAGAAATGCCAGCTGCTCTAAGCTACATCAATCACCAGCTGAGAGCTATATCAGCTTGGGGAAATAGATGGCAAGTAACATTTGCACCTGAGAAAACGCAATTGATGATCGTCTCTAGGCACCATGATGGTAATGCTGGTGCAGTAGTAAGGATGAATGGGAGGGTGTTGGTACCTGGAGAAGTTGATATCCTTGGGGTGAAATTTGACTCCAAACTAACCATGAAGAACCATGTTGTAAATCTTGCAAACAAGGCAGCCAGGAAGCTTACAGCACTTCGCCGTATCTCGCATCTGCTTGACAGTAGGGGTTGCAAGATTCTGTACGAGGCACAAGTACGCTCACACCTTGAGTATGCTCCACTTTCTTGGTTTGCCTGCCCCCTTCCCTCTCATCTGCGACTGCTTGACAGAGTAGAGAACAGAGCAAGATGTCTCTTATCTCGCCTGGACCCATCCTGGATAGATCTGTCATTTCAGCAGAGCCTTCAACATAGGAGGGATGTGGGTGGCCTTACTGTTATGTACAAGGCCAATATTGTCAAAGTACCACACTTGGATCCACTTCGAGGACAGCGTGAAACAAGCTTTTATGCCACAAGACGGGCAGAAAGCAGCAACTTCATTCTGGCTGTACCCTTCTCCAGAACATCACTCCATCTGAGATCCTATATACCCAGGATGACTCGAGTATGGAACACATTCGTACAGCATAATGATGTCAACGAGATAAAGTCAGTTGATCAAATGAAAAGGCTGGCCCACAGATGGCTCCAACTTCATCCTGTTCCCTACTTGTATGTCTCATAACAATAAAAATGCTTTCAAATGAGCTGATGTAGGTAACAGCTCTTAGCTTGCCAATAAAGTTAGGAATCCTTACCCTGTAAATAGCTTGTCAATAAAGCTAGGGATCCTTAACCTTGTCAAACCCTGTGTAAAAAAAAAAAAGCAAAAAGGGATTATGAGGCTAAGGTCGCAAAGGATTCGAAGACTAACCCAAAAGGGTTCTTTCAGGTATACAGAAGTAAGATTAGGGACAAGACTGGCCCACTTAAGAGTAACTCTGGTCAGATCACTGACAGTGATAAGGATATGTGTGAAATTCTCAATACCTACTTCCTCTCAGTTTTCACCCAGGAAAATACTAGCAAAATTCCTGAAATAGATTATGTAGAACAGGACGATAATAAACTATGCACGATTGCAGTAACTAGTGACATGGTCCTCAGACAAATAGAGAAATTCAAACCTAACAAATCCCCAGGCCCTGATGAACTGTTTGCAAGGGTGTTAAAAGAATGTAAAGAGGAACTTAGCATACCTTTGGCTAATCTTTTTAACATATCACTACAAACTGGCATAGTGCCTGATAAGTGGAAAATGGCAAATGTAATATCTATTTACAAGGCAGGTGACAGGTCCTTGGCTTCGAACTATAGACCAACAAACCTTACCTCCAAAGTGGGAAAATTTATAGAATCAATAATTGCCGAAGCAATTCGAAGCCATCTTGATAGGCACAGATTGATTAATGAATCTCAACACAGTTTTACAAAGGGTCGTTCCTGTCTTACGAATTTACTAGCATTTTTCACTAAGGTGCTTGAGGAGGTAGATCATGGTAATGAATATGATATTGTATATATGGACTTCAGTAAAGCTTTCGATAGAGTTCCACATCAAAGGCTATTGAGAAAACTTAAGGCACACGGAATAGGAGAATTTTTTTTCTGTGTAGAGGCATGACTGACAAATAGGCAGCAGAGAGTTTGCATAAATGGGGAGAAATCAGAATGGGGGCACGTCATAAGCGGTGTTCCTCAGGGGTCAGTGTTGGGCCCGTTGTTGTTCACAATTTACATAAACGACATAGATGAGGGAATAAATAGCGACATAAGGAGATTTGCTGACACCAAAATAGGCCGTCTAATTCATTCTAATGAGGACACTAGAGCACTCCAGAATTATTTGAATAGACTGATGCAATGGTCGGAGAACTGGCAGATGCAGTTTAATATAAACAAATGCAAAGTTCTAAATGTTGGACATTAAAATAATCATGCCACATATAAACTAAATAATGTAGATCTTAATACTACTGATTGCGAAAAGGATTTAGGTGTTCTGGTTAGCAGTAATCTAAAACGAAGACAACAGTGCATTAGTGTTTGCAATAAAGCTAACAGAATTCTTGGCTTCATATCTAGAAGTATAAATAATAGAAGTCCCCAGGTTGTTCAACTCTATATATCCTTGGTTAGGCCTCATTTAGACTATGCTGCTCAGTTCTGGTCACCATATTACAGAATGGATATAAATGCTCTGGAAAACGTACAGAGGAGGATGACAAAGATGATTCCATGTATCAGAAGTCTTCCCTATGAGCATAGACTGAGGGCCCTGAATCTGCCCTCTCTCGAAAGGCGTAGAATTAGGGGGGATATGATCGAGGTGTATAAATGGAAAACAGGAATTAATAAAGGGGATGTAAATAGTGTGCTGAAAATTTCCAGCCAAGACAGGACTCGCAGCAATGGTTTCAAGTTGGAAATATTCAGATTCAGGAAGGATATAGGAAAACACTGGTTTGGTAACAGAGTTGTGGATGAGTGGAACAAACTCCCGAGTACAGTTATAGAGGCTAAAACGTTGTGTAGTTTTAAAAATAGGTTAGATAAATACACGAGTGGGTGTGGGTGGGTGTGAGTTGGACTTGACTAGCTTGTGCTGCTGGGTCTGGTGTTGTGCTCCTTCCTTGAGTGGAGGTGACCAGACTAGGTGGGTCATTGGGCTCATCCGGGGGGGAATGGACCTGCTCCGCATGGGTCAGTAGGCCTGATGCAGTGCTCCTTCTTTATGTTCTTAAGTGGCTGGGATGACCCAGGCAGCAGTAACAACGGCTGCTCTTATATCTTTGCCATCCCCTGGGACGATCCAAGCTCCAGTGATAGCCTAATTGCAAGTACTGCTGCACCAACATACAAGGAACCTATAGTGACAAAAAAACTGACGGTGACTACAACGAAATGGATCAAATATGACCAAAAGAGGACGACCGGCATTCAAATACCAGACCTGCTACCAATCGTACAACCCGACAAGAGACGTTTTCCACTACACTGAAACATTTGACCTCCATATCAACTGCACCAGACAAAATAGGAGAAAACCTAACAACAAAACTCCAAGGAAACTAACAGGTCTGTATTGACGGTTTTTTCCCTCAGTGCCAAATGAGCGAAGGAAGTGAACATTTAAACATGGTTGACTGGCATTCAAACACCAGCTGCCACCAGATGTACAACTAGCAAAGCAACGTTCTCAACTATACTGACCGTAACTGACCATCATAGCAACTGCACCAGTGTTAATAGGAGGGAAACATAGGAGACATCGCCAAATCTACAAAGCAAAACTCTAAGGAAACTGTCAGGTTGTAGCGGCGGTTCTTTCCCTCAGCGCCAAATCGCGGGAAGGAAGTGAATAGTTAAACAGTCAAGGATGTTTTTTCAATATCTGACCTCCATATCAACTGATCAGTGTACAGTGGGAGGGAAACAGGAGAAAACACCAATTCTAACGACAAAAATCCAAGGAATCCGTCAGGTTGTAGTGGCCGCTTTTTCCCTCAGTGCTTTTAAAACTGGTTGAAACATCACCTCTATGGTCAGGATCAGTCAACAACAGGACGCAGCCCCGCTAAATGGGACTGAGGAGACTTTGGACAGATAATGCCATTGATTAAAACACTTATTCTGGCAGGATGGAAATGAGTTAGAAGTGTGATTATCGTAGGGGTTCTTAAGGAGATACGAGGGTTGAAGGTAAACACCTTGTTGGATGGTAACACTATATTGTCAGACTGTGGATGAGAGGTGGAAGCCCAGGCCTACTGTGTTCTGCCTGCTTCTATGTCTATCTGTCGAGTGAGGAAGAGGCAGCTCGTCACTCACGCTGCATCCCGTGACGTCATACAGTCACTCGGCCTAATAGGGATCTTCTATATAAAGCACATGAAAGGTACTATAATATGCTATACAACACATACAAGGGGATCAGCAACTATGATGACAGCTCGGTCATGTTACATATGTCGTCTCGACATACACTATGCTATAGACTGAACAGGCAGGTGGTTCTGGGCTGATTCTATACAATAACAAATTCATATATAACTTAAAACTAATGGATGGTATCATACTGGATGTTAACAAAGTGAGTTTTACGTAATGGGTGTTAACGTAATCACTTTCAACGTAATGAGTTTCATTGTAATGCATTACGACTTATAAGAACAAATCATTGTACAATATGGATGGAATTGATCGATCGATCTGTATTCATGCACTCTACGGATTCTGAGGAAATAAATATATATATACAAGGTGAAATTATCAGCAAAGGCATCTGGTGCACACTCAGATCATTACTGTCAAATGCTCAGAATACGGAGGGAACGTGAACACGAAAAAAAAAAATTCTGAAAAACTGATCAGTTAATAACAAACAGTTGACAATTTCCTTCATCTCGGACATCTAGTTATACAGACTATGTACACTTAAACCCAATTCTGCGAGGGTGAGGTTTACATATGCAGAATGGTTATCATCTCTGGGAGGATCGAATTCCTCTGCAATGGCTAACACATGCCTTGACTGAGGGAGATCTGAACGAGTATCTACGAAAGATACTTGTGGGTTTCTCATTACTTGTCGAGTACACAAGGAGTAACGACATTCAGGTTGATTATCTGAGTATTTGAGGTAGAGGGTACAGAGTCAAGAGGATTTTCAGCATCTGTCACATTAGTCTGGGTAGCAATATCATCAACATCGCATACTAATTTCATATGATCTAAATGCGATTCTTTGTACTTACCAGTACTAATTTCTCTAACCTTATACTTATTGCCAGAGATATGTTCTACAACTCGATAAGGACCAACAAACTTTTGATCGAGTTTAGGCATTTCGGATGTTTTGTTGAAATTTGTCAGCATTACTCTTGAACCTACTTTAACTTTTGACGGCTTAGCATGGCTATTAGTTACTCTAGTAAATTCTGCTGTTGATTTATAAAGTGTTTCACGGATTCTTCTAAAAACACTGAGCTATGCTGGTACGAGCTGCTACGAAATCATCAGGGTTGTAATTGGGTTTCGGAGTGGAATATAACAACTCATAGGGTAAACTCTTGTCTACACCATACAATGCATAATGTGGGGTATCACCTATGGAAAAGCACTGTAAGCAGAATTTATGGCACATTGAACATCTGGTATAACTTCATTCCAAGTTTCACTATTGGGGTTGATAGTGGCTCTCAAGACATCAAGTACTTTCTTATTGGTTCGTTCAGCTAACCCATTGCTGGCAGGATGATGAGGAACAATGGTGGATTTAGAGATCTTGTACAAAGTACACAAATTTTCAAGAATCTCATTACAGAATTCACCTCCATTATATGTTACTAAGGACTTAGGGGTGGTATGCCTGCAGATAATGCGTTCTTTAAACGCTTTAGCTACTGTCTCAGCAGTCTTATCTGCAATAGGAACTCACAATATCTGGTGAAATGGTCTACCATAACACACAGATGTTTGTTGCCTTGGAGGGAACATTTAAAATTGGTTAACAAATCAAGGGCAACTCTTTCCCACGGTTAGCTAGTGGTTGGGTACACTTGGATTGGATTAGGACCATTGACATTTCCTTTGTGTTGCATACAAACACTACATTTCTTAACATACTCTGAAATGTCAGTTGCCATACGTGGCCAAAAGTACTTCATTCTGGCTTGTTTCACAGAAAGATCTATACCAGGGTGTGCAACACCTGGTGCATCATGAACTATATGTAGAGCTACGTTCACTAGTGACTGTGGAATTACTAACTGGTAAACTCTTCTGCTAGGAGTACCCAACTCGGCTGTTCGATACAGTAACTCTTGGCTCATTACAAAGTCACTGATGGGTGCTGGTGGCTTCACAGTCAGAATAAGATCTTCCTGGATCAGGAATCGAATCACACCAGACCACATGGGATCTGTTCTTTGGGCATTCTTTACATCCTCGGCAGTAAATGGAGGATCTGCAGTAACTACACTAATGTGTCACGATAAAGCATCTGTGACTACATTTGACTTGCCAGGTAAATGTTCAAAAGTGGGATTGAACTCTTGGATAGTCAAGGTCCATCTGGCTAACCTTCCAGTAGGTTGTTTATTCTGGAATAAAGGTATCAGTGGTGCTTGGTCTGTCAAGACATGAACAGGGTACTGGTAAATAATGTCTCGGAAGTGCTTTAAAGACCATACTATTGCTAAAGCTTCTTGCTCCGTTACTGTATAATTACGTTCAGCCTTCGTAAGGACTCGGCTAGCAAATGCAACTGCGTTGTACTTGCCATCGGTCTTCTGAGCTAGTACGGCACCTACACCAATGGGAGCGGACGTTAGCTTTTCTTTTAGTGTCTGGAATGCTCTTTCTTGACGGAAGGTCCAGACTAAAGGAGCATCTTTCTTAAGCAATTCAGTTAGAGGAGCTGCTATTGAAGAAAAATTAGCAATGAAAGATCTATAGAAACCTGCTAGACCCACAAAGGATCTTACAGCATCAGCAGTTTTGGGGGATGAAAAATTTAGTACTGCCGTTACTTTACTTTGATCAGCCGTAACCCCTCTAGGAGTGACTACATGACCAAGAAACTTAATTTCTGATCTGAAAAATTGACATTTAGACAGCTTGATCTTTAAATTGGCTTCTTCAAGCTTACCAAACACTATATCAAGTCTTTTCAGATGTGCATCCACATCTTCGGACATGACGATTACGTCATCTAAGTATACCATAAGTGCTTTACCTATAAGACCTCTAAAGATATTGGTTATGAGTCTCGAGAATGTGATAGGAGAGGATCGTAATCCAAAAGCCATTCGAAGGAAGTAATAATGACCTGTGGGAGTAGAGAATGCGGTAAACTCTTGGCTGTCCTCGTGAAGAGGGACTTGCCAAAACCCTTGTAACAAGTCCAGGGTCGAGAAGACTTTATCTCCGATATTGCGTAAAAGATCACCAAGTACAGGAAGTGGGAAGCGATCTGGAATAGTTTTCGCATTTAACTTCCTAAAGTCAATAACTGGGCACCAAGTACCATCCTTCTTAGGCACTAGGATCAAGGGCGCATTCCAAGGTGAATTACTAGGTGCAATAACTCCATCATCGAGCATTTGATTGATCAGTTCTTCTGTGACAGCAACTTGGGAATGAGGCATTCTGTATGCAGGTATATAGATAGACCTAGTACCAGGTTCAAGTGGAATACAATGGGACATTAAGTTCATTATACCCATCTTCTCACCTGGTAAGGCAATGGCTTTACGGCGTTTGTTCAACAGCATCAACAAACGCTTGACTTCGTCTGGGAAGTCAGTGGGAGCTAAGTCTTTCTCCTCAACTGGTGGAATGGATTGATCCAGTGGAGTAGATGAGGTCTCAACTGTTGAAATAGCACCGACCCACTGGTTAGGTGGCACGTCATCCTGTACTTGAACAGGGTAAGGATAGTGAACCAGGTCAACGAGATTGGTATTTGTTCTGAGACGAACACTGACCTGATGTGTTAGCAAGGAATAAATGGATCTTACTGTCTCTTACAACGTGTAAGGAAGGTTCAACAAATAAACCCTTGACCTTGCAGGAATCACTGTCAACTAGGACGTTATCACCATCTGGAACATTAGGAACAGCAACAGACACTCTAGTGAGAGCACTAGCCGCAACAGAGACGTCTTTCTGCAGACGGCATGCGACATCAACAAGAGATGGCATTACTAGTTTCAAGTAATCGTTTTCCAACAAGGCGTCCCCTGTGGAGAAACTACTACTTGGACTAGCAGACATTGCAGAGATAGGCTGAGCACTCAAAGCAGTCTGAGCATCCTCGGACACCTGAGGCAATACACTATCTTGCATATCTGAAGGTGTAGGTGGAACACAGATGGGAGTGACAGAGTTACTAGTGCCTGACCGCTTGGGTACGCTACTGGAGAATGCATTGGCTTGTTAGGACTTAATCCGTACATCGTACTCTGCGGCAGTATGGCAGATTTCTGATCCAAGCTGGTAACCCCAAAATGGAACGATCAAGTCGTCAATTTGGGCATGCCATTGGTAGGGGTCGAGCACAATGCGTAAGTCTCGCATGGAAGCAAATCCCAGTAGGTCACCAGGGAAAGTAATCTGGTCGACAACAAGAAAAGCAGCAGTAAAGTCTCTACCTTGGATAGAAAAGGTGAGCGAAGTCTGACCTCGGACACGCAGAAGGGAACCAGCTACTCCACTAAGGGAGGTTACAGTAGTTGGTTCAACGAGGAGGACACGTCGTAACTGCTTCTCTTTAAACAAGCTAGACCTGATGATATTAACTTGTGCACCAGAGTCCATGAACACATGAATGGGCGCATTATGGATAGAAGCTTGTACCAAAGGACCTATCGTTTCGTTAGAAGTTATGTGCAAACAGAAAGGTGGGTTGTCATCAGAGAATGCATTTTCTACTTCATCCCCAAATTCCTCTACGTCAGAGATGTGTGAAGCAACATCAACAGTGAGGTTGTCATTCTCAAGACTGGCTAAGGCTTCATAGGAATTTTGAACTGGGATGGTGTACTCGTTATCACCTACTGTCACGACTGGACGAGTAGACTGGGGTGCTCGGATTCCCCCGAATTGGAAGAATGAGCCTGGTTCTTGTTAGTTTGAGAACCACGACATCTGTTTCCTCTTCTGGCTCTGTGGTTGGAACAGCCATGGAAAGATCTAGAGTACTGCAGGTTGTAGAGAGCATTGCACTCAGATGTGTCATGTCCATGTATTCTATGATAAGTACAGTTGGGAAGATCTGACTGGTACTCATCTTCAGTACGACGTCTCTTAGGATGACTATCAGGACAATTAACTGCAATATGTTAGGTAAGACACATATGCAACAGTTAGGTATCTTTATTATGAAACGTTTCGCCTACACAGTAGGCTTCTTCAGTCGAGTACAGAAAAGTTGATAGAAGCAGAAGATACTTGAAGACGATGTAATCAGTCCATCATGATGGATTGATTACATCGTCTTCAAGTATCTTCTGCTTCTATCAACTTTTCTGTACTCGACTGAAGAAGCCTACTGTGTAGGCGAAACGTTTCATAATAAAGATACCTAACTGTTGCATATGTGTCTTACCTAACAACCTGTCGGTATTTTATACCATTTTAATGTTCAATCTGTCAGACACTGCAACACAAGGGTATCTTGGTACAGACCTGCAATCAACTTCGACAACTTCCACTAGTGGGAGCGGCTGGATTTGAGAGGGACCTGACCTCTCAACATCTGAGTTCTTACCTCTTCTAGTGACCTACGTCTCACCTCTTGGCGCTATATAAAGCTCCATCCTGTCACTTCATCTCCATATTGTTTCATACTATGGAACAATGCTCTTCTCCAGACTGAGGGACTGACCACCTCAAAACTTTAAGGGTGATGGACTGATTACATCGTCTTCAAGTATCTTCTGCTTCTATCAACTTTTCTGTACTCGACTGAAGAAGCCTACTGTGTAGGCGAAACGTTTCATAATAAAGATACCTAACTGTTGCATATGTGTCTTACCTAACAACCTGTCGGTATTTTATACCATTTTAATGTTCAACTGCAATATGGCCACGGAAACCACAATTGCAGCAAGTTTTTTGACTGTGGGTACTGTACATACTACGGGTGCTACGGGAATGATGGCTCTTAACACTAGCTTTGGATGATGGACGCGAGTGATTAAGGTTGGGAGTTCTGATAGTAGCACAAACAAGACGAAGTACAGGAGTAGACAAAGTGGTTGGCGTAGACTTACGATAAGGGAAGGTTCCCTCGGGACACAAATTACGTACATGGATGAGAGCTGCGAGCGGTCCCATAGTAGCATTTAGAGGACTAGAATTGTACACATACATAAATGCCGGTGGCATTAGTTGTTTAATAACTCCGAATGCTGCTAATTTAGCAAACCCTTCAAGAGCTGGTTTATCGTTATCTTTAAGGTACTTGGAATTTTGACCTGCTTTAACGAATGAGGACATTAGGTTATTAAGACGAAGGGCAAACTCATCTAATGACTCCTCTCTCCTCGGAGCTGTGCACACTAATTCTTTGAGAACGACAAAAGGATCGGTTTCTCACACCGGTTCAAGATAGTTACGAATTAACTGTTCATAATCTTGTCACCTGGTTAAGTCTTGAAAGTCCTTCATACTAATTAAGTTGAACACATGTGAGGCGGCTGGAGAACGGGCTAGACTCTCCTTTCCAATACTGATTAAACAACTGATGGAAGACCATCAACTGAAGCATTAGCTCTGGCTCGAACAGCAGTAAATCAACCTTCTAGGTTGTCTGGGTCACCATTGAATAATGGCATAGCATCATACGGATCACGACTGAAATTACGCAAACTAGAAGTCTGAGTGTGTCTATTAATTGATACAGGATTACTCGAATTGTGAACTGATGCATTACTGGTTGTACTAGCAGCATTTGCTGAGGCATCGCTTGAGAAGACTTGAGACATGTTTGCAAAATGTAAAACAAGAATTTAGAGAAACAAAAGAAAATGTGACTGAGGAACACACGACACAGTGAACTTAAATGGGAAGAAAATACTTAACTATTCTGCATAGGTAATTAAAAATTGACAGGTCACACTGTAAGCAAGGAAACTTACACAAGAAAATACTCAACTGAATAAACATTTTGAAAATCAAGAGAACTTGTACTTTACTCAAATCTAATTTGCTCAAATTTACTGTAAAATTGAATGAATGGCACAGTGAGTTGTCTTTACTCTCAGTGCAATAGGGAAATTCAACAATAAAATGATGAATCAATCAAAAAATTTTAAAATGGACTTAATAAATCTTGTGCAAAATTAAGAAAAACTGGGGAAAACAATTCACTAAAAATAAAATAAAATGGTACACAAAGAATAAAATGTTATGCACAGAACAGAGCATAAAAAACTGCACTGAAATAAACTGTAGCAATATTGCAAATAACAATTGCTAATCAAAAGTACTGTACAGCACTACACAAAATTTCTGAAAGAAAAATTTTAATGGCAACACAATGCTTGCACAAGAATTATTGCAAAATGAGTCAATGTGCAATGATAAAAAAATATTACACAAGAAAATACAGTTTACAAGATTAAAAAAAAATATTAGCAAGGAATGAACTGAGTGAACACTAACTCTTAACTGCAGCTAAGCAACACGTACTGAACAAGCAAAAGAACAATTTACTTTAAATGAACAACTTAAAAATTGCACTAAGAGTGAATTTGTTCAATGAAACATGTAAAATAATAGGTGCAAAAACACAGAACAAAAAGGGTTGAACACTTAGTGATGCAGAACACAACACATCAATATAAACACAATACTAGAATTTTCTTGCTATGAAACTTGATGTGTGAAAAATGATAAAATAATTTTCTTGCTTGCACAAAACAATGACACTATTGTCTGTGGAAATAAGACAAATTAGACACTGGCTAAATGAAAGAATTAACACAAAAATGTTCATAACAGAGAGAACAAAGCAAGAATACACAAATGCTGGGAGGAAAATATAACAGACAACACTGAGTTGTGATGCAGAATATAAGGTAATAAATTACTGAATTACTTCACTGGAATACTGTGAACACAAGGTGATTCTGAAGTGTAAACACAAGTTCTATACTGCTCATATGTGTTGCACACACAACAAAGGAAAAACACTAAGGTACTTACTTCAAGTGTATAAAAAAAAAAGAAGCACAACACAACAGACATGAAATTATGCACGAAAATTAACATTGAATTAAGAAGATAAAAAAAATATTGCAATCAGTATATAATAAACACTGAGTCTAAACAAGAGTTACTGAATGTCACTAAGAAATCACTGGAACATAAAAAGAAATGTCTCAACACTCGCAAATGTCTATGAAAAATATCACTGTAGCGACTTGGTGAGGAATGAGGTAGATGGTGGTGGAGGATGTTTATGTCGTCTTGCGGCTGGCTACTGTCCTCTGCACATGTTATCATAGAATTGTGCTTACATTGATGATAGACTTCACACAGGAGGCTTTCAACGGTGGCGCCACTGACGAAGACACACTCTAGCTCTTGACCCCCTATGTGGTCCTTAAAATATGGTGCTAGTACCCGTAATAAGAGTACAATAACACAGTGGTAGTAGTTGGGTGAGTGGGCTGAAGCAGGGCTGAGGCCGGGCACTGGCGAGACCGCATGGTGAGTGGGCCTATGGGATGAATGGCATAAGCCTCACTGGGGACACCCTCACTGGCGCAAAAATATTTCTAAGCCGGCTGGCTTAAAAACAAACCCACGAATTACCACAACACTACAGGGATGAAAAAGCACTCAGAATGGCTTGGAGCTTGAAGTACAAAGCGATGAGAAGACTGTACCCACGTGGTTTGCTTGAATACTGGGTTAGTCACCTGGCTTAGTTGCTGGCTGGCTTGGCTTATCTTAACCCTTCACACAGAATGGCTCAATAACTTCTAATGATGAGCACAGCAGGGGTGGAAAGCTGGCCTCTCAGGCAAAGGCTGGATGATGTAAAGCTAGGCTGGACTGGACTCCCTCACCACAGACTTTCTACTGGTTTGGCTTACTTTGCAAACTCGGGTCAACCCCTCGGGAGTGATGCAAATAAGCAGATAAACACTAAGAGACTGACCAGTAAATAATGTAGAGGCTGGTAGAAGCTTGCGGGGGTAGCTGGCTGGCTGGGTCGGCCTAGCGGCCTAGCGTCAGGAGATGGCGACCGTCTCGGTAGAAATTTATCTCCAGAAATCGCTGTAATCGTCAGAATTACAGGCCCTCCGTTGCCACCAATTTATCGTAGGGGTTCTTAAGGAGATACGAGGGTTGAAGGTAAACACCTTGTTGGATGGTAACACTATATATTGCCAGACTGTGGATGAGAGGTGGGAGCCCAGGCCTACCGTGTTCTGCCTGGTTCTATGTCTATCCGTCGAGTGAGGAAGAGGCAGCTCGTCACTCACTCACGCTGCATCCCGTGACGTCATACAGTCACTCGGCCTAATAGGGATCTTCTATATAAAGCACATGGATGGTACTATAATATGCTAAACAACACATATAAGGGGATCAGCAACTATGCTGACATGATAGGTGAAGCCGAACTGTGAAGTGAGGAGTGAAGGGGGTTTCTTAAGGGGATAAGTGTAGTGGGTTTGTGAAGATAACAGGAAATCTACTAGTAATCAGTGGTGACTGCTGGAGTGGCTACTAGACCATTGCTAGGTGACTGAAAGCGATCAGTTTTTTTTTTTTTTTTTAATTTTTTTTTTGTTGTTGTGAATTGATGGAGTGAAGAGTGAACATGGCTGGCATTAGAGGGGTACAGGCTGTCATGATTATATTTTTCTTTCTCCTGGAATTCGCTGAAGAAGAAAATCAGTCATGGGGACTGGAAAAGGCACCTTGCACACATCTTCGACTCGTCTGATGCACAACTGAAAGATTCATGGTGTAATAACGTTGGTAGAATTACCGACATTATGCTAGAGAAAAGGACATGTGGCAACGTACCGCTCTCTAGCTTTTTCAAAAACAATAGAGGGACTCAAAATGAATATATGGGAAACTAAGTGAGGTGAGAAAGCATAAGCACTTGCAGTAGGCACTTGTTTTTGTTGTTGGCAGTGTCAGTAGTAGCATCAGCAGTAGTAGAAGTGCATACGAATGTTGGTCGATTGTTGTGGCTGGCATACTGGAGGATGTATATTTTAGATAGGCTTTGAAATGAACAAAGGAAGGATGTCCGCTCTTAACGGTTATATATATATATATATATATATATATATATATATATATAATATATATATAATTATATATATATATATATATATATATATATATATATATATATATATATATATAATATATATAATTATATATATATATATATATATATATATATATATATATATATATATATATATATATATATATATATATATATATATATATATGTATAGTGACCTACAATGACTTTGGCAATGGTGTTGAGGTTGAGCAGGTCAAGTAGTGTCACTCAGCAGGTGGTCACCCGCTGAAATGTTGCATTAACTACCCAGACTAATTTAGAACACAGGTCTCTAATTACGTCTCCATCTTCAGGTTCACCGGGACGAAGTGCGTCGTTGGGAAGTAATTGGGTGAGGGGAGAAAGGCGAGAGCACTGGGTGGTTCCTTGATGGGATAATGGAGGGCACATTGAGGCAGTCTAATTATGGGGTACATGAAGTGGAGGGAAGAGATTTCCATAATTATGGTCAACAAGAAGAATAAAAATTTATCCATGTGGAAGAGACTAGAGGGAGACGGCCCTCCCCCCAACCGATTCCAGGAGAGGGACATGATCACTACTGGTCAAGTTTATGCCCAAGAAGGAGTTCATATGAACATAAGTCTAGGACTCGTTGTTCAGGATAACACTCGAAGGAGTTAACAGGACTCCAAAATAACTCTGTCTGACATCTAGCAACCTACATCCCACATAGAACAGTGGGCATTAAAGTCGTATCAGGAGAAATGGGCAGGGCAACCCACAGATTAGATCAGTAAGAACAGCGGTCTAAAACCCAATGTAAATAGACTAGAGGTATTGACTGAGGTGACGGTTCACATATGTGCAACATTTTTGTTTTTTATTTTGTAGATGTTCCGCCAGCCAGTGACTATCAATACATTACAGGAACATAGACGGAATATTGTGCAAGGTAATCACTGCCTCAGCCACAAAGAATTATATACAGAAGGCAGTAGAGGACGAGGTAATGAGTCCCTTAGACTATGCGCATGTGTGAAGCACCGCAGTCTTGATGACTCTTATATGGCGCTTATATGGTGGAGAATAATGTGATCCTTTATTGACAACGTTTCGCCCACGCAGTGGGCTTTATCAAGTCACAGACAGCAATTAGAGGAAGATCTGTTTTTGACGATAATTCCCACTGCGTGGGCGAAACGTTGCCAATAAAAGCTCACATTATATTGCTTAAGTGTTTATATTTTCATTGTGTCTGTATTTTATACCATTTCCACCTGCTCCTAGGCTGAGAGTCTGATTACCTCTTCTACAGTCTTCCTTTTACGTCTCAGTACTGTACTGATAAAGCCACTGATTGGCGAAACGTCTACAAAATAAAGATACCCAAATGTTGCACATGTGTCTAATTTATGATCATATTAGGATTAGGATTAAGACGACGAGAGCTGTCGTGAAATGGGAAGGAAGAAGGATAAGGAAGGATGGAAATAACTGGAAAAGGATGGGAAGGAGAGGAAGAGGAGGAATCAAGGCAAGTGGCCCAACCACTTTAGAATATGTGGTACCGAAGTACTGGAGGCGTAGATGGAGAGGCTTGAATGATGTCGTTGATTGGTGCTCTAGGAGAGGATGGCGAAGGCAGCGGCGGTAGCTGAGACTGTCAGTAGGCAGCAAGCAGGACGAGTTATTTTTTCGATAATGCGGTTATCAATGTGTGGAATTTTGTTTTAGAGAGTTGTATCACACCTATGGGAGCTCTGTAGAAGAGTTCGTTGGTTTGGAGTTGGTGGATTATCTGTTCGACTTTAGGGTATGGCGTTTCGTCGGTGGTGTACGTTGCAGTTTTGTCTTTGAGATGTTGGACGAGTTCTAGGCGATCCATTGGGGGTGGGGCAATGCTTCATAGTGTAGAACACGAGTCCTCTGTGTTTAGCCCATAGTGTTCCAGGTAATCGACGTGGTCGAGGTGGAGAAGGCGGTGGTGAAGTTGAAGAAGGCAGTGGTGCTTCGTTTTCAGCTTCAGTAGGCGAATTAGAAGATGTTTCTGGTGGCAAGGCTTCTGATTGGTTGGATTCAGTAAAGGTTTGTGGCGGTGGAGGCTTCTCATTGGTCGTTGTTGGATTGACGTCACTAGTTGGTGGTGTTGATGGAACTTCTGCAGAAGAGTTGGTGATTAAGTCTTTGGTGAATTTGAGAATTTCTTCAGAAGGTGGAGATGCTGGAAATGTAAATGCTTGCATGTTATTCAATGCAAATAACTCGTTGATGGCAGAGTTAAAGGATCCAGGAACAGCCATGTTTTGCCTACTATACGTGAGCGTATAGTAGACAATAGTGAATCTTCGTTACGTCACAAGTTGGAGGAGTGATGGTGGTGGTGGTGGAGGAGGCGGGCTGAGTAGAGGCTTGAAGTAATTTTGTAGTGTCTGCTTGCAACTTCGCAATTGCGGCATACATTGGTGTGTTGTTGGTAGATTTTTTCTTTGTTGCATCTTGTTTCTTCATATCCTTTCTTGTAGGACATTTTGCCGCCAATGTATGGTGATCATTACTTTTGCAGTTTAAACACGCTGGTTGTGTTGGAGCAGCAGCGGTACAGGAACTGAAGGTGTGTCCCTCACTACCACATGTAGTGCAGTACTTCTTGTCTTTTACTGGACATGCTTTGGTGGTGTGAAGATAAGAATAACAGTTCCAGCAATGTTGGATGTAGTGGTATCTCTCTGCTTCTATGTAGGTGGGACTGATGTAGTAGTAGTAAACAGCAAGACCTTCGGTCAGAGCAGTGGCAGCCATGTTCACGTCGGTGAAGGTGACCTTGAGCATAGACGATGCATTCGGGATTTTGGTAATACTGTCAACAGTAGCCCATGTATTTTGAGTTTCAATAGATGACGTGAGTTCGGCAATTGCTTGAGAAGTCAGAATCTTGTCCAGTTTTTTCAGGAATACTGATTTTCTTGCCTTGAGGGCAGGAGAGGATGTAACAGTAAATCCTTGAGCAGTAAGAGTAGTGGTGACTTCTGTAGTGAGTAACTTCTCTGCTTCAGCATCATCGTGACATGCAACAATGAGTGCTTCTTTAAGTGTCAAAATGGCGTTGAATTTAACATGCAATGCTCCCTGCACAACAGTTGCAAGAGCAAGCTTCGTTGAAACATCAACGGTACCACTAGTTGGTTTGATCTTTACACGATTTGCGTAGCTCATCGTGCAAGTAAAGGTTCCTCTCCCCAACGGGGATCGTAGGGAGACAGAGAAAGTAAGAAGAGCTGCTATGACCTGCCAGGGCGAGAGTCAAAAGCAGAATCTGTCTGTGTGTCTGTGTCATGATCATATTGGTATTATATACCATTTACATGCCACACAGTGAGATCTTACTCCAGCTTGCAGGAAGAAGCGCAAATAAACCTGACTGATAACACAGACCAACACACCCACACCCTTCTTGGCAACTGGGAGGAAATACAGAGACATCAAAAGTAAATCTAGAGTCCAGGGACAACTTCGCTGCCTAATGTTTAATCTCTTGCAAACAAAAAGAAAAAAAAACAACTGATAGTATTATCCAGAAAGAAGACAAATATCTTCTAATTGTCTAATCCCCAGACAATTCCATTGCATGACAAAATACCTTGAGCCAAAGGAACTTTAGAGAACGTCCTAAACTTAGACTGGCATTAAGTCACAGATTTAGCTTGCAAATTGTCTGAGTTAAAGACTCAAAATGGTTGGACGGGGTCAGGTCCTCTGGGAAGTGGTTCCTTCTTTTCTGAGAGGAAGGAACCACTTTAGAGGTTTATGAACCAGATTCCCTTGAGCGATTATCAGATGACTTCCTCTGAGAGGGAGTCTCACTTTCTCTTACGAGGTGGAGCATCTGGTGAAAAGTTCTGCTAGAGATAGGAGACAGAGGTTCTCCAGATTTCTGCAGTGATTTTTTGGTTTACTTCAATCCTTAGAGTCCAAGACGACCCAGACCCCATGCAAAGCAGAGCATCAGACACGCTGCACCAATTAGAGAAAGAGGTAATGCTCTACTGAGTGTGTTGAAAGTTCTTTGTGTTTGGTTTCTGGACCATCCTTGATCCAGAGGAACAACCATAGGTGAGGCACACATTAAGGCCCCGGAGAGAAAGGTCAACAGCCACAAACTTTTGGCCCATAGCTCGATCTGGCTTCCCTTACTGAACACTTCAGAAGAGCTAGTCCCAGCAGGAGGCAGCAGTGGCAACACTTCAGGGCGTAGGAGGCGGGTGACCCTTTGAGCACGCTAGATGCATCTCTCACGGGAAAATTTCCCCTTTGGAGAAGTGAATTGACAGTTGGCTCTCAGAGGTTAGCAGGTCTCTAGGAAGCACCAAAAATAACCTGAAGGTCCTCAATAAATAAAATACTAAGATAAAGATTTAAGATCCACTAAGTCTGCCTGATTTTACACCAGTAATATGAATGTCATAATTATAGACATTCTGACATTCAGGGAGATGAAACTGCTCCTTATAATATGTGGCAGATGATAGCAACGTGCGTCAGGTCAAGGCATGTGTACTTTTTAAAGTATTATTTCACGTATTCTTAAAAATATCATTAACACTTCCTCACGATTTTAAGGATTTCTTACACACACACACACACACACACACACACACACACACACACACACACAAACTGAGGAGAAGGTGGAGAAGCTCCTAAGTGACTTTGATACCTCAAAGGCGGTGGGATCGTACATCTCTCTGTGGGTCCTTAGAGAGGGAGCAGAGACACTGTGCCACTAACCAAAATCTTCAACACTTCCCTTGAAACTGGGCAACTACCTGAAGTATGGAAGAAGGCAAATGTAGTCCCCATCATTAAGAAAGGAGACAGAAATGAAGCACTAAATTATAGACCAGTGTCAATGACGTGTATAGTATGCAAAGTCATGGATAAGATTACCAGGAGGAGTGGTGGAGCACCTGGCGAGGAACAAAATTATAAACGACAGCCAGCACGGATTCATGGAAGGCAAATCCTGTGTCACGAACATACTAGAATTTTATGACAAGGTAACTGAAGTAAGAAATGAGAGGGAGGAGTGGGTTGATTGCATTTTCTTGGACTGCAAGAAGCCCTTCGACGCGGTTCTTCAAAAGAGATTAGCACAGAAGCTAGAGGAACAGGCACATATAACAGGAAGGGCACTGCAATGGATCAGTGAATACGTAACAGGGAGGCAACAGCGAGTCATGGTCCGTGAAG
>NC_091307.1:31041202-31126202 GCF_038502225.1 Cherax quadricarinatus
TGTGAATCTTGCTTTCTGGGGAGAAGACATCAGGGATAAAAATTTGAAGCCGATCAGAAGAGACATTCTCCAGGCAATCATACGAGCTCCAACGATTCCAAGTTTATAAACTAATTTAATACACTGAGAAATTTGCAAACGCTCAAGTTAATGGGTAATATTCTGTTTATAACATACATCATCCACGAAATATTTAGACCTTTCAGAAGAGCTACAATCTGATGTATTTAACGCGATGTTATGGTAAATATAAATTTTACACAAAACTGGCAGATGTACCGAGACGCTGAGGCTTTGACCCCCGAAACTTTCTCAATTATATACTCCAGGTATACTCCAGGTATACTCCAGGTATACTCCAGGTATACTCGCGAGTGTTACACTGCACTCGTCGAATTAGTAAGCGCCTCTTAATTAAATAGTTGAGGCCAAGTAGCAGAGTTTTGGAACTTTGCTCATAGTTTGAAGGACAAAAAATCGGAATGAGAAAGGTTTTCCTTCAGTGATACATTATAATTAGCAAAAAAATTAGACCCTCGTATCGATTATTACAATATACAGAATTTTGGAAAAAAAATTAGTAGTTGCCTTGTAGTTCTGCGATTCCTGTAGAGTCGTTCTAAGTTTAAATTTTTTATTAATAGGTGTGAGCAAAGTTTTTTCAATATGGCGGCTTTAATTTTCTTCGCTTTTATGTGTAACTTAAATTAGTGCATATACTTTAGCTTTATTATTAATTTGTTAAGATATGAACCATCCCTTTATGTACTAGCGAGGAATTATTGACTTAAGTCTGATAATACAAGCTTTTACAGATGGGAGGAGTTGTCCACATAACAATGTAAGCATTTTAAAACAGGAGGACGGTAAGCTAACCATGAGCTTCCTACAAGAGTGATAGACTGAACACATCGATTCCAGGCTGAGGGACTGATTACCTCAACTTCTTCTCTCCTTATATCTTCCTCCTTTTATTGGACTGATGAAGCCACTGTGTAGCGAAACGTTCCTTCAACGAAGATTCCCATATTTTGCCTGTCTCAATTCTTCAAGCTGTTGGTTTTCAAAACCATTTATCACACTAACCTAACATTTATATCATGTTGAACCCAGAGGAAACCCATGGCAACTCAGTCTCGGTTATTATTTGAAGTAAAATGAACACTTTCATTTATAGATATCTTCATATACATTAATATACATTACATTAGGCTGCGTTTGGCAAAAATATGAATAGGTTCCCCATACGTAAAAACTACGGAATATATCGAATTTTACATGTAGTAATGGTGTTAAAGTGTGTTGATGCCCTGCCTTGTTATCTAAGGTCTAGGGTTTTTAATTTTGTTGAGTGCTGGATCCATATTGCTCGTTACAAGAAAAGTATCTTTCAAAGCTTTCAATATCGCGTCTGTCAGAATAATGAGACTTCCCATGCAATTTTTTACCTTCAAGTCGTCTTATTCAATAATAAGAGACCAATGTTGGTTAACTGGCCACGCTTTTACCTCTGATTACTTTTAAGTTCCTTCTTCTTTAGTTGATCGACGGAGAGCGGTCATTAACACCGGGATACAATATACTTTCAATCAAATTTTATCACAATTATTCGTATCTGGGGAGAGAGGCGACTTCACCAGCACTCACTGAGAGACTTCCTCGTTGGGTTTAAAGGCCATCGACCTACAAGGTCATTAGGCCAGAAGCGCACTATTTAATGAAAGAAAGTCACCTATCAGCATAGGAAGAGGCAAGGAAGAACAAATCTATGACTACCTACATGTAAGGAACATGACTGAAAATAGTGTGGAAAGGTGGATAATTATTGCTAGTAAGAAGTTACTCAAAAAAGGCATGAAAGTATGGGAGAGGTACCCCAAGTAGAAGAGGCAGAAATCAAGTTCACATGTATGACGTAGGGCAGCAGGAAGAAACCACGAGTCATGAGACGGGACGGGTAAAGGCGATGCCTATATACAAAATGAATATGTATAGATAAGAGTACATACAGTACATCACCCTGATCAAATTTGTCTGAGGAAGTGGATCAAAGAATTGACGACAAATGAACAGCAGTAGCGGAGAAGTCAGCTGTGAACGGGAAGAGTTTCCGTTCAGAGACGAAGAGGACAATGAGGAAGAGTGTAGAGAGGACAGGATGTGAGGAATAGCAAGGAAATTGCTACAGGAACACTGCGAAAATGACCTAGACGGGGCTAGAGTCGATTGAGGTAAGTGATTAATACGGAAACAGGAGGACTTCTTCACGGCTATTGGTTCTCTAGGAGGCAGTCCAGTCTGCAATAAAGGGTTTGAACTTTTTGCTATAGCCAGGCTGGTCCACTGACTGCCACAGAAGGTAGAGTGATTTCTTCCCCAAAGAGCAGTGGCTTCGGCTCCCGTGGGTTCCAAGAAAATCCCATGAGCTTCGAGGCAGAGTTTACAAGCGTTTGCTTATTGTCAAAAATGTTACCGTGATCAGGTACCCAGATCAGGGGGGACATGACAAGAGTAACTTGCGAGTTGAGCAACATTATTAATGAGATACTGACAAGTTGGAATAGCAGACAGCGCAGACAAGGAGTCAGAAAGTATATCAACTTCCTTGTTTTTGAACTGCATAATCTACGGCTCTGCAGATTATGCAAGGAATTTAGCAATAAAGAAAATGTATGGTCTGGCAAACAAAACCTGAGGGGACATTCACACGACCATACACTAGCACCCGCATATTCACTCGTCTTGGAACCGTCGATATACAGATGGTGGTGAGTGAGGCATCTGACTAATACTGTATTTTCCAGCATATGAGGAGCGCCTTCCCCCCCCCTATAAAAATTCTTGGGAAAATCACCCTGTGTCTTATATGCTCAAGGGTAGGCTTTTGGTTATGCTTCAGCGTAAAGTAAGATGGTAATTAGCCCTTGAATACATTTACTGATTTACTGTTATGATACTTCTGTCGTGCGCTTTATATGCCGGAAAACACAGTATTTTTGCGGCACACAAGGAGCAAAATGCCCCTTTTTTTTTAAGCTGGGAGCCAAGACGTAATTTTGTACCTTGGGCGACTCCAACTTGTTAACCTCACGAAGGATTATACCGGAGGCTTGACATACTGGAGTCTGGTAGCCAAGGGCCTGGCCTGTAGCAACTGTTGAATTATTGATGTTGGTCATGTATGCTGCATCACGGTGACAGATTTCCTGGCCGTCAGGATGCCGTAGTGGAGAATCAATTATAATTATAATTACGGGAGAGCGCTAAACCCGGAGGGTTTATACAGTGCCTGTGGGGAGGGGGTTATTCAGGCTCAATGCAGGGAACTAGAGTACAGACCCAATTCCCTAGATCAAAACCCCCCCACCCTTGAGGGGATGGGAGGAAGGAGGTCAGAAAGACACGACGAAGACGGAGATGAGGCGCATTTGCTTCCACCTCCAGTCTCTTAATCCGGGTGCAGCGGACGGCTCCATGACACGTACACAAGCATTCTGGAGTACATCCAACTTCCTAAGGGTTGCAGAGCTTGTAGAAGCATACACTTGTAAGCCATAGCCTTAGATCTAATCAAGGCCTTATACATCATTAATGACAAAAAATCTGTCCCCTCCCCAGTAATTTCCGGTAAGGGCCCTAGAACATCCAAAAGCTTACTGCGACGTGTGAAAAGGTTATCAACGTGTCTTCCACTTAAGCCTGCGGTCAAAATGCAGTCCTAGAAACCTAATAAGGCTGCACCGGTATCACAGCGTCACCATGGGATAGATTAATTCTGACAGGAGCAGAAGAGTGTACAAAGAACAACGACAGTAGGCAGCGGGAAACTTAAGAGGCACCTAAGTTCCCCGTCTTCTAATAACATGTTCATTTTTCCACTATAATCTACCTTGTCCTTAATTACTATCGCATTTGCTTTGTCTGTTTCGTAAGGTTAATTCATGATATAACTTAAATCTTTGAGGACAACTGTCAACACAGTTGTCCTTATAGATCTGTTAAGTTATACCATGCATTAAGGAAAGATCCCAGACTTCACCTTACGAAACAGAAAGGAAATGCGAATGTAATTAAGGACAAGGTAGATTATAGTGGATAAATGAACATGTTATTAGAAGACGGGGGAACTTACGTACACCTTAAAACTTCATTGCATCGCCTTACATAGGACGGATTCAAGGGCAAGCTGAACCAGCCCTGCAGAAAATTGTGCATTGGGAAATGAATAAAAAAAAAAAAAAGTCAGCATACAGCGATTATTTATAGTAACGCTGGACGGAAGATGGAGACTTGCTAATCAAGTCAAAATAAAGTTGGACTGAGCACAGTCCACTAGGACCCCGTTCTTTTGGGCAAATAAGTCCAAAGTTATGTGACTGGACGACAACTGTCAACGTCCTGTACGTCAAGAAATTGTTAATGAACTGGGGTAAACGACCTCTTACACCGAGAGCATAAAGTTCAGCCATGTGATGTAGGCTTGTTCAACGTCTAAGTGTTCCAGACACTGTATTCTGCCTTTTATATTCTTCAAATCAGGTCTAATATCGTGCAGAGGTCGGCTGGGGCCGACATTCTCCTTCCGAGGAAGTGAAAAGCTTCGTGATTTACCCGGGTCATGGGACCGCTACCCACAAGCAAAAATAATAATCGCCAAAAAGTGAAGATGTTATTTACCTTGCGGTGGCGAGCTGCCGGTGCAACCCTCTATAATAAGTTTGGTCAGGTCACAAAGGCCATTGTGAGTAGCAGAACCAAACACAATAGTCTATATATCACGACTGCCACAAAAGTTGCCGGTGGAGTTTTTCACCAGTAACACTGATCACGAGGGAACTATGTTCATCTACTGGTGTAAGGGAGGCGAGAGTGCGTGTGAGTGTGATGACACTCCTTATCACTAAGTGCTAGTGTTCACCCCGACACTACAAAACCTCGGCCTCTTCACCCCTGAATCTGCACAGCGAGAATGAGGTAGCAGTTCAACCGCTCGTTTACAAACAACTATTCTTACACTTGTTTCTAGCGTTATATGTATGAGAATAAGTCACTCGACTTTTCTGGGTTAGCCTATTAATTTACATTATGAATGATAACTGTACTTTTGTGTACTTGTGCCTCAGTAAACTTACTTATGAAGAAGGCGACTTCACCCAGAGATGTATATACATTAAGTTTGATTGAATCCTTGTCTAAGAGATTTTATTCTCGACATGTAATGAACGGTGTCTCATAGCTCGGTTGGTAGCGCACTCAGCTCACACACTGAGGTCTGTGGTTCGATTCCCGGTACGTGTGGAACCACTGGGGGCGTGTTTCTCTAAGACACCCTCTGTCCCTGTTCACCTAGCAGTAAATATGCATCTACGTGTTAGCCGGCAGGTGTGGGTCGCATCCTGGGGACAAAATTAACCTAATTTGCCCGAAATGCTCTGCATGAAAAGGAGATTTCTATATAGTATGTCACTGATGTCAGCTAAGTCTGGATAAGCTGTCCTTGTAGGAATAAGATTATTATTATTATTCAGTATTTAATAATCTTCGTGTAGTCGATAGACTTTGAACCTAAACAAACCTAGCTAATATTTTTGCACAGATTTGAATCATGAAATTTTAGTAATTAGTTAAGTTTGTTATTACAGAGTAAATAATAGATTGCTTTTAGATTTGTATGGTTATCGATTTTTAAATTTATTATTTTTAAAACAATATTGCTTATTTAAATCGCCTAATTTGTTTAGTAATTATTTTATCCATTTATGGTGGCCTGCAGCCTGGTGGCAAAAGCTCTCGCTCCACACAGCAAGGGTTCGGGTTCGATTCCCGGCGAGGGTTGAAACATTGGACGTGTTTCCTTACACCGGTTGTCCATGTTCACCCATCAGTAAAATGGGTACCTGGGTGTTAGTCGACTGGTGTGGGTCGCATCCTGGGACACTGACCTAATTTGCTCGAAATGCTCTGCATAACAAGCGGCTTTCTATATAGTAGTATGTCACTGATGTCAGCTAGGACTGTATACCTTGTGCATGTAGAAATAAAGATATTATTATTATTATTATTATTATTATTATTATTATTATTATTATTATTATTATTATTATTATTATAGGAATGAAGCTCCGAAAAATTAGGTTATCTTAATTGTGGCCTAATTATAATTGTGGCCTATTTTATAATTGTGACCTTAATCACAATTGTGATCTATTTTATAATTGTGATCTAGCATACATAAGAGGGATTACCTATAAACCCCTGGCTGTCTTCAAGCTGGCACTGGACAAGCACCTCAAGTCGGTACCTGACCAGCCGGGCTGTGGTTCGTACGTTGGATTGCGTGCAGCCAGCAGTAACAGCCTGGTTGACCAGGCTCTGATCAACCAGGAGGCCTGGTCACAGACCGGGCCGCGGGGGCGCTGACCCCCGGAACTCTCTCCAGGTAAACTCCAGGTAGGTTATCATAATTGTGGTCAAGGTTATCATAATTGTGTTCTAGGTTATAATCGTAATCTTGGTTATCATAATTGTGATCCAGGTTATCATAATTGTGATCTAGGTTATCATAATTGTGGTCTACGTTATCATAATTGTGGTCTACGTTATCATAATTGTGGTCTAGGTTATCATAATCGTAATCTTGGCTATCATAATTGTGTTCTAGGTTATCATAATTGTGTTCTAGGTTATCATAATTGTGTTCTAGGTTATCATAATTGGATTCTACGTTACAATTGCGTTCTATGTTATTTACCGCAAATTTTGGGAAATAAATCTTGATGTAAGAATTCTTATATGAATAAAAAATTTATTGTGGTCATCGCTCTCGGGCCGTGTGGACAGGCTGCGCAGTCGCTCCTGAATCAGCTGGTCATTCATTCATTCATTAGAGATTCGCCGGTACTTCCGGCCCGGGTCTTCTCCATATGGTGACCCGGCTGTGGCCCCCGGTTGGGGGTGTCGTTCATCTTCTTTCTTCTGTCTTCTTTCTTGGGCCCTCCGGCTGGAGGGTGAGTTTTCTGCGCAGTTTTCCTCAGTACTTTTATAATGGCGGAAGGTGGACGTAGACGTGTCAACACTGTCTTGAACTTGTGAAGGGATCGCTCAATAGTCAGAACACCCATCTTTTGCTGACGGCGATATTAAGAGACACGTACGGCATCGTAAATGAGGAACTCTATTGCGTGTCGTTGAATGGTAGTTCAAGGCTTTTCGTCAAATTCCAGCAGAACAGCACCTATGAAAATATGGTGGCCAGGTACCAGGATGTGATTAAGCCGGTTAACCCTGGTGTTACTGTCCGCCTCCATGATGTATCACGGTTTTACACTTGGATCAAGTGATTTAAGGAACGTTTTTGGGCGTTATGGTACGATACATTTAGCGACATTGGGACGTTGGCGTGATGGACCGCTTGTTGGTATGCTGGAAGGGTCTTTTTCCCTTAAAATGTCCCTAAAGCACCCTATACCATCGTACGTGGTGATGATGACTTCCGTACTCAAGTCTTCGTTATGTACACGTGTCAGAGGCGTACGTGTCGACTATGTGGGACATATGACCACACTGCGGCGCAATGTCCTACGCGACGAGGTAGATCAACGGATGATGCAAGGAATGATGACGCAACGAAGCAGCAAACATACGCTACGGCAACACAGCGTGAGTCTCTGGCACGGGAGACGTGGAGTGAGGAGGTAGAGAGGGAGAGTTGTCTTCTACATGTGTGACCCTACCTGGAGTTGGAGAGGACGTAGGCTTGGTGTCAGCGGCGGGTGAGGAGGATTCTGCAATTGCTCAGGATGTGATGGAGGTATCCATTCAGGAGGCTCTGCATGAATTGCTGGACGTTTCGGCGTCTGCGATGACCCATGCTGGGCTGGAAAACGAGGGTGTAGAGGCAAGGGCAGGAGGCCCCAATGTGCAGGTCACGTGTGGTGTGGAAGCGGAGCAGGTTGTAGTAGTGGACGTCCACAGGGATACCAGTCTAGAGGAGGCTATGGTTGCAGATCGTAGCTCTCGCAAGAGAGCTGCTGTGATAACCGATAGTGATGACGTTCTGACTCCTGGGCAAAGGTCTGGGAAAAAAGCATGGTACGATGTGCTCCTTAGGGGTACGGTTGGAACAAAGTGTTGAGCATGTGAAAGGGAAGGCACAGGGGGGTGTGGGGGGAGAGGTGGGGGTGCTTGTCTAGGCTCTAAGAGTATTAAGGTGTCTAAAGGCAAGCATCCATTAAATCCTTCAAGTGTATTACTTTAAATATTAACGGGTTGAAGTCAATAGATAAATGTAAGAGTCTGGAGGTATTTTTAAAGAGATATGTACCTGACGTTGTGTTCCTGCAAGAACACAATTATAAATCATTGGGAGAGTTAATGATTGATGGATACGATGTGTACATGGGTTGCTCTGCACGATTGAAAGGTGGTGTGGCATTGTTAATTAAAGAAGCTAGCTAGTTTTCTCTGCAAAGATGTGAGGTAGCGGAGGAGAGGCGGGTGGTTCGGGTGGATGGCGCATGGGGTGGGGTTCAAGTGGGTTTCATAGGGGTGTATGGGCCTGTGGAAGGAGACATGAGCGTCAAAAATAGGTTCTTTAGAAATGTCCTTGTTTATCATTTAAGATCGCTGCCAGTCGTAACGATTCTAGGAGGTGATTGGAACTGTATTGTTCGCCGTAAGGACGTAGAACCCAGAGGAAGGTTTTTTTTTCTCGGGGTATTTAGGGGATCTGTTGCGAGGTGTGAATGTAGTGGATGTGGGAGGGGAGGAGGTGGGTGGGGTCATGCATACCGTGATTATGCGGCGAGGCTAAATCGAATCTATGTTTCTCGGGGGGTGAGGGTAAGCAGTGTTTGTGCAATGAATGTGAGCTTCTCTGATCATAGAGGGGTTCTGGTGGACTTGGATTGGGAGGGATTGCCAAAGCGTTTCAGGGGTTATTGGAAGTTGAATGTTGGGTTATTGAGCAAAGGGGATGGGAGGGAATCTTTTGAGAGTGCTTGGAGGAGATGATGGGCAGACGGTTGGGGGAGGGTAGACATCATTGAGTGGTGGGACACGGTCGGTAAGGGGAGGTTACCTGGAGGTTATTCCGGGGATCAACGCCCCCGCGGCCCGGTCCATGACCAGGCCTCCCGATGGATCAGGGCCTGATCAACTAGGCTGTTACTTCTGGCCGCACGCAGTCCAACGTACGAGCCACAGCCCGGCTGATCCGGCACTGACTTTAGGTATCTGTCCAGCTCTCTCTTGAAGGCAGCCAGGGGTTTATTGGCAATTCCACTAATGCTTGATGGGAGGCTGTTGAACAGTTTTGGGCCCCGGACACTTATGGTGTTTTCTCTTAGTGTACCAATGGCGCCCCTACTTTTTATTGGGGGCATTTTGCATCGCCTGCCCAGTCTTTTACTTACGTAGGGAGTGATTTCTGTGTGCAGATTTGGGACCATACCTTCCAAGATTTTCCAAGTGTAGATTGTGATATATCTCTCCCTCCTGCGTTCCAACGAGTACAAGTCAAGTGCTTCCAAGCGTTCCCAGTAGTTAAGGTGCTTGACAGAACTTATACGTGCAGTAAAGGATCTCTGTACACTCTAGATCTGCAATTTCACCTGCTTTGAATGGAGATGTTAATGTACAGCAGTATTCCAGCCTAGAGAGAACAAGTGATTTGAAAAGGATCATCATGGGCTTGGCATCTCTCGTTTTGAAAGTTCTCATTATCCATCCTATCATTTTCTTTGCACGTGCGATCGTGGCACTGTTGTGATCCTTGAAAGTGAGATCCTCAGACATTACTACTCCCAGGTCCCTTACATTATTTTTCCGCTCTATTGTATGGCCGGAGTCAGTAGTATACTCTGTTCTAGTTATTATCTCCTCCAGTTTTCCATAACGGAGTAGTTGGAATTTGTCCTCATTGAACATCATATTGTTTACCGTTGCCACTGGAAAACTTTGTTTATATCTTCTTGGAGGTTAACCGCGTCCTCAGCAGATGACAGCCTCATGCAGATCCTAGTATCATCCGCAAAGGATGATACGGTGCTGTGGAGGGTGAGGGATTTTTATCAGAAGCGGGGAAAGGAAGAGCGGAGATATCAATATGGTGTTTTACATTACCTTGAAGGTCAACTGCAGGAATGCTATATGGGAGGGGAGGGGGTGAGTATCTGGTTGCTGAGATTGAGGGTTTAAAACAACTGATTAGGGACATTCAAAATCGTGAATTTGATGCGGCACGAATCGCTGGAGGAATCGATGAGGTTGTATGGGGCGACTGTCCTTTGGCATATGTCTTGAGAGAGCAAGGAAAACGTCGCAGGGCGATGGAAATAATGAGCTTGAGTGTCCAGGAGCAAATGGAGGGGTATCGTCAGGGGCAGGTGCTCATGTCAACAGAGGGTATGGGTTGCTACGTGGATGCATGGTATGAGATGCATGGCAAAAGAGTGGGGGTTAATGATGAGGTGGTAGGGGAAATGGGTGAATGGGTATGTTGTAATCTCGAGCACAAGGATCGGTTGAATCTGAGTGGACCTATAAGCGAGGAGATTAGAATGGCAGTGGAGGGAAAATCGCCGGGGATTGATGCTATTCCTTGTGATTTTTATAAGGAAAACTGGGAATGTTTGCGTGAATTTTTAGTGGTTTTATTTAATGCTATGAAAACCGAAGGTAGATTGGGGGAACAGCAACGTACGAGTGTGGTGGTCATGGTCCCGAATAAGAAGTCTTGTGATTACGTACACGAGTATCGATCGATATCGTTAATGTGTGGTGATTACTAGATCTTTGCTAAAATATTAGGGAATAGGATGAAACGAGTTCTTGACAAAGTTTTGGATGAGGGTCAATATGGTGTGCCTGGGCGATCAATGTGTGGGGCAAGGGATCATAAGTAGGTTTATAGACGAAAGTGGGGGGGGCAAATAAAGGTGGGGTATTAGCATTGGATTGGCATGCGGCATATGACCGTGTGGAGCGTGAGGCGCTGTGGAAGTTAATGCAGTGGCAAGGGTTTGGGAGGGAAATCGTCAGTTGGGCAAAGGTGTTGTATGAACAGGCCATGGTACGGGTGCAGGTAAATGGTAGGCTAGGAAAACTAGTTAGGATGGAAAGGGGCTTAAGGCAAGGGTGCCCTGTGTCACAGCTTCTCTTTGCGTTGATTCAGGATCCGTTCATTAGGGCTGTGCAAGGGAGTGTAAGGGAGGGAGTGAAGAGAGATGAAGTGGCTGTGGAACAAGGGATCGTGGGTTATGTGGATGATACCACGGTTCTATTTAGAAGGTCAAAGGATTTACGAAAGGTGGGTGAATTGGTGGAGCTTTTCGGAAGGGCAACAGGGATGACGGTTAATAGGGAAAAGTCTATGCTTATGAGGGTGGGGGATGGCATGGGTGGGGCTCTAGGACAGGAAGAAGGCTGGCCCCTGGTGTGTCAAATTAAGGTGTGTGGGGTTGTTCATATGGGAAATCTTCAGGAGGCGAGGGAGGTGAATTCGAGAGAAGCTGTGAATAGGGTCCTAGGTAGATTGGAGGGATTGCGTACAGGAGGTCTGACGTTACATCAGCGTGCTATTGTGGTGAATGTGCTTTTGTATGGTAAGCTGTGGCATGTGGTAGGTATATATTCTTTGAAAACGTGCGATGAGAAGCGTCTGTTGAAGCGTGTATATCGATATATTTGGGGTTCGGGATGTGACTGGTTATCGAGAGATGTGTGTCTTCCGGCATGCCAGGGAGGGCTGGGGTTAATGGCGCTGCATCAAAGGATGTTGGGCATGTATGTTAAACACAGTTATTTGAGGGAGGGTAGGGTTGCAGGCACAGGTTTGGCATGGGTTCGAAGGGATTTGGAGTGTTGGATGAGGGGTAGAGATGTCCAGATGTGTGAGGGAATGCTGAGGTTATTAATTTATGCACGGGACCCACCCATGGTCAAGATAGGAAGACTGGCTCAGGTGGGTGGTAGGGAGGTGGTTGCTAAGGTGGAAGGTATATATCTGATGTATGCTGTATGCGTGGTGTGATATCTGGGGCCGTTTAAAAGGGTTACGATTGAAGGCAGTGGTAAGGGAGGTAATGTTTAAATTTCTCCACAATATATTGCCGTCTGGAGAAGTGTTGGCAAATAGGCGTGTGCAGGAGGGTGGGGAGTGTTGTGTGTGTGGGGACATTGACACTGTCTTTCATGCGGTATTTTTTTGTGCGAGGTTGGAATCAGTGAGGGAGTGGTTTAGTAGGGTTTTACGTATGGTGGGTGGAGGTGGAATTAGTGTTTTAAGGGCGTTAAGCTTAGATGTGGAGTGGGGGTGGGGGGAGGTGCCGGTGCAGAACGCAATGGGTTATCTAGTCACAGACTTTGTGTACACGTCATGGGTTTACAGACATGTGTCAGTAAGGGAGAGAATCAGGGCACTGGCAGCGATATTTCATGGGACGCATCGGAGGAATAAGGACATCACTGGGAACAGGTGGCATTTAACCTTTTGGGAGGGATATCGTAGCTTCCGCGTCAAGGATTTACGGGCGTTGCAAGCTTAAGGGGTAAAATGAAGCTGGCTTCTTGAGGTATGCGTGGGCGTGAGTGATGCTTTTGATAAATAAAGGTGTGGTGTACGGTGTGATAGTTCAGTAAGCTTGGTCAGTTTCAGAAGACTGCTTAGTTAAGGTTAATGAGATATAATGCTGCAATGATATAATAATTAGTTAAGCATTTGAGAAAGTTCAAAGATTACTTCCAACAAAATTCACTGAAATGTACCAATTCAGCCAAACTTTAGTAAGATTCCAGTTATTTTGTAATAATGAATATTTCAATATGAGTATGTTGTGACTTTTCTCCTTTACTGCATAAAGTTTTTGAGGAGATACATTACAACTTCATTATTTTAAAAATATTTGGATTTCTCCTAATATAAATAGACTTAAGCATTGTGTGGAATCTGCTGTGAGTAATTCGTCTGTGATCAAAAGGTTCCAAGATTATACATATGCTGTATAAATTGTGCCGTTGTTGATGATTTATATGATCATGTAATTTGTATAATGTTTATTTTTGTTATGGAGTAATTTTTAGGATAATTACCAGAGTTTGTTCTTAAGTAAAATCTCATAACCAGTTGCATGTATATATAAACGTTACATTAATTAATGTTTGATCACTGCTGTGATCATTAAGTGTGCGAATGATGTGGATGTATATATAGATGGGTTTTAATGGGGGGCTCCCCCCCCAACAGTTTTGTGTGTATGTGTCAGATATTTTATCATTTTGTATAATGTGTGTCAGTGAATGGTATGTATGTATTTTGCGTGTTTGTTACACATTTCTATTTTGTATTGGGTTTTCAAAATTTTTCTTCTGCACTTGTGATATGATTCTTAGTAATCTTGTAATCAGTCAGGTTCGACCCAAGGAATGGGAGAGTAGCTCGAATTCCTTAGATCAAGAGCCTCCTCACGAGTATGAAGTCATCTTTGATTAATTTCTGTTTTTATCCTTCATTATTCCATATAAATTTATATTTTCTAAATATATTTTCCATCTTTAAACTTTATTCAGTAAATATATATATGTCGTGCTGAATATATATGTGTCGTTCTGAATATATATGTATGTCGTGCCGAATATATATATGTCGTGCCGAAAATATATATGTCGTGCCGAATATATATGTCGTGCCGAATATATATATGTCGTGCCGAATATATATATGTCGTGCCGAATATATATAAGTCGTGCAGAATATATGTATGTCGTGCCGAATATATAAAACTTGCGATTTTCGCTTAAATAGCAACGCTCTTCTTGCCGAAGAGCAATTATTCTGTGTAACCTTTTTAATTAATAGAAGAAAGGAAATGAATGTGCCTTTTGTCCGTTTAAATGTCCTGGTCTGGGATACTCGAATGTTCCCAGGGATACTCAGACGTATCTCTTCATATTTACCTAAATATTATGTACCAGTCTTCATAGTATCGATTAATATGTCTTACTTGGGAATCTTCTATACCATTCCGATAATATTTCTATGAGCCAAATTTCAACTTCTAATATCCTTTAGCCTCACTACCTATGTTATCATGCAATCTTGTGTACCTGTCAATGTATGGTACAGTAACAGCTAAACGGGTAATATGACCATTCACAACTGACATAGCATGATGTTTTGGTGCATAGACACTGATCCAGCATCACCAATCCATCATGAAACCGCCTGGCATAATGAGCAATCCTGTGATTTTGTATATTATTATTATTATAATCAAAAAGAAGCGCTAAGCCAGTGATTTTGAATAGCATTGTTGTTTATAATTGTGTACAATAGACTCTGCTAAATAGCTATCGAGCTTGTGTAACCCATAATTTGAGTTATATACGGTATTCCTGTCGTGTTTCAAGATTGGATTCAACTGTGTTTGTGACAAAACTGTTGGGTAAACTAGTCTGGGCAGCATCCCATCCCGGTGGGTGATTACAGGAACTAACGTGGTTAAAGATAGCGTTCAACTCCTACCCTGTCGTAACTGAGTAGTGTGAAAGTACTTGAGTTAAAGATTTCCACCCCACGTGGCTTGTCTTGCATATGTGTATATATTATATATATGTGCGTATGTATATATATATATATATATATATGTAAATATATATATATATATATATATATATATATATATATATATATATACACAAGACAAGCCACATGGGGGTGGAAATCAAGAATTGTATATATATGCATGTGCATGCCTGTGTTGTGTGACTTAAATGTAAGAAGAAGTAGCAAGATATATCTGTTATCCAGCGTGTTTACGAGACAGAAAAAAGAACACCAGCAATCCTGCCATCATGTAAAACAGTTACAGGTTTGTTTCACACTCACTTGGCAGGACGGTAGTACATGTCTGGGTGGTTGCTGTCTACTTGCCTACTACCAATGAGCTATGTGAGCAAGGTAATATTTATGAAGGGATTCCGAGACCGGCAGGCCGGACTTGAGTCCTGGAGATGGGAAGTACAGTGCCTGCACTCTGAAGGAGAAGTATCATGTTGAAGTTTTGTAACTGTGGTGTAAGCGCGCCTCTGGCAAGACAGTGATGGAGGGAATGATGGTGAAAGTTTTTCTTTTTCGGGCCACCCTATGATTGTGGGAAACGGCCGATGTATGTATATATATATATATATATATATATATATATATATATATATATATATATGTAATTAGTGTGTATAATAGCGAACAATAGATACAAGATACAAAATAACCACGGGGCGGGGGGAGGGGAAGTTGAATGATAGCTCTAAACCTTTCGTGTTGCAATCAACACGTCTTCATGAGATTGCAATATTGCAGAAATGAGTAGGAAGTCCAGGAAGATTAGTTCAAGAGATGGACTCTAGCTATGTAGCTAGGGTGGAGGCTTGATACACCGCCAACTAATCTTCTGGAACAGTTCATATTTTCTTTGTAATTTGTAAATTCTTGGAGCATTTTGGAAATTCTGAGGCAAGAGAAACCAGCTGGTATACATATTATAAATCTTTATTAGTAAACTATTCTTATCAAGAATTGTACAGGGGTCACACTATCTACACGGGGAAGGCGGGAGGTCAGACTATTTACACGGGTGGTCACACTATCTACACGGGTGGTCACACTATCTACACTGGTGGTCACATTGTTTACAACGGGGGACGGGGGGGGGGAGTTGGTAACAATTTGATCACAAACTACTATTAACAGTACATGTGAACTGTTAGAGTGGTGTCACTGGTACTGGAGAGGGGGAGTAGTGGTACTGGTCCTGGGGAGGGAGTGGTGATACTGGTACTGGGGAGAGAGAATGGTGGTACTTGGGAGTGAGGCTGGGTTGTTCTGTTCTAAAACTTCTAAACACGTGAAACAGCCAAACGCGATTAAATCAAATATAATAAACATGTGGGGTACATCATGGTGCCATGTGAGGTACATCATGGTGCCATGTGAGGTACATCATGGTGCCATGTGAGGTACATCATGGTGCCATGTGAGGTATATCATGGTGCCATGTGAGGTACATCATGGTGCCATGTGGGGTACATCATGGTGCCATGTGAGGTACATCATGGTGCCATGTGAGGTACATCATGGTGCCATGTGGGGTACATCATGGTAGCACGTGGGGTACATCGTGGTGCCATGTGGAGTACATCATGTTGCCATGCGGGGTACATCATGGTACCACGTGGGGTACATCATGGTGCCATGTGGGGTACATCATGGTGGCATGTGGGGTACATCATGGTGCCATGCGAGGTACATCATGGGGATCATGGAATGTGATCATGGTGCTCCTAACACTTATCATTACCGTGTGAGAGAGTGAGCGTGGGCGTGCAGAGGGTGAGGCGTGTGTGTGTATGTGTAAGCACGCCCCTCTCCATACACGCCCGCGAGCCCGCCCTCAGAGGTTACAATGGTGACCTTAAAGCTAACAGCGTCAGTAACTTAAATATGTCGTGTGTGTGAGTGTGTGTGTGTGTGTGTGTGTGTGTGTGTGTGTGTGTGTGTGGTGCACATGAGGCCTGTTAGATCAACATCCGTGCTAAGCTCTCATGAAACTGAGAGCGAGGTGGTAAACAGGTGCACGCCTACACGGGCGCGAATGACAGCCGGGGAGCAGCTATCACTGTAGACTGACACTGTCAGCCTAGCTTGACAGCTCTCATCAGCCCAGCTGGTCTATACATCCTTGACACGCTGAAACTAGGCCGCAGCCACTGTGTTCGTGCGGAAAATACGCATACATAATCTGACTTGTAGAACAAGGTAGCATCATGAACCACACAATATATTACGATATATATTACACATTAATAGCTCGATTCAAGCTAACTGACAGCTTCTTATATAAAAGTCTTTGGTAACAGGGTGTAGTAAGGTGACTCGGGGAAGAGTGGTGGCCTGGGCCCCTGGAGAGGGTCCCACACACAAGGGCCCCACCGTGACTAGCTGCATGTACAGGGCCCCACAACAGAGCCCGTCTGGGTATCACAGTCAGGGTGGCCGCCGTGTGCTGGCGGCCTCAGGGAGGAGGGGAGTAGGAGTGGAAGATGGGCCAGGGTGGAAGCATCAGCAAGTGAGCCCTGACACCTGCTCCAGTAGGTGTCTGGGAGCGTGGGAGGTGATGTCCACACTTGTTTCTGCATCAGGGGCACAGTATGGGTGATTATACCCATACCCCCTGCTGCTGCTGTTCCAGCAAGTACAGTAACACAGACTACTGCTGACACAGACTCCTCGTCAGTATCTTCGTGTACTCAGTACCTCATCATAGCTTGATCCAACACTGGCCTCACTCTTAACACTGAGGTAAATACATAACATTCTTTCGGAATATCATTTACAAATAACTTCCCGTACAAGAATATTTTCACCTAATAAATATAGAAAATAACAATATAAATTATTAAATACATAATAATTTAAGACTCTCACAGGATTTCGCCTTTAAAAATGTTGGATGTTTCAATATCCATCAGGAAAGGCGGCTTTCAAACGAGTCTGCACGATGTGCAGAGGAATGGTCAAGCCGGCAGGAAGGCTTCAAGCAGCGGCACAGCACTCGGCTGGACGCGTATGAACCTCCGGTAGCTGCTGCTCTAGTCTGGTCCCTCAGTTCTGTTCTCATGACGATGACGACGACAACGGCTGGTCATGGTCGTCCTCGGTGACAAGCGACACATCCTCGCAAATGCCCTATAACGTCTCGGGATTGGAGGGTGAGGACTCTGGGTGGAGGAGCTCCTTGTAGAGCTCAGACTGCAGGAAGCGCAGGTAAGCATCGGACTCCATCAGTGCCTGGACTCTCTTCTGCGCAGCGTCGAAGATGTATTTGTCTGGGCAGTCCAGAGACTTTGAGATCTGAGCGCGGGTGCTAGGGTCCAAGTTGATCTGAAGAAGAAGAGGATCCTTTTGTTAGATGAGAATTACAAACTAGTTTTTACGTGCTAGAAGCACGGAAACCTGCTAAGCCTCTTAGTCCTTATGTACTAGAAGCACGGAAACCTGCTAAGCCTCTTAGTCCTTACGTACTAGAAGCACGGAAACGTGCTAAGGGTTCTCTCTGGTTGATACAATGTCAAACAGTAATTCTGTTAATGTGGAGTGACCATTAAGCGAAACGGTGATTAAAGTGGATATTATGGAGGAAATGCGTCAATATAAGACGTCACTAGTCTCTCCTGGAACCTTAACACTAGCAGTGACAAGTGGATGGAGGGTGTGGAAGATACACATGGTGTGGAGGATACATACACATGTGGGTATGGAGGATACATACACATGTGGGTATGGAGGATACATACACGTGTGGGTATGGATACATACACATGTGGGTATGGAAGATACATACACATGTGGGTATGGAGGATACACACATGTGGGGCTAGAGAGTTAATTATTTAGAATAATTATCCTTACGTTCTCTAGATCTACAAGACTCGAATAACACCCAGGTACCTATTTACTTCTAGGTCAGCAGGGGCAACATCTTGCCTCGCACGGGGGTCGAACCAGGGTATTTTTTACTGTGAACCAAACACTCAATCATTGCGCTGGGAATAAGGAAGAGAATTCCATGAGCCGGAAAGATGACAGTGGAAAGTGCTTGACAGGAACCAGAGAAATAATGATGATGTGAGGTGAGTGAGGTTCACTTGAGGAAGAGGAAGTTGGTGAGGTTCACCTGGGGAGGAGGAAGAGTCGGTGAGGTTCACCTGGGGAAAAGGAATAAGAATTGGTGAGGTTCACCTGGGGAAAAGGAATAAGAGTTGGTGAGGTTCACCTGGGGAGGAGGAGGAAGAGCCGGTGAGGTTCACCTGGGGAAGAGGAGGAAGAGCTGGTGAGGTTCACCTGGGGAAGAGGATGAAGAGCTGGTGAGGTTCACCTGGGGAAGAGTTGGCGAGGTTCACCTGGGGAAGAGGAGGAAGAGTTGGTGAGGTTCACCTGGGGAAGAGGAGGAAGAGTTGGTGAGGTTCACCTGGGGAAGAGGAGGAAGAATTGGTGAGGTTCACCTGGGGAAGAGGAGGAAGAGTTTGCCTGTGTTGAACCCAGGCTCCGTCTGACCTTTACACCAGCTGCTCCCCGCCTCCCTCCCTAAAGGTTATGGACTCATCCCAGCCTGGGAACCACCACAACCACGGAGCCCATCTCTCAACCCCACCCAACCCACCTCACGCCCGCCAACCTACCTCACGCCCATGTGTCTCACACGCCCAGCGACCTCATACCCCACGTTCACTTCGCAAAATTAAACACTGACTTACCAACCCACGTTGTGAATAGGTTAGCCAAGGCAAGGCCTCTATCAAATAACCAAAACCTCCACCGACTGGTCATCATACAATGAAAAAATTACCAATTTTTCCTGACAAACAAAACACTATAGTGACCGTTAAACTATAAAATATCAAAATGCGTGTATTGACCCCTGTGATGCCATATTTAATTATAACCGCTAAACTACAGGTCATTCACAACTGGGGAAGCATATGGAAGTGTGACGTCACACTCAGTAAAGCACCTCATTAGTCATATAAAAAGTTCCAATTTTTTCTCTCTGCGCCAGTGACAAATATACATGATGTGCTGGCTGTGATGGTAGCCAAAATTAACTCTGAGGTGGAGTACGTGCGAGTATACGTGGCGTACGTGCGAGTACTAGTGGAATACATGTACATGTGGAGTACATATAAGTGCTCGTGAAGTACATGGACACACACATACACATGAGAGATAGTGATGCACAACGCAGCTTGTGGTGGCTGTAACTCCTGTAATGTCCTTCTCAAGCTAAGTCTCCATCTCCCGTAATATTCCTAAACCAAACAAAACTTTCACTCTTAGGGTCGTGAGGAAGGAAAACCATACTATTAGTTTATGAGGTTTAAAGCCTATTGACTACGCGAGGCTCATTAAGGCTGTATGCCACAGTTCATCCCCAGTCAAGAATACCTTACACCCAGTTTTAGGTATTAAACAATCAGTGTATAAACACAGACACACACCTTTAGGTTTGTATATGAATGGTATACAATACCGAGGGACTGATTACCTCATCTTTTGTATACAGTTCTACTGTCTTCTAATTATGTCCTTGATTTTGTACTGAAAGCCACTGGATGGCGAGACGTCTACAATAAAGATACCTCGGCAGACGTTACATATGTGTCTAATTTTCACCTTTAGGCTTATATGCCTCGTGAAGCAGATGCCATACTCGGATTAAGACTAGATGTGGGTACCAGAGCTAATGCTCAACTTCCACAAGCACAGACTGGTTAGCACACCTCCCACACTCTCAGTCTCCCACAAAACAGCAAGGGAGGCATTATTGCCCACACCATAAACCTCATAAACTTTGGCTTGGCCTCCCTAACCTGTCATACCCCCCCTACCTTGTTTCCCCTCTCCCAGCATCCAACCCTCTCGTCTCCCCTCGCTCCTCACCTCCGTCGTTACCATGACAACGCAGCATCCCGGCCACGAGAACTATTGATTTCCACTGTAGCTGTAACACTGCTCTCTCACCTCCCCCGCCGCCCAGGACACACGTGACCGTGTGGCAAGCTACACACGTGACCGTTCATGTGGACAAGCTACACACGTGACCGTTCATGTGGACACACGGATGGTATATGGTAATGCATGAGGGAATGAAGGAAGGAGGGAAGTGGAGAGAGCTCTGAAGGGAGGTAGGAGGAGAGAGCTCTGATGATGGGAAAGGGGGAGAGAAAGGGAGGGGTTCCATCCACCCACTCATCCAACATGTGTTCTTGCTGGCTAACACCTGAGTCCACTAACATGAGTTATGTGAACAAGTGTGCCATAACCAGGTAAATAAATGCCCAAATAAGCGATAAAAAGATATTTTAAGGACGTGTCATAGTTTTCAGGAAGGAGGAAGGGGGTGCAGAGGAGGGGGTGAGGAGGAGGGGGTGAGGAGGAGGGGGTGAGGAGGAGGGGGTGAGGAGGGGGTGAGGAGGAGGGGGTGAGGAGGAGGAGAAGGGGGTGCGGAGGAAGGGATGGGCGTGGGGTGAAAGTGATGGGAAGGGAAGACAGGAAATATGATCAACCACTGGATCATTGCTCATCTAGTGATGGAGATTTTAACATTGACTCGGGGAAGGACAAACTGTAAATCGGCTGAATACGAGACGCTAGGTAGCTAAAGTACAAAGAGTCCAGGAGTTAGAACTCAACCCCACGCACATCCGTGGCGAGTACATCCAGATATGTACCTCTGGGAAGGCACACAGCTGGCCAAGAGCAGATGTGGTGTTCAATGGTCATAACGGACACCAACGGTCATAACGGATCCTCTTCCGTTATGAGTCACGTGACAGTTGTGTACCACTGCGAGCAGCGGCTGGCAGTGAGGCTGATGTTCCCACACCGGTCCACCTACACTTGCACTGGCACCACAAGCTTAGTGCGCGCTCACGGAGGTTCCATGCTCACATTCTAATCTTGTGCAAAAGTCAGTTTGTAGATGAATGGTTCAGAGAACCGACATGTTGATAAATTAGACACATGTGCAACTCTTGGGTATCTTTATTGAGGGAACGTTTCGCCACACAGTGGCTTCATCAGTCCATACGTAGGAGAAACTTGAAGAACAGGAGAAGAATGAGGTAATCAGTCCCTCAACCTTGAGTCGATGTGTTCAGTCCATCAATCTTGAATAGATTGATGGACTGAACACATCGACTCAAGGTTGAGGGACTGATTACCTCATTCTTCTCCTGTTCTTCAAGTTTCTCCTACGTATGGACTGATGAAGCCACTGTGTGGCGAAACGTTTCCTCAAAGATACCCAAGAGTTGCACATGTGTCTAATTTATAAAAAGTCAGTTTACACACAAGGCTGGGTGGATAGACGGATGGTTGGGGGAGAGGTGCGAAGAGTCAACACAAACAGGAAAGAAAATACCATATAAGGGTGAAAAGGAAAGTGGAAACAGATAAGTACAGAAAGAAGAGAGGAAAACAGAACAGAGTGCGCACGGGCATGACCCAATTGCAGGCTAGTTTGGTCTAGGCTTAGGAACAGTGCGGTGCAAGCAGTCCATTAACAATCCTTTATGTTCAACTAATCTCGGCGTACGAAAACAACCGGATGTCTTTTTCATGGTCCACTTTCTGACAGCATAGCTTCGTGTGTGTGTGTGTGTGTGTGTGTGTGTGTGTGTGTGTGTGAGAGAGAGAGAGAGAGAGAGAGAGAGAGAGAGAGCATGTGATCGCCTTAACCAGGTGTATGAGGCTGTACCACTAACACACTGATATGTAATGACTTACATATTCTGTACACAAGAAGTAACAATAATGGAAGGTGTGTGTACTTAGAGCCCCACGCCTCTAGTCATGCCTTTAATTACTCTGCTCATCTACAACTAATGCAATAGTAGCTTTAATAATAAGTTGTGTATGAGTAAAGAATTTAGAGCTTCTCCATGAATAATATAATAATGAACGTGAATAAAGCCTGCTGAGCTTGAGGCCCAGTAAGCTTACGACAATGTTGTTCTGTTCTAATGTTGTTGTTGTGGTGACACCTTGCAGTACGGTGGGGTTCTTGATACTAACACAAGCTAAGTTACAACTGCTGAGGAAGGCAACTGACCTCCTTGGGTGCCTGCACTGCCACGTAGTCTGAATGAATCTTGGAGGCTTTAGATGGCATCTTAGCAGCTCGAGTTTTCTTGAAGTCTTCCACTGCAAGCCAGAACTCCACATTCTCCTCACTGAACTCTCGCTGCAGGAAAGCCTTAAAAAGTGCTTGACCATCTGCAAGGAGAAGAAAATAGGATATTACTTCCTCGGGAGACGTATATAGAATTGGATATGAGAAGAAATACAAAATATTGAGCTTACCTAGGATGATATCTTCCTTCACACATACTTTATGTTAATCTGTCTAAGTCACTCAGATAGCCTTCACCTCTCCCTTATCCTTCACACTCTCCCTACCCTTGTTCCTGCTGACTTTCCCTATCCTAACCTCCCACCTGAGTAGTCTACCATGATAGATGTTCCTGGTACGGAGAAGCATATGGACAAGATTTCCTGCATTCCTGCTGCCCTTGTTCACCTACCAGTAAAATAGTTACCAGTCTGCTAGCTGAATGTTGTGGGTCGCATTCAGGGGACAGTGTTAGAAAGCTCTCGTTATGCTAGAATGTCACATTTGTAAAAAAGCACTCCGTTCCTGGGTATAACAACTCCAGTAGTTGGTGGCAGTATTAAAGTGCTGGGTGAAAGGTATCCATCTAATTTATGAGGTTGATTAAAAAAAACTCGTGATGTATGTCCTGTGACGTCACTACTGTCACATTCCCTTCTATATTCTAAACACTTGGGCTAAAATTAATGTGTGTGTGTGTGTGTGTGTGTGTGTGTGTGTGTTCTTACATAAATAAAACTAATAAACCTGCTCAACCTTTTCTGTTTGTTCTCAACAGCTACACAAATTCTCTTTCATGTAATCATCCTTCAAGATTGTTGATGTGGGTCGCCCACCTCACAATCCTGACCCACTCCCTTGCCTGCCACACCTCATCTTTCCCCTTCCCTACCACACCTGCTCACTCTCTTCCCTATCATGCCTGCTCATCCCCTTTCCCTCTGTGGCCAGGTTTGGCCATCCATGCAAGATCAACGACAACACTGTCCTCTCGCCCATCCCTCGCAAAGTCAGACCAGGGCCACGTCTGCCTTTGTGGACCGTCCTTGTATCTCTTCGTTGGGCACTCACCACACTTTTAGCACAATTAGCGCCACAAAAACCCCAGATCAACCCCCGCACCGCTATTTTCACTCCTTCCCGCTGCCAGGACGGTGTTGCCAAGGATCTACTTGTCGAAATGATCTTTACTGGACCACCTGTGCATTCACTAAAAGCTGCCAAACGTTCTTCTCTCATTTGCAGAGTTTGACTGTATCGAGTTATCTTACGGTCAATCGCCATAATGTACGATACGCGTGCGCTTTCAACATCTGTGTGTACTCGTAGCTACTGCAAAAATTTATACTATTTTTTATCTAACCATTTGTAGGTATCCTAAACTAAACTTATCGTAGGAATGGTCTATGTGTGTGATATTACCTCTGAGAAGTTAAAGAACATAGGAGTCCCATTTCAGTGTTTAGTCTGCGGTTTGCTTTAAAGTTTGCAGTAATTATAGCATACAACTTTCACGTGAACTCCATTCCAGTATTTAATTATTCTCTGAAGAAAAATGTTTGTGTCCTTTCGGCACTAATTTTTGTCTCTGTGCTGCGGCTTCTTGTTCCTGTTTGTGCTGAGATGTGTTGAATGTAACGATGCGTAACACGTCGTTACCGAGTTTGCTCGATAATATCGTTTCATTTATAGCATCATACGCTATTCAGCTTAGTTCCTTTTTAATTAAATACCCATTATCAATGGCTTCCCTTTCACATTAGCTTTTTGACTTTCATCATTATTGTTTGCAGTCCAGCATTTATTAAATCCCCTCCCCCCCCCCTCTCTCTCTAGTGAACTATATTCATTTACGCGAGTTTTTCCATCTTTATTATGGATTTCTTATACTAAAAATTGACACTGTGTTTTGGATCATAATTTATCAAGTAGTTTACATTTTACCAATATTACTAGTTACTTCCTTTCTCCCAGAGTTTCTCTCTTTTCCATCCTAGAGAGTTGCCCTCGACCACTACCTCATTTAGAATATATTTACCAATGTGTTGGTGGGAACATAGCAAGCTTTGGCTTGGACCTTCACCAACAATGTCAGGAAGGTGGAATGTACCGCAAATTCTCGCCACTTTTATCATGATGGTGTTGACCCTGCCAAATTCCAGCAGTCCGTTGATCACTCCTGTGATACTTGTGACCATTTACGATAGTTCTACTCTCGAGGCCCATCTTATAGCCACAACCCTATTCTTTACTAACAAGTCAACCAGGTTGTTGCTGCCAACGCCTCGTAGTCCTACATAGATATTACAACTTGGCTGATCTGTCAATTGTTTGGGACTTTTCAACATCCTACCTGTTGCTTCTGTCGTCCAGTACGCACCAGAACTGCCTGCCCTCCCCATTATAAGTACAGTACCTGCCTATGCTGTGAACTTTGTTGTCGACTGAGGGACTGAGGCGAGAGCAACGAAATGTCAATGTGGCAGATAAACATTCTCAAGATAAAAATAAGGTATGGTACGGTTCTACATAAATAATTTTTGTAGTTGGAATGGTAGGTATAGTGATAATTACAGCAGCTGTAGTAGTAGTAGAAGTAGGAAAGACGCAAATAAGGATTTACCCCTGGATGGGTACTAGCCAAGAGTGGTATATGTCCTTCTCTAACTAGACAATATATAGGTACTTACATTTAGAAGCCATGAGGTTGTGAAAGCTCTCTGCCCAGCCCTGGGCCTCCTCAGGTTGCGGTCTGACGCTCACCTGCGCCTCCCCGCGGCGCCGCAGCCAGCCTAGCCGCAGCCGCATATCACTCCTGTGGAGGACAAAGATAACAAGGTCAAGACCACATTGCCTATAGTAAAATAAGCCGCATCGTTCCTAGTGCAAATACACTAGAATAAAATTATTAGCACAACCGGTTTTTTGCTTGAGCAACACGTTCCCCTGTTTAAGAAAAAAATAGGAAAGAATACAAGAGAATGATGGATTCCAATATCTGTATAGAAAAAAAATTATTTACCTGGTCTGGCAAAATCAAGGCAGAACACAACAATTTCATTAGGATTTTTACACTCGTCTGTGTGTGTGTGTGCGAAAACACCTAAACTCACCCAAAGTAGTCAGACTACCTAACCTTTCTCTAACCACAACTTCAATCACTGCTCTGTCCTACTCTAGTCCGTCCACTCCCCATTGTTCCCAACTCTCTTATGAGTTAACACAAAATGAAACGCAGTATGAGCACTTGAGTGTGGGTGGGAGTGTATGTGAGCGGGGGATACTCTAAGAGCTGTGTGAGATAATGTGGGAGTGCTACAAGTGTTGTGAGGGTGGGTGTGGGAACGTGAGGTACTGTGTTGTGAGGTAGGGTGGGGTGGAAGCTTAAGGTGCTGTGTTGTGAGGGTGGGTGTGGGGAGCGTGATGTGCTGTATTGTGAGGGTGGGTGTGGAAGTTCAGCGTAACACCAGTCGTCTCGGGAAGACTAGTTATGACAGTGGACAGGATGCTATATAATAATTTAATTGACAACACGGGACGTCCCGCGCACACACAATTGTGTATGTATGTGGTGTGTGTTTATCCAACAAGTGTAGTTCAGTAGTTTACACACTGGGTTTTTCATATCAATGTCAACAAGCGTGTAATCTCTGGACTGCCTCCTACAGGATGTATTATATCAACACCGTGTCAAGAAACCCACTGGGTTCCTTCCCACTTTCTCAAGCGTAGTACAACACCCAGTTAAGAGAGAACAATTATCCAGTAAATATTCTATAGACAGAATAAGCAGACACAGGCGCTGTGAGGAGATATGGAGGGAATAACGAGAGAGAGAGAGAGAGAGAGAGAGAGAGAGAGAGAGAGAGAGAGAGAGAGAGAGAGAGAGAGAGAGAGAGAGAGAGAGAGAGAGAGAGGAAGAAGGCGAGGTTTTCTGAAGGTTCCGGGAGCAGATGAGGTTGCCAGAGGGTTAGGCGTGTCGCCCCCGCAAATGTGATCAACAGCCGGACCTAGATTATGAGAGAGAGAGAGAGAGAGAGAGAGAGAGAGAGAGAGAGAGAGAGAGAGAGAGAGCTGCATTTCTGTACGAAAAATAAACAAACGTTGAAACAAAAATAATCGTGCCTGACTTGTATTGGAGATTTTTTCGGACGAGGGAGAAGTAGGATCACTGAAAGGGAGGTGGTAATGAAGGGGAGGTGCAGGAGTCAATATGGTTTGTGTTCTTCACTTCTATTTGGCCGTGTCCAGCAGCAATCGACTAACAAACAATTTTTACTGCTAGGTGGGCAGGGGCAGCAGGGTGTATAAATGTTCCTCCGTGCCAGGGGATCGAACCCTAGACTTTGCGAGTGTGAGACGAATGCTGTCACCAGGGAGCTACACAGCACCCTGACAACAATGATATCAAAGGGTTTAAGGGTGACCGGTGGGGAAAAGGGAGAGCGAGGAGGAATAGAGGGGTAAGGGGAGGAGTGTGGGTGATGACGCAAATGTGACGTCATGTTCTACAGCTGTGCTCACTAGAGCGTGCAGGAGCCACTTCTGTTTCCTTGTTCTCTGTTCCCCACTGTAAGAACATAAGGAACACTGCGACAGGCCTACTGACTCGTGCTGTGCTGGCTCAAGTAGAACTCACACACACACTTTTCCCGTCACCTGTGCAAGTTGCGGGCCAATGTTTCCTTTCTTAAGTCAGGGAGGAGCGACACTGTCTTGGTTGAGGTAGTCTGCTTCCACTGCTTCAAGCGATGCTGGGAGCCACCCATTCTCACTGTCTGTCTGTCCGTGTGTGTGTGTGTTTCTCTGCTTCGTTCAGACTAGTGACTGATATACTTGCTGCTGCATATGTGTATATGTTCCACAGAGACAGAGAGGAAGCCTCCTAAAAATGTGCTCCTGAGACAATCTCCTGAGTGTGCACCAGAGAGGGGCCTCCTGGGAATGTGTTCCAGAGAGGAAGCCTCCTGGGAATGTATTCCAGAGAGGAAGCCTCCTGGGAATGTATTCCAGAGAGGAAGCCTCCTGGGAATGTGTTCCAGAGATGAAGTCTCCTGGGAATGTGTTCCAGAGAGGAAGCCTCCTGGGAATGTGTTCCAGAGAGGAAGCCTCCTGGGAATGTGTTCCAGAGAGGAAGCCTCCTGGGAATGTGTTCCAGAGAGGAAGCCTGGGAATGTTCCAGAGGAGGCTTCTGGGTTTCAGCGCCAGCAGCGCCGCTAGAGGATCATTCTGGGTCCTGTCACCCTTCCTTCATAACACTGCTGCTAGCAAACTTCCTGTCCATTCACCTTCCTCTTCTCTTCGTCGATTTCTTCCTTTTATCTACTTCCTCCTCCTTTTATCTTGTTCTTCCTCCTATATTATTTCGGGAATGGAGCATGGTACACTCGGGGTGAGAGAGAGAGAGAGAGAGAGAGAGAGAGAGAGAGAGGGGGGGGAGAAAAAAAATTCTCATTTGCTCAAGCTGCTCTTTTAAAATGTTATAACTATACATTATTAGCCACTGCCCAAAGGGATAGTGAAAAAATCCAGCTACTATTGTTTCTCAAATACCATATTTGTATTAATTACTATTATTATTATTATTTGCATTGCTACTATTATTAATTATTATTAAACACTGATGCCTGAGGCCGAGTGAGAGAGGGTGGGGCTGGACGCAGCACCAACACAATACACAAGAAGGTTGCCTCATTTTGCCTGACTCGGATATATACGCAGGTGCACACACTACACACGTCATACATACCCTGTTAGTAAGTTACTTGTGTATGTGTACGTGTTTCTTGTATTTGTATACATACGTTATTCGTATACGTGTAAGTGTTTCTCGTAAACATTGCTTTGTGCTTCCTACGTTATATTAAAGTTTTGCGTACTTGTGAGGTCGTTAGATCACAGACTCGGTGCAAGACAGAGAACACTGGACACACGTACTGTAACTGGCTTCCGCAAAGTCTGAACACAACACTACATTCTCCCATCCCCCCAACACACAAAACTACGGTTACATTCATACTCTAACACACATTATTATTCATACAAGATAAATGGCCTCCATAATTAACTATTCCACTCACACATGCAATATAACGTTCACAAACACGATATGAAGAGACAGTATGAGGCATGAGCATTACTCCGAGTTGGCACTGTACATGCACACTCACACACAGCTAGACATGACTGTCTTGGCATCTGGAGGACAAGAAAATATATGTGGTACTACCCCAAAGAGTTAATAGGTTATGTACTGCTCTACCTGTCTCTACACCTTCCCCACACTCACTCTACACTGAACGTCACTTCACCACTATGTAGAGCTCACAACACCAACACTACAACCTTGACACTTGCCCTCACATGTGACCACACCAGCATCACACACACCTGCCCTCACATATGGCCACACCGCCATCACACAAGACCAAACCATTACAACTTGACACGTGCCCATGCAAGACCACACCACCATTGCACACTTGCCCTCACACAAAATCATATACCGTCACACACACCTGCTCTAACATAAGATCACACCACCATCACTCACTCGGCACTTGTGCAACACACATACACCATCCCACATTTAGCACTTGCATTAGACCATAACATACCTAACACTTGCACAAGTCCATCACATACTTGGCACTCCTCACACCCTTGCACTATACACTTGGCACTTACCCTCGTATATGCCCATCAGACACTTGGCACCTGTCCTCACATGAGACTAGCAGACACTCGGCACTTTACACACCTGCTCTCACAAAAGATCATCACGTACTTGACACTCTTCACACTTTGGCACCACACAGGCAGTCCTAAAAAAAACATTAGGCCTAAATTACCGTTTGCCGTGGGCGAGTGAATCAGCGATGGCAGAGTTAATAGAACCGAGGACGTTCTTGGTAGCCTTGAGTGACTCACGACGAAGATCAGTAGCAATCATGACTGTTGTGTTAAAGGGCTAGACGTGCTAGCCACTACTGAGGGAGGGGGAAGGGTAAGGTAGACGGCGGACTCCTTGAAGGAATGGTGGCACTACTAGGCAAAAGTCTTGTAGAGAATAAGGTGTTGGAGTCGTTGACACAACTCTTGCTGTACACTATTCAAAAAATCACTACAAGTGTTCCGTAGATAATGTAGTCTGCACTATGGTAGAATCCTTGTAGAGGTCGAGTTGTATATGGTTCAGGTTCTCAATTAAGAACCAGTTGTAGGCAATATACGAAGAGCAACTGGTTGTGTTTACAATCTGGGAGCTGAGAGTTACGTCTTGCTCTTGTCTTGTACCAAGGTGGTCTGAGCTGCCAGCCACCCGGCCCCGCTAAATAAGCCGCGACGCGCGCTCACGCGCACACACACATACGCTGTCACACACACACCCGCGCGCACACACACACAGACACACACACAAACATAGAGATAAACACAGACGCGCGCACGCTCTCCTCCAAGCCCTTTCCTGCCCTGATCTCTACTTTAATCCCCACTAATTCTAACTAGTAAAAGACTAAATAAACTTCTTAACAAGCACCTGTAAGTAAGTTTCTAACTTGGACAAGTCTAATAACCTAGTTACGGAAATGGTAATTAAGGCCACACAGGTATTGTGTCTTTTGATTATATGTATATAATTTTCACTTAAATGGTTCGGAATAAGTAAAATAAAAAAATCAATGAATTATAACAACAAAATATAGAAAACTGGGTAATAAAGAACACGTGTAAACAATAATAGACATAAAACATAAGAAAAGAGAAGTGTTGTATATTTCGGTCTGGCACTGAGTCCCTCTTCGGGAAAATGTCTGCTAAATAGGACTTCATTGTAAAACTGAAACATATATGTGCGATACTCATCTTTTATTTGGTCTCAATGTGTGTTCGTTTATACCACTGACCAATGTATATTAATTCTCAGAGCAGCTTCACATATGATCAGTTGCAAAAGACTAAGACAACAAGCCTGAACATGGCTTCCCGGATGTCCTCACTGGGCACACTTCTTTCCTTTACATTCTGGAGAAACATTAGGCGTCAAATAAGTCTGGAAAAACAATACAACTCAAGCGGATGTTGTTGAACTTGTTAAGCGACGTAAGGCGTAACCGACTCGACCAGCAGTGAGTTCACCCCTCTCCCTTTCCCCTACCCTCACCCATACCCCCTTATCTTCTCCCTTACCCTCCCATCCCCACAAGTCCACTCCCACCACAGCTTCAATCCACGGCCAAGCATAGCGTCACGGCCAGCGGGACCCCGACTCCCTGGGCCCGGCCTGGCTGGCCAGTCACTAGTGCGTCCCAGACGCTCGTGCAGGGAAGGTGGGTGTTTCTCGACCAGCTTCGAACTGATCTGGACACCAACCAATTTGTCATTTGTGTCCGTTCCGTCCAGTATTCTTTCTCCCCACGGAACATGTGTGAGGTATGCGGAGAGTATCTCCTGCCTACCTCGTGGTGGGAGATTACCTCCTGGCTGCTAGAACATGTCTTGCAACAGTCGGAAATCTGTAGAAAGGTTTACCGTGTCCGTGTGAGGCAGTGGGATCACTCTTGCCTCCAGGGTCTATTAGACATACCTGAGACCGGTTTTTAGTTTTTTCTATTCTCATTGCCAAACCCAAACCCCAGGTTCAATTCCCAGATGTGGAGAGACGATGGGCAAGTCTCCTAACTCTCCTTACACCTGCTGTCCCTACTTATTTAACAACTCGTAGGAGTTAATTTGGTGCTGTGCGTCGCTTCCTTGAGAACTGAATAACATCATTGGACATAAACCATGTTGTTTGACGCCGGGTTATATTGAGCTATAAACACTCCGGAATTATAATCAAAGTGTTATTTATGTGGAAGGTGGGTGAAACAACTTAAAAAGAAGGAAAACAATGTTAGGTGTGTGGAGAAGATAAACACTCGGGCGCTAGACATTACTGAAATAACAATACAAACATACAATACCACTAAACTATAAACTTAGGTTCGTAACATTTAAAAAAAAATGTGGAATAATGAGCATAAGCCGACAAAATTTAGTAGAAAAATACTTATAGAAATAAAAGATTATATTTACTATAACTTCGTCATGTATCAAATAGTGCTTAATTAAACTCCAAGAGGGTGAAAGGTTGGTTAATTAGTAAAAGTTTTTTGTTGGCTTTTCCATTACCTTTAATAAAAAAAAATTCAGAATTTTCTGCATTTCGATAATAATTTGTATAGACAGTGACAGATAAATGCTACAGCAACCAAGGACGGAGTTGTTATCGCTGGTGTTCTTAGCTACTTATGCTGCGAGATGTAACCTTGACGGTGGCAGTAGGTTCATACCTGGGATGAGTCCCTCGTGGTAAAATCTAAACTATTCCCATAACGTCGCATAAGGCCTAGCTTCCCTGGTGGCCTGAACAATGAGGTTATTATTAGTTGCAGCTGATGAGGCACCTCTATTAACTTTATTCCCTCTTGCATACGTCTAAATCTGTTCACACAATGTTTCTTATAATAGGTTGAATGTTTACACATTATTTCTTATATTTACTGGTAGAAAGTTGAAAAGTTAATCGTGAACCTCTGAGAAGTCAAAGACTTGTGTACATTTTCTCTGATATATCTTCCTTGAAAGATTTAGATTAAACTTTGCAGCTATCCTGTGGACGATAGCGCAATAACATATATATAAACGTAAGGCCTAGAGAGGGCAAGACTCTGAAAGGGTTAACAGGAATACATATAGGTATATTACTTAAACAGTATATATTTCTTACAAATTATTTTATTTATTACAAGAAATGCTAAGAGACTTTCAGAATTTCTTTCTGGTATCTTATTTTGAAGGGAAACTTGAGCACTGAACAGTACACTAGATGGAGGGGCCACACGTGCCTTGGGTGCTGAAACGATGTACCAGCCACACTTTCTCAGAAAGATTTTTTTTTTTTACCGTATAGATTCACGAAAAACACGAATAAAATTAAGCACTTAGTAACGCCTTTGTTTCTCTTCCCTTCCCTGGGAATGTTCGTACAAAGACAGGAACCTTAGTTACGCATTAGCTCACTGGAATTTGCATTTAAATACAAACAAATGCACATGCATGAACTCGTCACCCCTCTGACTCATCTTTCTTCCTGTGTACGTTTGTATTTTCTTCTCCCCTTCCCACTTTCCTGCATGCCTTTTCTACTCTTACCTTATTGTTCCATCTTCTCCATCTTGCATGTTCAGCTTTTTTTCTTTAGCACAAGCGTGTATCTTTATTTAAAGACTAAAAGTTTTCATCCTACGTCATCTTTGCAAACCTATCTAAAATGTATTTATTCCGTCAGCCCTTGTGTTTCTAATGCTCATTTAAATATCGTATGTCAAGTAGTAGTCCTGATGAGAACTCCGGGATCCCCACTGGCATTTAGTCAGAGACATTTGTTATTACCAAGAGAAGTCTTATTTACAGCATTTAGAAAAAAAAGGCACATAAGCGTTGTGCTGCTACCATAGCTACATTGTGGGAATAAAAGCTAGATATGTTTCCCTGTCATATTCACTCAGGTTGGATTTCGCAACATCAGTTAAGGTAGTCTGCCAGCCTGAGAAACTTTAGAAAAACGATGAGGATATCGGATCAAGAGCTATACGAGATTAATAGGTTTCGTCCCAATAGAACTGAAATTGTTGTTACTTGGGAATTACCCTCTTGAAGGAAGGGTTCGAAGGGGGATCAGTAATGAAGAATTCTTAGGAAAGAGAAGAACTGGTTGGTAAGCTTGACTATCAACTTAAACCAGACAACGGAAACACCTTGACCGACTCTCGCCTGTCAACTTTTGTAACGACTCTCACCTGTCAACTTTTGTAACGACTCTCACCTGTCAACTTTTGTAACGACTCTCACCTGTCAACTTTTGTAACGACTCTCACCTGTCAACTTTTGTAACGACTCTCACCTGTCAACTTTTGTAACGACTCTCACCTGTCAACTTTTGTAACATCAACAAAAATAACCACAATAAAGACTCCCCACAACCTACACTTTGAGGGCCTTGAAATAATTTAATATAGTTCGTAAATTTAGGCCTACCTAAGATAGTGTGGGCTAACATTAAGATAAATTATATTGTTATTTTTGGCCACAAAATAACCACTGTGAAAAAGTAGCGAAATTCCATGCGCTTCCTTGACTTCTCATATTATCAAGGATTTCGCTATTTTTTCTCAGTGGTTGTTTTGCATATTGTGATATCACCTGTTTGCTGCATTCTTACACACACACACACACACACACACACACACACACACACATATATATATATATATATATATATATATATATATATATATATAATATATATATATATATATATATATATATGCAAAACAACCACTCTGAAAGAATAGAGAAATTTCGCTATTCTTTCAGAGTGGTTGTTTTGCATATTCTGAAATCACCTGTTTACTGTGATCTTATTGCATATGTATATATATATATATATATATATATATATATATATATATATATATATATATATATATATATATATATATATATATATATCTTTGAAAGAGTGCTAAGAAGCAGGATTGCAAATTATCTGGATTCCCAAAATCTGCACAATCCAGGGCAACATGGGTTCAGGGCAGGTCGCTTCTGCCTCTCACAACTACTGGATCACTATGATATGGCCTTGGATGCACTGGAAGAAAATCAGAATGCAGATGTAATATACACAGAATTTGCAAAAGCATTTGACAAATGTGATCATGGCGTAATAGCCCATAAAATACGTGCTAAAGGAATAACTGGGAAAGTGGGGAGATGGATCTTCAACTTCCTAACAAATCGAACACAAAGAGTAGTGGTCAACAGAGTTAAATCGGAGGCTGCCATAGTGAAGAGCTCTGTTCCACACTGCACAGTACTCGCCCCCATCTCATTCCTTATCCTTATATCAGACATAGACAGAGATATACATCACAGCACCGTATCATCCTTTGCGGATGATACTAGGATCTGCATGAGGCTGTCATCTGCTGAGGACGCGGTTAACCTCCAAGAAGATATAAACAAAGTTTTCCAGTGGACAACGGTAAACAATATGATGTTCAATGAGGACAAATTCCAACTACTCCGTTATGGAAAACTGGAGGAGATAATAACTAGAACAGAATATACTACAGACTCTGGCCATACAATAGAGCGGAAAAACTGTAAGGGACCTGGGAGTAGTAATGTCTGAAGATCTCACTTTCAAGGATCACAACAGTGCCGTGATCGCACGTGCAAAGAAAATGATAGGATGGATAATGAGAACGTTCAAAACGAGAGATGCCAAGCCAATGATGATCCTTTTCAAATCACTTGTTCTCTCTAGGCTGGAATACTGCTGTACATTAACATCTCAATTCAAAGCAGGTGAAATCGCAGATCTAGAGAGTGTACAGAGATCCTTTACTGCACGTATAAGTTCTGTCAAGCACCTTAACTACTGGGAACGCTTGGACGCACTTGACTTGTATTCGTTGGAACGCAGGAGGGAGAGATATATCATAATCTACACTTGGAAAATCTTGGAGGGAATGGTCCCAAATCTGCACACAGAAATCACTCCCTACGAAAGTAAAAGACTGGGCAGGCGATGCAAAATGCCCCCAATAAAAAGTAGGGGCGCCATTGGTACACTAAGAGAAAACACCATAAGTGTCCGGGGCCCAAGACTGTTCAACAGCCTCCCATCAAACATTAGGGGAATTGCCAATAAACCCCTGGCTGCCTTCAAGAGAAAGTTGGACAGATACCTAAAGTCCGGATCAGTGCCGGATCAGCCCGGCTGTGGTTCGTACGTTGGACTGCGTGCGGCCAGCAGTAACAGCCTAGTTGATCAGGCTCTGATCCATCGGGAGGCCTGGTCATGGACCGGGCCGCGGGGGCGTTGATCCCCGGAATAACCTCCAGGTATCCAGGTAACCTCCAGGAATAGGTAAAACTTGCGATTTTGGCTTAAAAGCAACCCTCTTCTTGCCGAATAAGGCAAGTGAAAATTTGTGTGTTCAATAATTTCGCAAAAATCACTCTGAACCTAACGAAAAAAAAAAATATATATTTCATTGTTTGTTTATTATTAAATTATTACAAACTTATCTAAAATATATTTATTTGGATTAGACTAAATTAAATTGCGCTTGTTATAATAAGGTTAGGTAACTTTTCTAAGGTTCTTTTGGTACAAAATTATTAATTTTTACATTAACATAAACGAAAAAAAAATCTTTAAACGTATACAAGAAAATTTTAGAAAGGATTTAATTTTAAATAAGTGCTTGCTAATTGACTAGTTTTACCTATTCGGAATATATATATATATATATATATATATATATATATATATATATATATATATATATATATATATATATTATTGTAACCACGAACGAGTGGTATTGATCAATAACAACACTGCGCTAGCCAAGGATTCGAACCCATGTTGTACTGGCCTGCCTCATGGTAAGCGAGAACCACATGACGCTTTAAACCACTGGACCACCCAACCCTACAACATGGGTTCGAATCCTTGGCTAGCGCAGTGTTGTTATTGATCAATACCACTCGTTCGTGGTTACAATAATATATAAATACTGCTCGTGAGGCTAGTACACCAAACAGGGATGAGAATGAAATTAGCTTAGAAGCTCCCACACCTCCGTATGCCCTCGGATGGTGGCCCAACAGCTAGCATTGCTGGCTGCGCCATTCTTGTAGTGTTGGGTGGTTTGCAGATGAATGGTTCAGAGAACCGACACGTTGATAAATTAGACACATGTGCAACTCTTGGGTATCTTTATTGAGGAAACGATTCGCCACACGGTGGCTTCATCAGTCCATACATAGGAGAAACTTGAACAGGAGGAGAATGAGGTAATCAGTCCCTCAACCTTGAGTCGATGTGGTCAATCCATCAATCCCGAATGGACTGACCACATCGACTCAAGGTTGAGGGACTGATTACCTTATTCTCCTCCTGTTCTTCAAGTTTCTCCTATGTATGGACTAATGAAGCCACTGTGTGGCGAATCGTTTCCTCACTAAAGATACCCAAGAGTTGCACATATGTCTAATTGATCAGGGTTGGGTGGTCCTGTGGTTTAAAGCGTCATATAATTCTCGCTTACCATGAGGTAGGCCAGTACAACATGGGTTCGAATCCTTGGCTAGCGCAGTGTTGTTATTGATCAATGCCACTCGTTCGTGGTTACAATAATATATATATATATATATATATATATATATATATATATATATATATATATATATATATTCCGAATAGGTAAAACTAGTCAATTAGCATTATTCACTGTTCAGGTAATACTTTAAAGCACAAGTTCTAGTTATCCTGCCTATAATTATACTGTCTGACTATAGGTATTCTGGTATAAGATATACTTATTTTAGTATAATTTGTTATTCTGGCTAAACATATAGTTATTCTTACAATAATTAGAATTAATCGGGATTCAATGATAGTCTCTCTGGCTTTAATTAAAAGTTATTCTCGTTATAAATTGTTATTCTGTCTTTAATTATAACTTATAGCTATAAATTTAGTTATTCTCGCTATGCTTGTAGATGAGCTAAGCCAACAAAAACTACTTTTTGTAAGTGGATAATTCAAGAAAACAAGAAATAAGATAACCACTACTAATACTCTTCATCATAGATGTTTTAAAAATATTAACAATATCACGAAGATCTAATTTTCCTACCCAAATAATTAGACCTTTTTTTAACACACACACACACACACACACACACACACACACACACACACACACACACACACACACACACAAAATAAGACACATGAAGTGTACCAAGTCTTGTGCTAAGCATACACTTTAGTGTACAGAGGAGAAACTAGCCGGGTAGGAGAACAGAGATGCTCCGTTAAGTATTTCAATACATTTAAGCTCCTAACCACACAGTCAACTGGACGAGAAATCCATTGAGGTGGCATTAATTAAAGCAAACCCAATTTTTAAAAGTGCTAAAAGAAATTTTAAACCAGACATAATTACACAATATGCATTAAAAGGCACAAACCGATGCTGAGTGTAGTTAACCATTAACATAACAACACTCCAGACTCCCTCACACACTCATGGATCTAAAAAAAATGAAGATGCTTCTAGTCTGAAGTATCATTAATGCATCATGAGGATCCAAGAAGCTCTGCCCTCACAATACCATGTTCATGAATGGTACACAATACTGACATGAAGAATTACAAACATGTGTAACATCTGGGTATCTTTATTTGTAGACGTTTTGCCATCCAGTGGCTTTATCAGTACAAGGACATAATGTGAAGAATATAGAACTATATACAAAAGATGAAGTAATTAGTCGCAACACAGTGTTTCGCACACCAGTTGGTCCACCATCTCAGACTCTCAAGATACCATCCACTGTGATAAATGGTTTAAAACCAACAAGTTGAAGATTGAGACACTTATGAAACATATGGAAATCTTTACTGAAGAAACGTTTCGCCACACAGTGGCTTCATCAGTCCAATACAAATCAGAAGGGTGTACGGAGAGGAGGAGTTTGAGGTAATCAGTCCCTCAGCCCCTCCCATATGTTGCATAAGTGTCTCATTCTTCAACTTGTCGGTTTTAAACCATTTATCACATCTGTCAGACACTGTAACATCATGGGATCTTAATACAAAGAATTCTTCAACCTTGTCCAACCTTTGGACGAAGACCTACTTCGAGTAGGGGATGGGACCACCACGACCCCGCCTCCTGCTTCGCCTCACCTGACTACATTATGCAAGCCACTTCTACGGCCCTATGCTGTATTTTTTACAAGACTGATGGACTGAACACATAGACTCCAGGCTGAGGGACTGATTACCCCAAACTCCTCTTCTTACACCTTTCTGATTTCTATTGGACTGATGAAGCCACTGTGTGGCGAAACGTTTCCTCAATAAAGATTCCCATATGTTGCATAAGTGTCTGAAGAGACATTGTCTGGTTATGCCAGAAAGATCAATACTCTAAAATACACTATGATATATATTATATTTGATGCTGATAACTATGACGCTTGTCCACACTTGGGTATCCTTATTATGGAAACACTTCGCCAGTCAGTGGCTTCTTCAGTCCAATGTAGAGAAACGGTGAAAAATGAGGAGTGTGAGATAATCAGTCCTTCAGCTTGGAGTCGATGTGTGTAGTCCATTCGAGATTGGACTGATCGACTCCAGGCTGAGGGACTGATCATATTATGTAACACAATTTTTGTTCCTGGCAAGTGTTATTTTCCAACTCCTTTCATTGCAAAACAATAGAAAATGTCCATTATTCATTTTAAGCTTTGCTTTTGTGGCTTACAGGTTAAATTTTTGACAAAAAAATGGCTAAATTTCATTATTTTTTGCTGGTTTTGGATGTAAAAAACATATAATAAAATAAATAAAATTTACACAAATTTTATTTTAAACTTTCTGAAGCATATTTGCAAAGTTAAAAATGAGCAGTTTTTCTAGATTTGCGAACAGCAACAAGTCATGATGAATGGTTTGAAAAACCGACAAGTTGAAGATTGAGACACTTATGCAGCATATGGGAATCTTTATTCAGGAAACGTTTCGCCACACAGTGGCTTCATCAGTCCAATACAAAAAGGAAGGCGTAAGGAGAGGAGGAGAATGAGGTAATCAGTCCCTCAACCTGGAGTCGATGTGTTCAGTCCATCAATCTTGTAGAATGTACAGCATAGGGCCGTAGACGTGGCTTATATACTGTAGTCAGGTGAGGCGAAGCAGGCGGAGGCGGGGTCATAGTGGTACCATCCACTAGTCGAAGTAGGTCTTCGTCCAAAGGTTGAACAAGTGTTGAAGAATTCTTTGTAACAAGATCCCATGATGCTGCAGTGTCTGACAGTTGTGATGAATGGTTTGAAAAACCATTGACTGATGAAGCCACTGTGTGGCGAAACGTTTCCTGAATAAAGATTCCCATATGCTGCATAAGTGTCTCAATCTTCAACAACAAGTCACTTTCCCGTTTAACCCCCCAAATGTAGTCTCCCATTATGTTTTCATTGACTCGTGAAATCGTAATGACGATTGCAAACACACCATACCACGGGTGGGAATAGAACCCGACGGGACGGTCTGGAGACTCTCTGATCGTGGGTTCTATCCCTACCCGTGTTATTTTTTTTTTTCATTTTAAGATATCTGATATTTGATTTTTGAGGTGGTCAGTCACTCTGGAGAAGAGTTCAGCTCGAACTCTTCTCCAGAGTGACTGACCACCTCAAATGCTTTTTTTCCAAGGTTGATGGACTGAGTGTATCATCTTAATTTCATTAACACTGCTGCCTCTATGTTTCGCCTACTGTGTAGGCGAAATATTTCATCAGTAAAGATACCCAACTGTTGCACATGTGTCTTAATCTTCAACTTTTCGGTATTTTATATCATTATCAACAATACTGCACAGCATCCAACAAATTTTTCACCTACACACATTAATCAAAATAATAATCACTCTTTTAATAAGATGCATCAGCCACTAAAGGAAGAAAGCAATTGTTATATAGGGGTTATATAGTCCCTGTGGAGTGGGAGGCATTCTGATTCAATCCAAGGGAGGGGAGGATATGTCCATCTTCTTGGATCAAGAGCCCCTCATTGGTATCAAGGAGACAAATTACCATTATTTATTGTAAAATAACACTACACCATTTCGAAATTAAAAGAGGCAAAAATGGCACCTAAACACTCCATTAACAATACCAACCTTCTCAGTAGGATAAAGATTCGTGAAATTCTAATACGATCAAGAGTTTCTAAAGTTGTTGCTTGGAAATCAATTTCAAAAACAAGAAAAAAAGAAAGAGCACTGCAGCATGTCTGCTGGCCCATGCTAGGCAGGTCCAAATTACCTACTGACCATACCCCCGGCCGGGATTGAACCCGCGGTCATAGAGTCTCAAAACTCCAGCCCGTCGCGTTAGCCACTAGACCAGAGGTGCCTGTGCTAACCTTTCTATGGTGTAGAAATATACCTAGTTGGATGAATCTTATTGTGGCTAGCTGGTCTAGTGGCTAACGCGACGGGCTGGAGTTTTGAGACTCTATGACCGCGGGTTCAATCCCGGCCGGGGGTATGGTTTGTTTGCAATCGTGTCATTACGATTTCTTGAGTCACCTACTGACCTCAGCTAGTCAGGTCCAAGTCACATCCACTGAAGAAGGAAGGCGCGCTGCATCAGGCCTACTGGCCCAAGCCAGTCAGGTTCATACAAATTTAAACAGAGGGAAGCCTACACTTACCAGTTGTTCCACGCAGCTGTTCCCACATTTGGCTCACTAATGTTGAAACCTTTAAATGAATAAGACATTCTGAAAATATAGACACATAAGCAGTATGTGATCCTGTATTGACAACGTTTCGCACACACAGTGGGCTTTATCAAGTCACAGATCTGTTTGTGACGTGATAAAGCCTGTGTGGGCGAAACGTTGTCAATAAATGATCACATTATACTGCTTATATGTTTATATTTCCATTGTGTCGGCATTTTCCACCATTTATTTCCATCCAAGACGTTCTGAAGTTATAAAGGAGAGTCTTGGAGGAAGCTGAAACATTATAGCTACAAATATGACCGCCTCTGACATACTCCTACCAAAATATATTATTTAAAGGTTCACTAAACTCATAAAACTTAAACACATGAAAATATGCATTTAAACATTTCTCAGTTTTCATTTTTGCGTTTTTCTTTGATTTAATTTTTTTTTCTAAAATAAAGAATATTAGATTTTGTGTTTTTTTTAGAAAGTTCAGTTTTAGTTGATTTGTTTCAATAAAATTAGCAAATGGCATATACAGAGCTCATACTCAGTAATAATAATAATAATAATAATAATAATAATAATAATAATAATAATAATAATAATAATAATAATAATAATAATAATAATAATATGTTTATAGTTTGGATATACCAGCGATTAGGGTTTGAAGCCTATCAGAAGAGGCATTCTCCAGTTATCACCAGGATTCCAGTAATTACAAGATTTTTAACTAAGTACATCCTCAGATTTGTCGATACACAAATTAAACTTAATTAATGGGTATTAATAGTGAAGCAGCCAGCCAGGAGTCACAATAATAATAGTGAAGCAGCCAGCCAGGAGTCACAATAATAATAGTGAAGCAGCCAGCCAGGAGTCACAATAATAATAGTGAAGCAGCCAGCCAGGAGTCACAATAATAATAGTGAAGCAGCCAGCCAGGAGTCACAATAATAATAGTGAAGCAGCCAGCCAGGAGTCACAATAATAATAGTGAAGCAGCCAGCCAGGAGAGTCACAATAATAATAGTGAAGCAGCCAGCCAGGAGTCACAATAATAATAGTGAAGCAGCCAGCCAGGAGTCACAATAATAATAGTGAAGCAGCCAGCCAGGAGAGTCACAATAATAATAGTGAAGCAGCCAGCCAGGAGAGTCACAATAATAATAGTGAAGCAGCCAGCCAGGAGTCACAATAATAATAGTGAAGCAGCCAGCCAGGAGAGTCACAATAATAATAGTGAAGCAGCCAGCCAGGAGTCACAATAATAATAGTGAAGCAGCCAGCCAGGAGAGTCACAATAATAATAGTGAAGCAGCCAGCCAGGAGTCACAATAATAATAGTGAAGCAGCCAGCCAGGAGAGTCACAATAATAATAGTGAAGCAGCCAGCCAGGAGTCACAATAATAATAGTGAAGCAGCCAGCCAGGAGTCACAATAATAATAGTGAAGCAGCCAGCCAGGAGAGTCACAATAATAATAGTGAAGCAGCCAGCCAGGAGTCACAATAATAATAGTGAAGCAGCCAGCCAGGAGTCACAATAATAATAGTGAAGCAGCCAGCCAGGAGTCACAATAATAATAGTGAAGCAGCCAGCCAGGAGTCACAATAATAATAGTGAAGCAGCCAGCCAGGAGTCACAATAATAATAGTGAAGCAGCCAGCCAGGAGAGTCACAATAATAATAGTGAAGCAGCCAGCCAGGAGTCACAATAATAATAGTGAAGCAGCCAGCCAGGAGTCACAATAATAATAGTGAAGCAGCCAGCCAGGAGTCACAATAATAATAGTGAAGCAGCCAGCCAGGAGAGTCACAATAATAATAGTGAAGCAGCCAGCCAGGAGTCACAATAATAATAGTGAAGCAGCCAGCCAGGAGTCACAATAATAATAGTGAAGCAGCCAGCCAGGAGAGTCACAATAATAATAGTGAAGCAGTCAGCCAGGAGTCACAATAATAATAGTGAAGCAGCCAGCCAGGAGTCACAATAATAATAGTGAAGCAGCCAGCCAGGAGTCACAATAATAATAGTGAAGCAGCCAGCCAGGAGTCACAATAATAATAGTGAAGCAGCCAGCCAGGAGTCACAATAATAATAGTGAAGCAGCCAGCCAGGAGTCACAATAATAATAGTGAAGCAGCCAGCCAGGAGTCACAATAATAATAGTGAAGCAGCCAGCCAGGAGAGTCACAATAATAATAGTGAAGCAGCCAGCCAGGAGTCACAATAATAATAGTGAAGCAGCCAGCCAGGAGAGTCACAATAATAATAGTGAAGCAGTCAGCCAGGAGAGTCACAATAATAATAGTGAAGCAGCCAGCCAGGAGAGTCACAATAATAATAGTGAAGCAGCCAGCCAGAAGTCACAATAATAATAGTGAAGCAGCCAGCCAGGAGTCACAATAATAATAGTGAAGCAGCCAGCCAGGAGTCACAATAATAATAGTGAAGCAGCCAGCCAGGAGTCACAATAATAATAGTGAAGCAGCCAGCCAGGAGTCACAATAATAATAGTGAAGCAGCCAGCCAGGAGTCACAATAATAATAGTGAAGCAGCCAGCCAGGAGTCAAAATAATAATAGTGAAGCAGCCAGCCAGGAGTCACAATAATAATAGTGAAGCAGCCAGCCAGGAGTCCAATAATAATAGTGAAGCAGCCAGCCAGGAGTCACAATAATAATAGTGAAGCAGCCAGCCAGGAGAGTCACAATAATAATAGTGAAGCAGCCAGCCAGGAGTCACAATAATAATAGTGAAGCAGCCAGCCAGGACAGTCACAATAATAATAGTGAAGCAGCCAGCCAGGAGTCACAATAATAATAGTGAAGCAGCCAGCCAGGAGAGTCACAATAATAATAGTGAAGCAGTCAGCCAGGAGAGTCACAATAATAATAGTGAAGCAGCCAGCCAGGAGAGTCACAATAATAATAGTGAAGCAGCCAGCCAGGAGTCACAATAATAATAGTGAAGCAGCCAGCCAGGAGTCACAATAATAATAGTGAAGCAGCCAGCCAGGAGTCACAATAATAATAGTGAAGCAGCCAGCCAGGAGAGTCACAATAATAATAGTGAAGCAGCCAGCCAGGAGTCACAATAATAATAGTGAAGCAGCCAGCCAGGAGAGTCACAATAATAATAGTGAAGCAGCCAGCCAGGAGAGTCACAATAATAATAGTGAAGCAGCCAGCCAGGAGTCACAATAATAATAGTGAAGCAGCCAGCCAGGAGTCACAATAATAATAGTGAAGCAGCCAGCCAGGAGAGTCACAATAATAATAGTGAAGCAGCCAGCCAGGAGAGTCACAATAATAATAGTGAAGCAGCCAGCCAGGAGTCACAATAATAATAGTGAAGCAGCCAGCCAGGAGAGTCACAATAATAATAGTGAAGCAGCCAGCCAGGAGAGTCACAATAATAATAGTGAAGCAGCCAGCCAGGAGTCACAATAATAATAGTGAAGCAGCCAGCCAGGAGTCACAATAATAATAGTGAAGCAGCCAGCCAGGAGAGTCACAATAATAATAGTGAAGCAGCCAGCCAGGAGTCACAATAATAATTGTGAAGCAGCCAGCCAGGAGAGTCACAATAATAATAGTGAAGCAGCCAGCCAGGAGTCACAATAATAATAGTGAAGCAGCCAGCCAGGAGAGTCACAATAATAATAGTGAAGCAGCCAGCCAGGAGTCACAATAATAATAGTGAAGCAGCCAGCCAGGAGTCACAATAATAATAGTGAAGCAGCCAGCCAGGAGAGTCACAATAATAATAGTGAAGCAGCCAGCCAGGAGTCACAATAATAATAGTGAAGCAGCCAGCCAGGAGTCACAATAATAATAGTGAAGCAGCCAGCCAGGAGTCACAATAATAATAGTGAAGCAGCCAGCCAGGAGTCACAATAATAATAGTGAAGCAGCCAGCCAGGAGTCACAATAATAATAGTGAAGCAGCCAGCCAGGAGAGTCACAATAATAATAGTGAAGCAGCCAGCCAGGAGTCACAATAATAATAGTGAAGCAGCCAGCCAGGAGTCACAATAATAATAGTGAAGCAGCCAGCCAGGAGTCACAATAATAATAGTGAAGCAGCCAGCCAGGAGAGTCACAATAATAATAGTGAAGCAGCCAGCCAGGAGTCACAATAATAATAGTGAAGCAGCCAGCCAGGAGTCAAAATAATAATAGTGAAGCAGCCAGCCAGGAGAGTCACAATAATAATAGTGAAGCAGTCAGCCAGGAGTCACAATAATAATAGTGAAGCAGCCAGCCAGGAGTCACAATAATAATAGTGAAGCAGCCAGCCAGGAGAGTCACAATAATAATAGTGAAGCAGCCAGCCAGGAGTCACAATAATAATAGTGAAGCAGCCAGCCAGGAGTCACAATAATAATAGTGAAGCAGCCAGCCAGGAGTCACAATAATAATAGTGAAGCAGCCAGCCAGGAGTCACAATAATAATAGTGAAGCAGCCAGCCAGGAGAGTCACAATAATAATAGTGAAGCAGTCAGCCAGGAGAGTCACAATAATAATAGTGAAGCAGCCAGCCAGGAGAGTCACAATAATAATAGTGAAGCAGCCAGCCAGAAGTCACAATAATAATAGTGAAGCAGCCAGCCAGGAGTCACAATAATAATAGTGAAGCAGCCAGCCAGGAGTCACAATAATAATAGTGAAGCAGCCAGCCAGGAGTCACAATAATAATAGTGAAGCAGCCAGCCAGGAGTCACAATAATAATAGTGAAGCAGCCAGCCAGGAGTCACAATAATAATAGTGAAGCAGCCAGCCAGGAGTCACAATAATAATAGTGAAGCAGCCAGCCAGGAGTCACAATAATAATAGTGAAGCAGCCAGCCAGGAGTCCAATAATAATAGTGAAGCAGCCAGCCAGGAGTCACAATAATAATAGTGAAGCAGCCAGCCAGGAGAGTCACAATAATAATAGTGAAGCAGCCAGCCAGGAGTCACAATAATAATAGTGAAGCAGCCAGCCAGGAGAGTCACAATAATAATAGTGAAGCAGCCAGCCAGGAGTCACAATAATAATAGTGAAGCAGCCAGCCAGGAGAGTCACAATAATAATAGTGAAGCAGTCAGCCAGGAGAGTCACAATAATAATAGTGAAGCAGCCAGCCAGGAGAGTCACAATAATAATAGTGAAGCAGCCAGCCAGGAGTCACAATAATAATAGTGAAGCAGCCAGCCAGGAGTCACAATAATAATAGTGAAGCAGCCAGCCAGGAGTCACAATAATAATAGTGAAGCAGCCAGCCAGGAGAGTCACAATAATAATAGTGAAGCAGCCAGCCAGGAGTCACAATAATAATAGTGAAGCAGCCAGCCAGGAGAGTCACAATAATAATAGTGAAGCAGCCAGCCAGGAGAGTCACAATAATAATAGTGAAGCAGCCAGCCAGGAGTCACAATAATAATAGTGAAGCAGCCAGCCAGGAGAGTCACAATAATAATAGTGAAGCAGCCAGCCAGGAGTCACAATAATAATAGTGAAGCAGCCAGCCAGGAGTCACAATAATAATAGTGAAGCAGCCAGCCAGGAGTCACAATAATAATAGTGAAGCAGCCAGCCAGGAGAGTCACAATAATAATAGTGAAGCAGCCAGCCAGGAGAGTCACAATAATAATAGTGAAGCAGCCAGCCAGGAGAGTCACAATAATAATAGTGAAGCAGCCAGCCAGGAGTCACAATAATAATAGTGAAGCAGCCAGCCAGGAGTCACAATAATAATAGTGAAGCAGCCAGCCAGGAGTCACAATAATAATAGTGAAGCAGCCAGCCAGGAGTCACAATAATAATAGTGAAGCAGCCAGCCAGGAGTCACAATAATAATAGTGAAGCAGCCAGCCAGGAGTCACAATAATAATAGTGAAGCAGCCAGCCAGGAGTCACAATAATAATAGTGAAGCAGCCAGCCAGGAGTCACAATAATAATAGTGAAGCAGCCAGCCAGGAGTCACAATAATAATAGTGAAGCAGCCAGCCAGGAGTCACAATAATAATAGTGAAGCAGCCAGCCAGGAGTCACAATAATAATAGTGAAGCAGCAGCCAGTCACAATAATAATAGTGAAGCAGCCAGCCAGGAGTCACAATAATAATAGTGAAGCAGCCAGCCAGGAGTCACAATAATAATAGTGAAGCAGCCAGCCAGGAGTCACAATAATAATAGTGAAGCAGCCAGCCAGGAGTCACAATAATAATAGTGAAGCAGCCAGCCAGGAGTCACAATAATAATAGTGAAGCAGCCAGCCAGGAGTCACAATAATAATAGTGAAGCAGCCAGCCAGGAGTCACAATAATAATAGTGAAGCAGCCAGCCAGGAGAGTCACAATAATAATAGTGAAGCAGCCAGCCAGAGAGTCACAATAATAATAGTGAAGCAGCCAGCCAGCCAGCCAGGAGTCACAATAATAATAGTGAAGCAGCCAGCCAGGAGAGTCACAATAATAATAGTGAAGCAGCCAGCCAGGAGTCACAATAATAATAGTGAAGCAGCCAGCCAGGAGTCACAATAATAATAGTGAAGCAGCCAGCCAGGAGAGTCACAATAATAATAGTGAAGCAGCCAGCCAGGAGTCACAATAATAATAGTGAAGCAGCCAGCCAGGAGTCACAATAATAATAGTGAAGCAGCCAGCCAGGAGTCACAATAATAATAGTGAAGCAGCCAGCCAGGAGAGTCACAATAATAATAGTGAAGCAGCCAGCCAGGAGTCACAATAATAATAGTGAAGCAGCCAGCCAGGAGAGTCACAATAATATATCTAACATGACTTAATGGGAATGAAAATTTCACTCAATTTTACAGGAAAATAAATAACAATTTTGCACTTACTTCACTTTAGTTAAAGAACAAAGTGACACAACACCGTCACCGCAACAATACACAAATATCTCGCACACAGGAGAAAGGAACTTATGACGAAGTTCCGGTCCGACTTGGACCATTAACTAGTCACACACTAACACACGTATATACTGGCTCCCTTACCTTCGTCTGTTACTGTGTGACTAGTTAATGGTCCAAGTCGGACCGAAACGACGTCATAAGTTTCATTTTTCTATGTCCGGGTTATATGTGTATTCAATTTCATTGTCTGGTGAAGAACAGGAGGAGTTTGAGGTAATCAGTCCCTCAGCCTTCAGTCGATGTTGTCAGTCAATCAATCTTGAAAAGAATGATTCTTCTTCTCTTCAAGACTGATGGACTGACTACATCGACTCAAGGCTGAGGGACTGATTACCTCAAACTCCTCTTGTTCTTCACTATTCTCCTTTGTATGGACTGATGAAGCCACTGTGTGGCGAAACGTTTCCTCAATAAAGATACTTAAGTGTTGCACATTTGTCTAATGTATCATTTTTAATGTTTGAAGCCAAAACTTTCGTAAATTACTGTAACGGTTTTTCAAACCATTCATCACAACTGTCAGACACTGCAGCATCATGGGATCTTGTTACAAAGAATTCTTCAACACTTGTTCACCCTTTGGACGAAGACCTACTTCGACTAGTGGATGGTACCACTATGACCCCGCCTCCGCCTGCTTCGCCTCACCTGACTACAGTATATAAGCCACGTCTACGGCCCTATGCTGTACATTCTACAAGATTGATGGACTGAACACATTGACTCCAGGCTGAAGGACTGATTACCTCAAACTCCTACTCTCCTTACACATTTCTGCTTTGTATTGGACTGATGAAGCCACTGTGTGGCGAAACGTTTCCTGAATAAAGATTCCCATATGTTGCATAAGTGTCTCAATCTTCAACTTGTCGGTTTTTCAAACCATTCATCACATTCCAGGAATCTTGGAACAGGTCCTACAACTTTGGTTTACCTGGAGTTTACCTGGAGAGAGTTCCGGGGGTCAACGCCCCCGCGGCCCGGTCTGTGACCAGGCCTCCTGGTGGATCAGAGCCTGATCAACCAGGCTGTTGCTGCTGGCTGCACGCAAACCGACGTACGAGCCACAGCTCTACACCAACGTTGAAAATTTAAAGTCTGTCGGTTGAGGTCTTCTCATCTTACGAACGAAATAAAAACGAAATGTTAGAGTATGAAAAAAAAAATTCATGCAACCATATAAAGATCCTACTCAGGGATTCCCAAACATAGATCGGGCAGACGGGCTGAATGTTATCTACGAGGATCATTATACACTAGATGACGATATGTTATTGACATGAAAGTTCAGCCATTGTCCAACATGTCAGCAACAACAGTCACAATATTCATTGGGAAGCTGCCACCATCAAACACAAATCACAGTTCAGCTATCAACGCAATATCATATATGTGGAAGAAGACACTTATGTATAGTTCAGGACATTTATTAAAGGAAACGTTTCGCCACGAGTGGCTTCTTCAGTCCTAATACAGAGAAAACTAAGAAAACGCGTATATATAGTGGCAGGAGTCAGGTGAAGTGACGTGTGGGTAGAGGTGGTGGTAGTAGTAGTAGTGGAACTAAGGAGGTGAGACGGATGGCTAGAGAGGGACCTGCTGACATAATGTAACAGCAGTTTCCAGAATAGGTAATATCTTGTTGATTAGCAATTTTGAGATACTGTAACTACCGGATTTTTGCTTCATAGTGTTACTGATAGTGATTAGCGCAGCTTCAATCGCTGTCAGTAACACTATAAACGTTTCCTTTAATAAATGTCCTGAACTGTACATAAGTGTCTTTTTCCACATCTTGTTGGTATCACCATACCTTTCCCCCTCAATATCATATAATCTACACTCATAGTTACCACTCCTAATTTTAACATCTCACAAGGACAATGGAAACCAGACGTCGGGGAAATGGTATGGCTATACTGACAAGATATAAGAAAGACACTTATGTACAGCTCAGGACATAAGTGTATGTAGGTGTCTACTTTCACAGACCAGACGTTATTTCAAAAGTCACCCTCAATAAGTACGTTCCAGCACCCAACCTAACAGAACGCAACCACCGGAATTAAATAGAACAAAGGAACTTCCTGCCCAGATTTTATAAGGTTTATTTCAAGACCTTCACACGCACTTTTTGACTTATCTTCCCACGCGTTGACCTGAGCCTCGACCTCACCTACACGGTTGAGAGGTGCAACCTTCCCATAAATTCATGTTTTTTTTTTTCCTTCATTTCTGTATCTGCTGAAGAGGACCCCAGCTGGGAGTCGAAATATACGGACCAATTAATATTCTGAGTTTCTGTATCCATGTGGGTTATTATTGAGCACTGACAAGTGTTCATTACAGAATAATATATATGTTGTGCCTAATAGGTAAAACCTGTGATTTTGGCTGAAATAGCAACGCTTTTCTTGCCGAATAAGGCAATCGAAAATTAGTGTATACAATAATTTCGCAAAAATCATTCTGAACCTAACGAAAAATATATATTTCATTGTGTTTGTTTGTTTATTAAATTATTGTAAACTTATCTAAAATATGTTTAGTTGTGTTAGGTTATATTAAATTGCTTTTGTTATAATAAGGTTAGGTAAGTTTTATAAGGTTCTTTGGGTACAGACTTATTAATTTTTACATAAACATAAATGAAAAAATATATCTTTAAACGTACAAGAGAAATTTATTAGAAAGAACTTAATTTTAAATGAGTTCTTGCTAACTGACCAGTTTTACCTACTCGGTACGATACATACATACATACATATATATATATATATATATATATATATATATATATATATATATATATATATATATATATATATATATATATATATATATATACATATATATATATATATGTATATATATATATATATATATATATATATATATATATATATATATATATATATATATATATATATATATATATATATATATATATATATATATATATATATATATATATGTCGTGCCGAATAGGCAGAACTTGCGACCTTGGCTTAAAAACGCTCATCTTGCCATATAGGACAAGCGAAAATTTGTGTATGCAATAATTTCGCCAAAATCATTCTGAACCGAACCAAAAAATATATTTCATTGTGTTTGATTAGTATTAAATTATTGTAAACAAATCTAAAATATATTTAGTTGGGTTAGGCTAAAATAAATTGTTCTTGTTATAACAAGGTTAGGTAAGCTTTCTAAGATAGTTTTGAAGCAAAATTAAATTTTTTTACATTAACATTAATGAAAAAAATATATCTTTTAACGTACGGGAGAAAATTTTAGAAAGGACTTAATTTTAAATGAGTTCTTGCTAAGTGACCAGTTTTACATATTCGGCACGACATATATATATATATATATATATATATATATATATAAATATATCTATATATATATATATATATATATATATATATATATATATATATATATATATATATATATATATATATATATATATGTCGTGCCGAATAGGCAGAACTTGCGATCTTGGCTTAAATAGCAACGCTCATCTTGCCATATAGGACAAGTGAAAATTTGAGTATGCAATAATTTCGCAAAAATCATTCTGAACGTAACGAAAAAAATATATTTGATTGTGTTTGTTTAGTACTAAATTACTGTAAACGTATTTAAAATATATTTAGTTGGGTTACGGTAAAATAAATTGCTCTTGTTATAATAAGGTTAGGTAAGTTTTCTAATATTCTTTTGGTGCAAAATCAAAAATTTTTACATCAATATTAATGAAAAAAATATATCTTTAAACGTATAAGAGAAAATTTTAGAAAAGACTTTATTTTAAATGAGTTCTTGCTAATTGACCAGTTTTACATATTCGGCACGACATATATATATATATATATATATATATATATATATATATATATATATGCAAGGAATTCGCAAGAGCAGGCGAAATATACACAAACACTGATCTCTGGCTGAAGGAGACTCGAACCTACGAACCTTGGAACAAGGTACGCAGTGCTTTACCAATCTACCCACACTGGACCAATACCTTGGAGTCCGGATTGCACTAGATTTTCATCCAAGGTAGCCAGCTTTCAGGGAGAAGGCTTACAGCTTTTCATCTCATCTCCTGCATGCATCAGCCTTACTAGAGAATTTAACAATGCAAGGAATTCGCAAGAGCAGGCGAAATATACACAAACACTGATCGTAGGTTCGTAGGTTCGAGTCTTCTTCAGCCAGAGATCAGTGTTTGTATATATATATATATATATATATATATATATATATATATATATATATTATATATATATATATATATATATATATTTATTTATTTATTATCACACTGGCCGATTCCCACCAAGGCAGGGGGGCCCGAGAAAGAAAAACTTCCACCATCATTCACTCCATCACTGTCTTGCCAGAAGGGTGCTTTACACTACAGTTTTTAAACTGCAACATTAACACCCCTCCTTCAGAGTGCAGGCACTGTACTTCCCATCTCCAGGACTCAAGTCCGGCCTGCCGGTTTCCCTAAACCCCTTCATAAATGTTACTTTGCTCACACTCCAACAGATCGTCAAGTATTAAAAACCATTTGTCTCCATTCACTCCTATCAAACACGCTCACGCATGCCTGCTGGAAGTCCAAGCCCCTCGCACACAAAACCTCCTTTACCCCCTCCCTCCAACCTTTTCTAGGCCGACCCCTACCCCGCCTTCCTTCCACTACAGACTGATACACTCTTGAAGTTATTCTGTTTCGCTCCATTCTCTCTACATGTCCTAACCACCTCAACAACCCTTCCTCAGCCCTCTGGACAACAGTTTTGGTAATCCCGCACCTCCTCCTAACTTCCAAACTACGAATTCTCTGCATTATATTCACACCACACATTGCCCTCAGACATGACATCTCCACTGCCTCCGGCCTTCTCCTCGCTGCAACATTCATCACCCATGCTTCACACCCATATAAGAGCGTTGGTAAAACTATACTCTCATACATTCCCCTCTTTGCCTCCAAGGACAAAGTTCTTTGTCTCCACAGACTCCTGGGTTGGTGTGAGTTGAACTTGCCTAGCTACAGTGCTTTGTCTTGTGTTCTTACGAGTGGTGCGATTAAGCTTGCCTAGCATGAACCAGTAGGCCTGCTGCAGTGCTTTTATTTATGTTTTCTGTGTTCTCACTTCAGACTTTGCTTCTAGCTATTCTGGCAACTCTCAGACCGCGGGTTCAAACCCCACCCGTGGTATGTTTTTTTTTTTTTTAACTCTGATTATATGTTCAGCAGCCTTCCTTCCCCAACCCCCCCCCCCCAATCATCACAGATCCTGGATACCACTCACCCCCTCCCCTTTACTACTCTCACCACCATCCCCTCTCGACCCCCCCTCACCACACCTCCTAAGCCCCCCCTCTCTCACATCACACCTCCTACCCGCTGCTAGTCACCAGGTTGTAAGAAGGGATCATCTTCGCCCGTGAAGGGTGGAGCAATACAGCTGTTTTTTGTTGTTACTGCTGCTACATTACCCAAGAACATCCGCCTCCCTCCCGGGACGCTGCTCTCGGGGCAAACATGTACTCACCTATTTGTACTCACCTATTTGTGGTTGCAGGGGTCGATTCACAGCTCCTGGCCCCGCCTCTTCGCTGATTGCTACTAGGTCCTCTCTCTCCCTGCCCCATGAGCTTTATCATACCTCGCCTTAAAACTATGTATGGTTCCCGCCTCCACTACGTCACTTTCTAGGCTATTCCACGGCCTGACTACTCTATGACTGAAGAAATACTTCCTAACATCCCTTGGATTCATCTGAGTCTTCAACTTCCAATTGTGACCTCTTGTGTCTGTGTCCCTTCTCTGGAACATCCCGTCTTTGTCCACCTTGTCTATTCCGCGCAGTATTTTATATGTCGTTATAATGTCTCCCCTGACCCTCCTGTCCTCCAGTGTCGTCAGGCCGATTTCCCTCAACCTTTCTTCGTAGGACATTCCCCGTAGCTCTGGGACTAGTCTTGTTGGAAACCTTTGCACTTTCTCTAATTTCTTGACGTGCTTGACTAAGTGTGGATTCCAAACTGGTGCTGCATACTCCAGTATGGGCCTGACGTAAATGGTATACAGAGTCTTGAACGAATCCTTACTGAGGTATCGGAACGCTATCCGTAGGTTTGCCAGGCGCCCGTATGCTGATTGATGTGCGCCTCAGGAGATATGTTCGGTGTTATACTCACCCCCAGATCTTTTTCCTTGAGTGAGGTTTGCAGTCTTTGGCCATCTAAACTATATTGTGTCTGCGGTCTTCTTTGCGCTCCCCCAATCTTCATGACTTTGCATTTGGCAGGGTTAAACTCAAGGAGCCAGTTGCTGGACCAGGCTTGTAGCCTGTCCAGGTCTCTTTGTAGTCCTGCCTGATCCTCATCCGATTTGATTCTTCTCATTAACTTCATATCATTTGCAAACAAGGACACTTCTGAGTCTATCCCTTCTGTTATGTCGTTCACATATACCAAGAACAGCACAGGTCCTAGGACTGACCCCTGTGGAACCCCGCTTGTCACAGGCTCCCACTCTGACACCTCGTCGCGTACCATGACTCATTGTTGCCTCCGTCAGGTATTCTCTGATCCATTGTAGTGCCTTTCCTGTTATGTGTGCCTGATCCTCTAGCTTTTGCAGTAACCTCTTGTGAGGAACTGTGTCGAAGGCCTTCTTGCAGTCCAAAAATATGCAGTCGATCCACCCCTCTCTCTCTTGTCTTACTTCTGTCACCTTGTCATAAAACTCTAGTAGGTTTGTGACACAGGATTTTCCTTCCCTGAAACCGTGCTGGTTGTCAATTATACACTTGTTTCTTTCCAGGTGCTCCACCACTCTCCTCCTGATGATCTTCTCCATGGCCTTGCATATTATACACGTTAGTGATACAGGTCTGTAGTTTAGTGCCTCATGTCTGTCTCCCTTTTTAAAAATTGGGACTACATTTGCCATCTTCCATACCTCAGGAAGTTGCCCAGTTTCAAATGATATGTTGAAGATCTTTGTTAATGGCACACACAATATCTCTGCTCCCTCTTTAAGGACCCACGGAGAGATGTTGTCTGGTCACACCGCCTTTGAGGTGTCAAGTTCGCATAGCAGCTTCTTCACCTCCTCCTTGGTTATATGTACCTCATCCAGCACTTGCTGGTGTGCCCCCCTGTTCTGATTTCCTGAAGTCCTACTGGTTTCCACTGTAAATACCTCTTTAAATCTTGTGTTGAGCTCCTGACATACCTCTCGGTCGTTTCTTGTGAATTCCCCATCACCCTTCCTCAGTCTGATTACCTGGTCCTTGACTGTTGTTTTCCTCCTGAGGTGGCTGTACAACAGCTTCGGGTCAGTCTTTACTTTTGATGCTATGTCATTTTCATATTGTCGCTGAGCCTCCCTTCTTATCTGTGCATATTCGTTTCTGGCTCTTAGGCTAATCTCTTTATTTTCCTGAGTTCTCTGTCTTCTGTACCTTTTCCATTCTCTAGTACACCTAGTTTTTGCCTCCCTACACCTTTGGGTGAACCAAGGACTCGTTCTGTTCTTCCCATTATTTCTGTTTCCCTTGGGAACAAACCTCTCCTCTGCCTCCTTGCATTTTGTTGCGACATAGTCCTTCATTTCTTGTACTGGTTTTCCTGTCAGTTCCCTCTCCCACTGAATGTCTTGAAGGAAGTTCCTCATGCCTGAGTAGTTCCCCTTTTTGTAGTTTGGTTTTTCCCAACCTATTCCTGCTACTCTCTCCACTTGGACCTCAACTATGTAGTCGAAGCACAGAACCACATGATCACTAGCTCCCAGGGGCCTTTCATACATGATACCCTCGATGTCCGAACTACTCAAGGTGAATACAAGGTCCAGTCTTGCTGGTTGATCCTCTCCTCTCTCTCTGGTAGTGCCTCTAACATGTTGATGCATGAGGTTTTCCAGTACCACATCCATCATCTTGGCTCTCCATGTTTCGGGACCCCCATGGGGCTCCAGGTTTTCCCAGTCAATCTCCTTGTGATTGAAATCACCCATAACTAGTAACTTTGCTCCCCCCATGTGTGCTCTCCTGGCCACCTCGGCTAGTGTGTCGATCATTGCTCTGTTTCTCTCGTCGTATTCTTCTCTTGGCCTCCTGCAGTTCTGTGGTGGGTTGTACATTACTGCAATTATCACCTTATGTCCCTCAGACTGGATTGTTCCTACTAAGTAGTCCCTTTCGCCCGCGCCATCCATTCCTTCCATTTTCTCAAAACCCCACTTGTTTTTAATGAGCAGTGCAACTCCTCCTCCCCCTCTCCTCCCTCTGTCTTTCCTGAGGATTTGATATCCGGATGGAAAGATTGAATCTGTTATTATTCTGGTGAGTTTTGTTTCTGTGAGTGCTATTATGTCTGGGGATGTCTCCTTGATTCTTTCATGCCACTCCTCATACTTATTTGTTATTCCATCTGCATTTGTATACCACACCTTCAACTTCTTTTCTAAGACTGTGGTCTGGGAGGTATATTGGGGTTGGGGAAGTGGGAGACCTGATAAGGAACTATGGGTTGTTGTTGTGGGGGTGGAGTTTGTAATGTAGTGGGTGGGGGCATTGGATGTGGCATGGGTGTTTTGATTTAGAGTGTTTGGTTGCACTGGGGTTGACCTGGTTGGGAGGCTGCCTGTGTGTGTGTGTGAGAGAGAGAGTGTCTGACACCACACACACTCACATAGCGAAGAGCCAGGGCCAGTTGTGAATCGACTCTTCAACCACATATAGGTAAGTATATATACACACACGCCACCACATATAGATAAGTATATATTCACACGCACACAATCTACTTACATTTGTGAGTGCAAGGAAGGCAGAAGATGAGGCAGTGGTGGTGCTGTACAGCAGCTCAAGTAAAGATTCACAAACTGTCCACTTTGGAGAGAGGAAACTAACAGTGGCGCTGAGGTCCCCCTGGACCATTGTCAAGTCACAAGTGAACCAGAAGTAAATACCGGAAGATAGGTTGAGAAGAAAGACGTAGTAGTAGTAGTAGTAGTAGTAGTAGTAGCAGTAGCAGTAGTAGTAGTAGTAGTAGTAGTAGTAGTAGTAGTAGCAGTAGCAGTAGTAGTAGTAGTAGTAGTAGTAGTAGTAGTAGTAGTAGTAGTACATAAGAACGTAATAAAAATATATAAGTAAGACACATGTACAACAGTTTGGCTTGTAGGTCAGACACTTGTGCAACAGTTAGGTATCTTTATTCCGAAACGTTTCGCCTACACAGTAGGCTACTTCAGACAAACACAGAGGAGGCAACGGAAGGAGTGGAGATGGAGAGACCATGCAATCAGTCCATCACCCTTGAAATAGTAGTTTTGAGGTGGTCAGTCCCTCGGCCTGAAGAAAAATTCTGCTCCATAATCTGGAACAATGTGAAGCTGAAGCATCATAGTGGAGACTTACTGGCACACACATACGTGAGGCGCAGAAAATCTTGAAGACGACAGAAGAGGAGGGGCCCACCAGAAGATGCAAGAATGTAATGAGAGGCTTTATAGCAAGCTTACTTGGTATGTCCCTCTCAAGTCTAACCTTTCTTACTCGTAACTAGTGGTTAGGTAATACTGTTGTCGAAGTGTTCCTCCTTTCTTATGTTCTTAGATATCCCGTGTACAAAGTTAACGCTGTGTTACATTGTCTGACAGTATGAATATAACAATGGTATATAATGCCGACAAGTAGGTTTCTTCAGTCGAATACAGAGGCAGCAAAAGCATCAGAGATGCAAAGATGATGTAATCAGTCCATTACCCTCGAAGACGTAGTTTTGAGGTGGTCAGTCCCTCAGCCTGGAAAAGGGTTGTAACTGTTGTACCTATTCAGCCATCACTCAACTCTAGGCTGATACTCAGACAATTCCTCAAGTAACTCAACAACTGTTATCTGTGAAGAATTAGACACAAGTGCCACAACTGGGTATCTTTATTTGTATTCGCTTCGCCAACCAGTGAATTTATCAGTACAAGGACGTTATTTGAAGAATGCAGAATTATATTAAAAAGATACCCAGATGTTGCACATGTGTCCAAGTCTTCATCTTGTCGGTATGGTATACCATTTATATATAACCGGCATCTGTAATTAATGTTCTTCCAATAATCCAAGACGACTCTTCTATCAAGCTCATGTTCCGCATGATTCATGTTCACCTGAAGAACGCTGCTTCTCCTGGGACCTTCAACTCTACCATCAACGAACTCTTTCGTCTCAACGATCTGCCTAGCTTCAAATTTCCTGATATGGCCCCATCCACAAACATGCTAAAAATCCTTCCCAATACAGAAGGCATCATCGTCTCAACGGATCCTCCAATCACTGCCATCCAAGCCACTCCAGTCCAACCAAAAGTATAAGTATCAGGAGTCCAAAAGTTATTTTACAGCTCTCGGGATCTGTATATTACACGTAAATTTATTTTATTTCCTCGTCTTAGAAATTCTGCCCAAACAGATTCTGTATATAATCCATCCATCTTTAACCTGTTTTTATGTCACAAATCATATTTTCTCGGACAAATAGCACCACCACATCCCCCCTTTATGTTATTTCTGTCTACACAGAACAACCTAAACCTTTGAATCTGTCTCGGCTTTTAAATTAAGCCAAATCTCAGTTTTTGCAACAACATTCAACCAGATTTAATTCGTTCATTTATTTCTTGTACTTCTACTATTTGTATAAAATATTTTAAAATATTTTTTCGTCTGTGCCTTTTCTTTTTTCATCTTTTCCTTTTCACAGTTTTTGTTATAATACTCTTTTCCCGAAGTTAAATGACGAAGGTTATTCCTAAAGTCCACATTATAATTTAAACATGATAATTTAAACAGCTCATATTCATGGTTTTACATTTCAATTTTCCCCTCAAAGCCCATATCACTAACTATATCTAGCTAGTATATATGTGGGTAGAACTACCGACAATATGTAAAGTAAAAGGACACAAGTGCAACTAATGTGACATTTTATTGTGGCAACGTTTCGCTCTCCAGGAGCTTTGACAAAGCTCCTGGAGAGCGAAACGTTGCCACAATGTCACATTAGTTGCAATTGTGTCCTTTTACTTTATATATCTAGCTAAAAGCCCTAACAGCCCCCTTCACTGAGCTAGCACGGATGTTGATTTAACAGGCTTCATGTGCACCACACACACACACACACACACACACGCACGCACACACACACACACACACACACACACACACACACACACACACACACACACACACACACACACACATACACACCCATACCCACACCCACACCCACCCACCTCGGCCATACAAGGGACATAAAGACTTCGCTGGGGATCAATAAAGCGGAATACAGAGTGCTGACGGTCATCTTGTTCGGTTCTGCAATTGACATCATCACCCGCAGCGGTTGCAAAAAAATCCTCAGATCAACTCCTCAGAAGGTGCTAGAAACACATACACTCGATCCAGACACTCATCCACGAAGATCCCAGCATGCACCACCACTCTCTTAATATACACACAACACACACTTACGCAGATCTAATAAGCTCAAACCAGCTTCACACCGGTAATGTCACTGTTTTCCTTCACAGCTCTTTACATCTACATCACCAGCGACAGTATGGAAATAACATAGCATCGAAAGTTAAGTCTGACCCAATACTGCTGTATAGCCACATCAGAAGGGAGACAACAGTCAAGGACCAGGTAATCAGGCTGAGGAAAGAAGGTGGGGAACTTACAAGCAACGACCAAGTAGTATGTGAGAAGCTTAGCACGAGATTTAAGGAAGTATTTACAGTGGAGACAGAAAGGACTCTGGGAAGGCAGGACAGAGGGGTACACCAACAAGGAAAATGCCAACAAGTGTTGAACGAAATACACACAGCCGAAAAGGAGGTGAAGAAGTGGCTAAGTGACCTTGATACTTCAAAGGGGGTAGGACCGGACATCTCTCCATGGGTCCTTAGAGAGAAGCAGAGACGCTGTGTGTACCACTAACCACAATTTTCAACACATCCCTTGAAACTGGGCAACTACCTGAGGTATGGAAGACTGCAAATGTAGTCCCCAATTTTAAGAAAAGAGAAAGAAACGAGGCACTAAACTATAAACCAGTGTCACTGAACGGAACAGGATTATAAACTGACAACCAGCACGGTTTCATGGAAGGCAAATCCTGTGTCACAAACCTACTGGAGTTTTATGGCAAGGCAACAAAAGACATGAGAGAGACGGGTGGGTTGATTGCATTTTCTTGGACTGCAAGAAGGCCTTCGATATAGTTCTTCACAAGAGATTAATGCGGAAGCTAGAGGATCAGGCACATATAACAGAAAGGGAACTGCAATGGATCAGAGAATACCTAACAGGGAGGCAACAACGAGTCATGGTACGTGATGAGGTATAACAGTTGGCGCCTGTGACGAGCGGGGTTCTACAGGGGTCAGTCCCCCTAGGGCCAGTGCTATTTTTGGTATATGTGAATGACTTGATGGAAGGGATAGACTCAGAAGTATCCATGTTCGCAGACGATATGAAGTTAATGAGAAGAATTAAATCAGATGAGGATCATGCAGGACCACAAAAGAGACCTGGACAGGTTGGACGCGTGGTCCACCAACTGGCTCCTAGAATTTAAGCCTGTCAAATGCAGTCATGAAGATCAGGGAAGGACAAAGAAAACCGCATACAGAGTATAGGCTAGGCGGCCAAAGACTGCAAATCTCACTCAAGGAGAAAGATCTTGGGGCGAGTATAATACCGAGCATGTCTCCGGAAGCACTCATCAACCAGATAACTACTGCAGCATATGTGCTCTTGGCAAACCTGAGAACAGCGTTCCGATACCTCAGTATGGAATCGTTCAAGACTCTGTACACCGTGTACGTCAGGCCCATACTGGAGTATGCAGCACCAGCTTGGAACCCACACCTGGTCAAGCACGTCAAGAAATAAAAGTGCAAAGGTTTGCGACAAGGCTAGTTCCAGAGCAAAGGGGAATGTCCTACTGAGAAAGGTTAAGGGAAATCCGCCTGACGACACTGGGGGGCAGGAGGGTTAGGGGAGACATAACGACATACAAAATACTGCGTGGAATAGATAAGGTGGACAGAGACAGTATGTTCCAGAGAAGGGACAGAGAAACAAGGGGCCACAATTGGAAGTTGAAGACTCAGATGAGTCAAAGGGATGTTAGAATATATTTCTTCGGTCATAGAGTTGTCAGGAAGTGGAATAGTCTGGCAAGTGACGTAGTGGAGGCAGGAACCATACATAGTTTTAAAACGAGGTATGATAAAGCTCATGGAGCAGAGAGAGAGAGAGAGGACCTAGCAGCGACCAGTGAAGAGGCGGGGCCAGGACCTGAGTCTCGACCCCTTCAACCATAATTAGGCGAGTACAATTAGGTGAATACCAAAAAACCGGAAAACAATGGCTTTACAGAAGGGCATTAACTGCAACAGTCCTCTGCAAGATAATCTTATAGTAAGGATCGAGTTCCTGGAAATGGTTAAGCATCGTTACCTAGAGGTTACCTGGAGGTTATTCCGGGGGTCAACGCCCCCGCGGCCCGGCCCATGACCAGGCCTCCCGGTGGATCAGGGCCTGATCAACCAGGCTGTTACTGCTGGCCGCACGCAGTCCAACGTACGAGCCACAGCCTGGCTGATCCGGAACTGACTTTAGGTATCTGTCCAGCTCTCTCTTGAAGGCAGCCAGGGGTTTATTGGTAATTCCCCTAATGTTTGATGGGAGGCTATTGAACAGTCTTGGGCCCCGGACACTTATGGTGTTTTCTTTTAGTGTACCAATGGTGCCCCTACTTTTAATTGGGAGTAATTTGCATCGCCTGCCCAGTCTTTTACTTTCGTAGGGAGTGATTTCTGTGTGCAGATTCGGGACCATTCCTTCCAGGATTTTCCAAGTGTAGATTATGATATATCTCTCTCTTCTGCTTTCCAACGAGTACAAGTCAAGTGCTTCCAAGCGTTCCCAGTAGTTAAGGTACTTGACAGAACTTATACGTGCAGTAAAGGATCTCTGTACACTCTCTAGCTCTGCAATTTCACCTGCTTTGAATGGAGATGTTAATGTACAGGAGTATTCCAGCCTAGAGAGAACAAGTGATTTGAAAAGGATCATCATTGGCTTGACATCTCTCGTTTTGAACGTTCTCATTATCCATCCTATCATTTTCTTTGCACTTGTGATCGTGGCACTGTTGTGATCCTTGAAAGTGAGATCCTCAGACATTACTACTCTCAGGTCCCTTACATTATTTTTCGCTCTATTGTATTGCTAAAGTTTGTAGTATACTCTGTTCTAGTTATTATCTCCTTCAGTTTTCCATAACGGAGTAGTTGGAATTTGTCCTCATTGAACATCATATTGTTTTCCGTTGCCCACTGGAAAACTTGGTTTATATCTTCTTGGAGGTTAATCGCGTCCTCAGCAGATGACGGCCTCATGCAGATCGTACACTGTACCATTTCAGAATTTACAATCGTTTCGCAATACATGTTTCCGCATATCTTTAAAGGTCTCTTCCCCTGAGTGAGGATTCTACTACCTGAGTCTTCAAGTCTAGCCAACTACCTGAGATCCAAGATCTTATTTCATTCACATTCACCTTCATCTTTGTCGCCCTTCCAGCCCCCCTCCTTTCCCACCACCCCTTCAAGTCTAGTGAATTCACCAACATTACCGCCCCTTTGGGATGGAGGTAAGTCATATAAAATACAGACACGCAAAAAACTACAGACAACAAGACTTCGACTTTCGGAGAGGCTAACTTCAAGGCAACATTTCAGTGATTCTCTCAACACAGTCAACTTTCCCGTCCTACCTCTCCATTACATCATTGCCCTAAAAACTTCAGCAGAAGACAATAACTTCAGAGTCACCACTGCCGATAGGGAGGTGTGTCGTTATCTTGAACGTTAACGACTACAGGAACAAAATGCTTAATACACTAAATGGCCCAGATACCTACAAAACGCTCAAAAACAAGCCAAATGAACAAGACTTTTCCACATTCTAAAGGACTCAGAACAAGGGAAGAAACTTCTACACATTATTTCCAGAAACCCCAGACCTGCCATAATGTACGCTTTGCCAAAGACTCACAGACCAACAATTCCATTGAGACCCATCTCCTCTGGAATAGGCAGTACCCCCTCCAACTATCATAGATTCTGGCACAACACCTATCTAAACTTTTAAGCACAAGCACATCCAAAACACTCCGATGGTTTCCTCATCTGCATTCTCAACGATAATGTTAGGAACAAGAAGCTCCAGCATGGATCTGAAATTTTATTTACCAAGGTGTCCACAGCCATCGATCTCATGCGACGAAAAAATTACAACTCCCTGGACATTCCACTTCCAGCCAGCGATTTTATAAACTTCGTTTAACTGTGTGTTGGTTTTTACACCGAAACTCCTACAATCATTTAGTTAATCACAGATGCACAACTCATCACGAAGGAGGACTCCAGCAGGTCTACTGGTCCATGCTAGACAGATCTTTCTCATAAATAGTTTAAAAATTCAGTCATTCATAAAAAAAATTTCAGACACAGCAACATCTTGGGATTTTGATGCAGATAATTTTTTCTACACTTTCCTTACTTATAGGTATGACCTACCGATAAATGATGTCAGTAACCATAGAGATGGACGAATGAAGCGCCACTAACAACGCGCCACTAACAACGCAGACGGATGACTGACGTCTGCTTTCCCTTGTGAACTTTATTATTGGTAATGCCGCTTACTACTGCTTCACTTCACTTTCTGCAGTATATAAGCCTCTCTCCGCGCACTACTGTATATTTTTTTTTTAAGATTGATAGACTGAACACATTGACTCCAGGCTGAGAGACTGATTACCTCAAACTCTTCATCTTCCACCGTTCTTCTTTGTACTGGACCCACGGAGCACTGATTGGCTAAACGTTTCCAGAATAAAGATACCCAAATATTGCACAAGTGTCTCATATATGAGCTTCTCAACTCCAACCTTTTCTTGGCTATATATATTTGTCCAACCTCTCAGTGTCATTCCTCTGGCATCCCCTCCGAGCACCCTCTTCCCTCCCTGTCACGATAACACTAATGCAGTTGATCCTCACAATAGTTTAATAATCTGCACCTCATTGAAATGGACATTTTACATTCACCCACATTAAAGCTAAGGATCGCCGGTGTCGCCACATGGTCCAACCGATACACCAAGCACTACGCTCTACTCACTTCCCCTATAGTTATGTGGCAGACCATCAAGACAGTAGTGTTCAGCTCCTTGGAGCACTGTCAACGTGTCCCACGCCACCTCTGTCATCACCTCTTTCGGAAAAACACGATCATGAACGGCGTGACATATATCCAGTTCGACTGTGCTTCTTACCTTTTCCCTAACATACGTGTGTGTTCGCGCTACATCTGCCCCACAACACAGTCTTCCAGATGAACATCAAGCAGCATTTCATACAACACAGGGAAACCATGTCGCTTCAGTGACTACTTTGCTCTCCAAGAAGATAAAACTGAACAAGATAAACTATCGGATGCAGTAATAGTTAACAGTCCACTTTTTTCCCAGTGATATGAACCAAACGAACTAGTAAAGAAATTACTCTCCAGATCATAAAGGACCAAACAAAAGTTACAGTACCAGAGTCAGAAATAAAGAAAGCCAGGTTACTAGGATCCCATGGTAGGAAAAGTGTTATGCTTAGATTCCACTCACATGACACGAAAAAAAGACTTAATAATTGCATCTATTAAAGTAAAGAAAGATGTATACATAAACGAGTGTCTCACCAAAAAACGTCAGAACCTCCTGTATAGAGTCAGAAAACTTAAGCGGGAGAATAATGACACAATACACCAATGCTTCACACGGGATGGGAAAATTCTAGTTAGGAAAACGAATGTAGGTCAACTGTACACAATCACGAACGAGAATGATCTATCACGATTTCTCAGGGATACTAATCTTACAGAGAATAACTAAACAATGTCCAACCTAAAAGCCTACGTAGTGTAGTGTATCTTTTGCTTCATTATTGTTCAAATTTCATAGTACAATCTCTTAGTAATTAAATAATCAACTATCTCATTATGTGATTTTACTAGTAAGCATAAGTCACCTTATGTAATTTTCTTATTTACTATTGTTTGCTTAAATATTAACTGAATTGATACTTTCTCTGTTCATATTACTACCTCATATTTTTTAAATACTATTAATTGATATTATTATTTTTATTTTTATTATCACACTGGCCGATTCCCACCAAGGCAGGGTGGCCCGAAAAAGAAAAACTTTCACCATCATTCACTCCATCACTGTCTTGCCAGAAGAGTGCTTTACACTACAGTTTTTAAACTGCAACATTAACACCCCTCCTTCAGAGTGCAGGCACTGTACTTCCCATCTCCAGGACTCAAGTCCGGCCTGCCGGTTTCCCTGAATCCCTTCATAAATGTTACTTTGCTCACACTCCAACAGCACGTCAAGTATTAAAAACCATTTGTCTCCATTCACTCCTATCAAACACGCTCACGCATGCCTGCTGGAAGTCCAAGCCCCTCGCACACAAAACCTCCTTTACCCCCTCCCTCCAACCCTTCCTAGGCCGACCCCTACCCCGCCTTCCTTCCACTACAGACTGATACACTCTTGAAGTCATTCTGTTTCGCTCCATTCTCTCTACATGTCCGAACCACCTCAACAACCCTTCCTCAGCCCTCTGGACAACAGTTTTGGTAATCCCGCACCTCCTCCTAACTTCCAAACTACGAATTCTCTGCATTATATTCACACCACACATTGCCCTCAGACATGACATCTCCACTGCCTCCAGCCTTCTCCTCGCTGCAACATTCATCACCCACGCTTCACACCCATATAAGAGCGTTGGTAAAACTATACTCTCATACATTCCCCTCTTTGCCTCCAAGGACAAAGTTCTTTGTCTCCACAGACTCCTAAGTGCACCACTCACTCTTTTTCCCTCATCAATTCTATGATTCACCTCATCTTTCATAGACCCATCCGCTGACACGTCCACTCCCAAATATCTGAATACGTTCACCTCCTCCATACTCTCTCCCTCCAATCTGATATTCAATCTTTCATCACCTAATCTTTTTGTTATCCTCATAACCTTACTCTTTCCTGTATTCACCTTTAATTTTCTTCTTTTGCACACCCTACCAAATTCATCCACCAATCTCTGCAGCTTCTCTTCAGAATCTCCCAAGAGCACAGTGTCATCAGCAAAGAGCAGCTGTGACAACTCCCACTTTGTGTGTGATTCTTTATCTTTTAACTCCACGCCTCTTGCCAAGACCCTCGCATTTACTTCTCTTACAACCCCATCTATAAATATATTAAACAACCACGGTGACATCACACATCCTTGTCTAAGGCCTACTTTTACTGGGAAAAAATTTCCCTCTTTCCTACATACTCTAACTTGAGCCTCACTATCCTCGTAAAAACTCTTCACTGCTTTCAGTAACCTACCTCCTACACCATACACTTGCAACATCTGCCACATTGCCCCCCTATCCACCCTGTCATACGCCTTTTCCAAATCCATAAATGCCACAAAGACCTCTTTAGCCTTATCTAAATACTGTTCACTTATATGTTTCACTGTAAACACCTGGTCCACATGCCCCCTACCTTTCCTATAAGCCTCCTTGTTCATCTGCTATCCTATTCTCCGTCTTACTCTTAATTCTTTCAATTATAACTCTACCATACACTTTACCAGGTATACTCAACAGACTTATCCCCCTATAATTAATTGATATTACTTACTAAAATTAATAATTAATTACCATTTTTACTAACAGTACAGTTTACTCTTAACATTTTTGACATCATTTAATTATCATTACTTGTCTAATTACCATAACCTGTTTTAATACCACATTTACTATCTTAGAGTACTCTTAATTACCTTGTACTGCCAAATAACCTCTAGTATAACTGTATAACTACCAGTGCAATATTGAATCCAAATAACTGTTCTTAAAATTTAATACTTGAAATAAACATTACTTTTTCACTTTTTTTTTTTTGGTAATTAATCTTTTTTTGTAATCATTATTATTTACTAAAACTTTATTAAACACCATATTTACTACCAGTCAGTTTTACTTTTGTACATTAAACATTATTTTATACTTCCCATAATATTTTGTTGCCAAATTTTCAAGTTTGTATATTCAACTCCAACCTTTATATTATCCTGTGTACCTGTGTACCTGTGTACCTGTGTACCTGTGTACCTGTGTACCTGTGTACCTGTGTACCTGTGTACCTGTGTACATGTGTACCTGTGTACCTGTGTACCTGTGTACCTGTGTACCTGTCTACCATCTTACTATCATATTGTAACCAAGTCATTGCCATTGTTATTTTTTACTTATTATTCTTTTGGTACTTTAATTTGTGAATTTTATTTTGTCAATTTAAATCTAGTTATACTCTTGATCTTGTTAACAACCTATATCAGACCCTATTGCAATTGCAAGTACCATTTTAATTTGTATTTTTATATTATAAGTTTATACCTAGTTGTACTTTAGCTCATTCTAGCTCAATACATAGACAACAATAAATTCATTATATTAGATCTTGGTGCAATTACAAGAGTGAGTCTGGTGCCACTTGTAATTTTTTTATAGTATTAGTTTATACCTAGTTGTACTTTAGCTCATTCTAGCACAACACATAGACATTATCAATTTCATTATGTTTATTAGTGACTATACTCTATATGACCAAAGTGCTTTAGCAGTATACTTTTCCAAACCTCCCACCACTACAGAAATCAGTATTAGAACTCACCACATAATACAGGATATAAACAACCACTATTTAAACCTAAAAGATGAATGATCACGTTGACCCTAATCTAAACCTCCATAATCTAACACAATCAAAACTTATTGGAAAGTAACTGCCTTTATTACACAGCATCACAAGCCAGCACTATCCTGAACACTGCTCAAAGTCTATGAGTACTTAACTACAACATCAGGTCCTTAAGCAAACACTATGATGACCTCCTGGCACTCCTTGAGTCACCAAAGACACCCTTCTCCAGCATTATTCTTACTGAGACCTGGCTTAAGCAGGACATAATTGATATCTACCCTCTACCAGGATACACAGCAATCCACAACTGCAGACCATACCAAGTTGGGGGTGGTATTGCAATCTATTACTCTAACCAACTGTCTTGTATTAGCACTAATTGTTTTAGTGATGAATATGGGGAATACATTTTTGCTAATTTTACTGTAAAAAACCTCAAGACGCCTATAACAATCGGTGCCATATACCGGATACCCCACACAAACATCCCAAACTTCAGTGAGAATCTAAAGTCACTAATAACAAATAGACAAATGATCAAGCACCACCTTCTCTTAGCTGGAGACTTCAATATCAACCTTGGCCTACCAGATGATCAGACTGTAACTGATTTCATCAACAATATGAACAACACACTTCTCATGCCAACAATAACTGAACCAACCAGGCTGACTGAGACAAGTGCAACCATAATAGACCACATATGGACCAATATACTAGCCCCCCTTAAATCAGGGATAATCACAGACAGCACTACTGACCACTACCCAACCTTCCTCTTAACAAACATTAGTAAGCCACCACTCAAATACAACAAAGTTTCATTTAGACTCCATGACGAGGCCTCAATAAGGAATTTCACAGCAGACCTAGAGACTGTTGACTGGCCTACAGAATTCTCCAATGCCATTGGTATTGACGATTGGACAGACATTTTTCTTAACAAAATACTTAGACTATACAACAAACATTGTTCCATAAAAACGAAACAGATCACAAACAAACGGCTTGGTTGCCCATGGCTAACCAGCAGCATTCTGAAATCCATTGATAAGAAACACCAATATGAAAAGCAATATAGACAGGGTTTAATACACAAAGATATTCTTAAACAATATTCAACAGTTCTCACCAAATTAATAAAGAAAGCCAAACAATTGTACTACTCCAGCAGATTCACTGACACAAGAGGAGATATTAAAAAGACCTGGAAAACACTTTCCCAGATTCTGGGGACCCACAAACTGAAAAAAACCAAGAATATTGTTCTAACTAAACCTCATGAAACACCACTGCATCCCACTGATACAGCTAACAAGATAAACGACTTCTTCTCAAACATAGGATCTAATTTCGCCAGTAAAATCCCACGTACCAATGCCCGTGCCGGGGACTACCTAGATGGGAATTTCCCAAATTCCTTTTATCTTGTACCAACTGAGCCCACGGAAGTCACCACGATCATAAAGTCACTTAAAAATAACTCGGGGAATCTGTCTCACGTCCCACCATTATTGTACAAGCGAGCAGCCCATGTCCTTTCACATGCTATTACATTACTTTTTAACAAGTCACTAGAAACTAGCACTTTCCCGACACTACTCAAGACAGCGAGGGTTACACCAATACATAAAGATGGTGACCCTACAGACGTAAACAACTATAGGCCAATATCAAACTTACCATTGCTATCCAAAATCTTCGAGAAACTCGTGCACAGGAGACTATATTCATTTATAACTTCACAAAACATACTCAACCCCTGCCAATTTGGATTCAGGAAAAATAAAAGCACTAATGATGCAATTATAAAAATGCTAGACCTGCTTTACACAGCATAGGAAAATAAGGAATATCCGCTAGGAATTTTTATTGACCTAAGAAAAGCGTTTGACACAGTAGACCACAGCATCCTACTCCACAAACTTGACCACTATGCTATAAGAGGCCATGCGCTTGCATATTTTAAATCCTACCTTTCTAACAGGTATCAGTATGTCACCATTAAAGACACATCCTCATCAATACGGCCACTTGATACTGGAGTTCCGCAGGGAAGTGTCCTTGGATCCCTGCTCTTCCTCATTTACATCAGTGATCTTCCAAACATATCCCAACACCTGAAACCCATTCTCTTTGCTGACGACACGACTTACGTCATCTCCCACTCTAATCTTGCTACCCTCAACACCATTGTTAACGAGGAGCTGCTCAAAATATCGACTTGCATGACAGCCAATAAACTTACACTTAACACTGGCAAAACCTACTATATTATGTTTGGTAGCAGAGCAGGTGTTGCGCAACTTAACATTAAGATCGACAACACTCTAACTGCCAGACATAATGAGGGCAAATTCCTTGGCCTATACCTCGACAACAACCTAAATTTCAGCACCCATATCCAACACATAACAAAAAAAGTATCCAAAACGGTGGGGATCCTCTCCAAGATGCGATACTACGTACCGCAAACTGCCCTTCTCACACTATACCATTCACTTATATATCCATACCTCACCTATGCTATCTGTGCTTGGGGTTCAACTGCAGCAACACACCTAAAGCCAATAATAACCCAACAAAAAGCCGCAGTAAGAATAATCACTAAATCCCATCCCTGGCAACACCCCCCCCCCCACTCTTCATAGATCTAAACTTACTCCCAGTTCAGTACATCCACACTTACTACTGTGCAATCTACATCTACAGGGCCTTAAATTCAAATATTAACCTTGACCTAAAACGCTTTCTTGATAGTTGTGACAGGATCCATAGGCATAACACCAGACACAAACATCTCTATGACATTCCCCGTGTTCGACTAAACCTTTACAAAAATTCAATGTATTTCAAAGGACCTAAAATCTGGAACACCCTACCTGAAAACTCTAGAACTGCAGACACATTCATCACTTTCAAAACTACAGTTAGAAAGTATCTTATCTCCCTGATACACCCCGACAACTAACTACATGATAACCACCTGGTGGTTCAAAATTACACTCACTCACCCACTTACTATAAATCCAGAAATACTAATCTTAATCTTAAAATAATAAATCCTAACTAGTCATAAGTTTGCCTATGATACTCAAATATAGACACTTTGTATTGTGCCAAAACAAAAGCATTCACATTGCTAAACTCACAAATTATGATGTAGTCACTTAGCCTTAATACCATAATCTGTAAGGATTTAATGTTAAGAATTAATCTAAGTCTGCTCGAAATGCCTAGCCATGCTAGGTGTCCTAGTGGCCCCCTCTGTAATTAGTATTTTATAACATGTAAACCACACAATACCCAAAACCTGTAAACCCCACATTGTAACCATTATAGAGAATAAACTTGAATAACACACGGTCCCAGTCTCCGTCCACAACTGCTATGGCCGGTGGTACTCTAAGAAAACAGACCAGATCCTTATCAAAATTATGTTTTTACTCTCACATCGGCGTTTGCTGGTGCACAACCAACATATGAATATGTAAAGTAAAAGGACACAAGTGCAACTAATGTGACATTTTATTGTGGCAACGTTTCGCTCTCCAGGAGCGAATAACAAAATGTCACATTAGTTGCACTTGTGTCCTTTTACTTTACATATTGTCGGTAATTCTACCAACATTATTACAACATATGAATAACTCATTCATGTGGACAAAAAACAAACGGGCATAACGATCCTTTAAAGTGAATCGTAGACAGGACAAATGACACATATTCTGAGATCTCCACATCCCGTACATCCTTCAAGTTGTGCTCCTGCAGAAACGTCACCTCCACCTCAGATCTGCTGAGCAAACTTACCAATCACTCATACTTTGCCATCATAAAAGTTCCATAACGTTTAGTGTCGGTAACTGAAGTCCTGGTAAAGGAAGGTTTCCTCCACAGTGGACTTTCATCTTTATCAACATCCTCTTCACCGTCTTTGCGGGTCACAGTCCCGATGACCTGGGCTCCTGGAAGAGGTTCATGTTGAAGCATAAAAAGGCACGATAACTGACTGAAATTCACAAATAACCCTCTCATAGGAGAAAGAAATTTATGAAGACGTTTCGGTCCGGCTTGGGCCATTAACTAGTCACCGTAGCACCCCAAAACCCTCCTGGCCATCTCTTCCCAGGACGTCTTTTAGGTGCAAATGGTATGCAACACAGACTGATAATTGGAAAAAGGCAGAAAATATAAACACTAGAACATCTAGAGTGACCGAGGTCCCAAGACTGAAATGTGTCGAATAAAATGCCTTAGTGTTTGCATTCTGTCTTTCTCAATCACTTCTTTTCAGTTTGCCTTTGCGCCAACATTGAGACATCTGAATGTAACGCTGCCAGCTGCTTCCTGACACAGGACCTCAGCCTCACTCATCTCCATCGAGATGAGTTAAAGCTTTATTACGAGGATTTATCAAGCACACCATGACCAGGCTAAGAGACTGATCAACTTGCACATATGTTAGGTAAAAGGACACATTGACAACTAATGTGATATTTTATTGTGGCAATGTTTCACTTTTCTGGAGCTTTGTCGAGCCGCCTTGACAAAGCTCCAGGACAGCGATATGTTGCCACAATAAAATTTCACATTAGTTGCATAAGTGTCGTTTTATCTAACATATTGTCGGTAATTCTAGCACTGTTGCTAAATTTCACGTAGGGTGATGGACTGATTATCTCAGATCACCGCTCCACTTCGTCTATTTCGTCTTCTACTAACACTGATGTCTCCTGGAACGTGATTCATTTCTGCACTCGACTGATGAAGCTAGCGGTGCAGGTCAAACATTTCGTTGATAAAAATTAAAAGTGTTGCACATATGTCTTACCTATCATCTTCTCGGTGTTGTATACCAGCTATAAAGTGCTACTTTATAAAGTTTCATGTACTTGAAACATTATATTAGTAAAGATCTTTTTTTTTTCTTGCTCTGTGTCTAAACCTCTTGTCAGCTACGCAACACTCCAACCGTGATAAATTGTCTTGTGTCATCGTATGATAATAAATGGTCTCGCATGATAGCATAATAAATGGTCTTGCATGATAGCATAATAAATGGTCTTGTATGATAGTATGATGATAAGTGATCTTGTATGATAGTATGATGATAAGTGATCATGTATGCTAGTATGATGTTAAGTGGTCTTGTATGATAGAATGATGATAGATGGTCTAGGTTAATAATATGATGAATGCTTCTGAATGATAGTATTATGATAAATGATCCTGCTTTATACTATAATGATATATGGTCTTGGATGATTATATGACGGATGGTCGTGTACGATATTATGATGATAAATGGAATGTCACGATAGAATGATGAATGATCTTGTGTAACTGCATAATGGTCAACGGGATGGGCGAGGTCGATCTCTCTCTCCCAGGTTTCTCAGATTCTGGCGGAGTTCATTGTATTATTTTCCGGTTGCTTGCAGAAGTTATAAACGACGTTTTACTGGCTACCTGGAGGGTGTTCCGGGGATCAACGCTCCCACGGTCTGGTCCATGACTAGGCATCATGGTGGATCAGCCCCTGATCAACCAGGTTGTTATTGCCGGCCGCATGCAGTCCAACATACGAACCACAGCCCGGTTGGTCAAGTACTGACTTTAGGTATTTGTCCAGTTGTCTCTTGGAGATAGCCAGGGGCCTATTTACCCCTTTTACGTATGCGGGAGGCAGTTGAACAGTCTTGGGCCCCTAACATTATTGTAATATCTTTTAGTGTACTCCCGGTACTCCTGCTTTCCACTGGGAGTATGTTGCACCGCCTGTTAAGTCTTTTGTCTCGTAGGGAGTGATTTCCGTGTGCAGAAATCATCACTAGTTTTGAAGGTTCTCAGTATTCATTCTATCATTTTCCTAGCAGATGTGATGATGACACTGCCGTGATCTTCGAAAGTGAGATCCTCTGACATTATCACTCCTGGATCCTTCACATTAGTTTTCTACTATATTGTGAGGTTAGAGGGACCTGAACAGATACCTAAAGTCGGTGCCGGATCAGCCGGGCTGTGGTTCGTACGTTGGATTGCGTGCGACCAGTAGTAACAGCCTGGTTGATCAGGCCCTGATCCACCGGGAGGCCTGGTCATGGACCGGGCCGCGGGAGCGATGATCCCCGGAATACCCTCCAGGTAGACTCCAGGTAGTCTTTATTTCCTCAAGTTTTCCGTAGCGGAATAACTGAAACTTAACCCACACATTCAAAGGGCAAATTTGATAACACACTCCAAGGACAACTTGGGTCGCACATTCCCAGGTCACGTTGGGACACACATTCCCAGGTCACGTTGGGTCACACACTCCCAGCTCACGTTGGGTCACATAATCCCAATTCACGTTGAGTCACACTCCAAGGTCATGTTAGGTCACACACTCCCAGGTCACGTTGGGTCACATACTCCAAGGCCACACTGGGTCACACTCCCAGGTCACGTTGGGTCACACTCCCAGGTCACGTTGGGTCACACACTCCCAGGTCACGTTGGGTCACATACTCCCAGGTCACATTGAGTCACATACTCCCAGGTCACGTTGGGTCACACACTCCCAGGTCACGTTGGGTCACAAACTACCAGGTCACGTTGGGTCACACTCCCATGTCACGTTGGGTCACACACTCCCAGGTCACGTTGGGTCACACACTCCCAGGTCACGTTGGGTCACAAACTCCCAGGTCACGTTGGGTCACACTCCCAGGTCACGTTGGGTCACACACTCCCAGGTCACGTTGAGTCACACCAGGATAAAAATTATTATTCACAGCATCGACTAAGACTTTTAATAATAATTTTTATTAATAACACAAGTCACACCTTAATTAGTTTTGATCATTATATTCACTGGGAAGCGCTAAACCCGTTAGCGTAGGATAAGAGGGATGATAAAGTGGGTTGGTTGCTTTTTAATGACGGAGACAGTGTATTTCTAATTCCGTGGATCAAGATCCCATCATCATCGTCATAGCATCTTGATGAGTGATGCGTCCAGCACAACACTGATGATGAGACTGACAAACACTACTACAGTCTGTAATAACCCTGACACTGCAAGACACATAGGCAACAGTTAGGCATCTTTATTCCGAAACGTTTCGCCTACACAGTAGGCTTCCTCAGTCAAGTACAGAAAGTAGGCAGGAACAGTAGAGATGTGAAGACGATGTAATCAGTCCATCACCTCTGAAGACGTAGGTTTGAGGTGGTCAGTCCCTCAGCTGGTTCCAGACTGAGGGACCGACCACTTCAAATATTATTTTCTCCAAGGATGTTTAACTGATTACATCATCTTGGCTTCGCTGCTGCTACTGCTGACTCTGTATTAGACAATATAAGTTTACTGTGTAGGCGAAACATTCCAACAATAAAGATACCGAACTGTTGCACATATGTATTAATCATTATAACAAGTAATTTACCTGGGAGGGTGAGACCCGATTATTAACTCAGACACAAGTCTGTGGGAATCAGACACAAGTCTGTGGGAAACAGACACAAGTCTGTGGGAAACAGACATACGGACTCTCAAGACGCTGAAGGGGGCGTGTAGCTTCTGGTGTTATCACTGGTATTAAAAAATATCACCAAAGACTAAATGTCTCGTCAGTAAATGTCTTGACTGTGCTTATGTCTTATTCCCACAACATGTTGGCATTAACCTACCTGTCTATGTACAGCCCAACGATCTAGAAGGGAGAAATGTGTGTTTCCCAATTGTCACTTGCCGCTGCACTGGTGGGTTGACTGAGGGCCACGATGATGGGTTGTGAGCTAATTAAAGTCTTTGCAGGAAAGAAGAGATCACTATCTTTTCTGGGAAAGGTATAATGTCTGGAGGCGTAGAAGCGAGTGGGAGACATTGTTGACCTTCTTGGTAAATACTCTGAGCCATCTTTGTTTTGGTCTTGTGTTGAAGCTTTGCACTTCACTTCAAGAAGTCTATCTTTTGTGGAGGCAGTGATGGGCGCCCACCTGTTGTGGAAGCAGTGATGGGCGCCCACCTGTTGTGGAGGCAGTGATGGGCGCCCACCTGTTGTATAGGCGGTGATGGGCGCCCACTTGCTGTGGAGGCAGTGGTGAGAGCCCACCTGTTGTGGAGGCAATGGTGAGCGCCTACCCGTTGTGGAGGCAGTGATGAGCGCCCACCTGTTGTGAAGATATTGTGGTGTACTCTACTGTTGTGAAGACATTGTGGTGTACTCTACTGTTGTGAAGACATTGTGGTGTACTCTACTGTTGTGAAGACATTGTGGTGTACTCTACTGTTGTGAAGACATTGTGGTGTACTCTACTGTTGTGAAGACATTGTGGTGTACTCTACTGTTGTGAAGACATTGTGGTGTACTCTACTGTTGTGAAAACATTGTGGTGTACTCTACTGTTGTGAAGACATTGTGGTGTACTCTACTGTTGTGAAGACATTGTGGTGTTCCAGTCAGGGTATTATGACTTTTTATTCTTCAGAGATCTTTTGTGTGCACGGTATATAATTCGTGCAGATGTGACACTAAGTTATAAGTGGAGACAAAGTCTTCATCAGTCCTAAGGGCTCGAAGCCTCTTACTGTAACCGCAATAAAGTCTGGTTGCAGACAACTGAACGTCAGTTTCAACATATATAAATCTGGCTACATATTGGAACTCTACTAGTAGCGAGCTTGTCGACAATAGTCACGAAGAGACACATTTTGCTATTATTTGGGTAACGTTTCACCCGGTTAGATCTTTTCTAGCACGATGAATGAGAGACATGTGAAACATCTGAGTTTCTTTATTACGAAGACGTTTCGTCAATCATTGACTTTACATTTCAGTACAGAAATTATGTACCTAAGACATTGGAAGATGAGGTAATAAGCCATCAATGACAGGAGTTCGTCAACTTGTCGGTATCGAACTTAAATTAAGTTGCAATAAACAGATGTCAATGAATACTCAGAAGGGCGAACGAAGAGCTCGAACTGCTGTCGGTATTGTATACCATTAATGTAATAATATTTATCAAGATAGTTGTCTTCAGTGTGCCTTTCCTTCACATATGGTTGCATAGTCTAGCTGAGGTTTATCATGTAATTGTATCTTAGTCACAACTTCTCCACGACGGGGAAAGGCGATGATTTAAAAGATTTCTCAGCCGATTCTTAGTAAAGAATTGGGTACCTCAGAAGTGTGCTGCTACAATGCTTTACGATAGTAAAATAGTGGAAACAAAAGCTAGCTATATTTCCATCACGCAGGATGGATTTTGTACATCAAATAAAGAAATTTATCAGTCTAAGCCGGGAGACTTTTGTAAAGTGCTGAGGATATCGTCCAGCAATACTTTACTGTTTCAGTAGCTACGGTAACTTTTAAGGATTTTTCTTCAGATGATTAAACTTTGTGTTCAACACAAAGCTATGAATTATTTTTTTTTAATATATTGAGCGTTGGCATATCCCGTGGCATGAATCATGGTGGCATAAGTGCCTGTTATCTTTATGCTAGGTGATAATGTACGTAATACAGTCGTATCAGCAGCAACACCAGACTACTCCAGACTACACTAGAATTAACCTTCACAAAGAAGACATTAGGAAAAATACTCCATCAACTGCGTAGCATTCAAGCCAGAGCTGCTAGTTTATGTTATTTCGCCTAACTATAAGTTAACCTAACCAAAATTGTCCTATCATAGCAAATATTAAATTTCTACATAGGTTTAGACCGGGAAGAAATAAACGAACTCTTATGCGTCCTATCAGAGAATAGCATGAGCGCAGTACGCCAGTGAAAGGTCTGTGTAGAAAGTAAAGAAACGGGAAGCGTCGGACTATACAAACTTCGCCAGAGATTGTCATAAAAATACACTCAGTAATGGAGGAAACAGAGGTTTAGGAAGACTCTTACACGTAACTCTCATTGGTTCGGTTGGCAACGCTCTCGCCTCACACACCGAGTGTCCGTGGTTCAGTCTCCGGCACGGGTGGAAACGTTGGGCATGTTTCCTTACACCTGCTGTCTCTGTTCACCTAGCAGTAAGCAGGTACCTGGGTGTTAGTTGACTGGTGTGTGCCGCATCCTGGGGGAAAAGACTGAAGGACCACATTGGAAATAAGAATTGTAGAGTTATCTTGGGTGGCTAACTCTCCCCCGGGTTAAAAATCCTAACATGTCTTATCTTATCTTAAGGCTGACAACTTCAGTTACTCAGCCTCTCATCTCTTTCTCTTATTACCTTCACTGCGTCTGTTTTTCATTAAACAAGCCTTTTTTTTTCCACTCTCACAATACCTCGTCCGACTCAGCCCAACTGCATGATCTCAGAAACCACTTCTCCCATTCCACGTACCAGGCAGCTTTTAACTATGATCTGGAGCTCTCCACCAGATATTTACCAGTGGAACACTAGATCCTGAAACTGGCGGTGCTGTAGCTAGAAATATTAAGATTTGTCAGAGAAGTTAAAGATTGTGCAAGAATTCAAGATTTAGTATCGTCAGCCAAGATTGAATTAGTCGCCCTTAAATATTCCCCTGAGGTTGATTAGAAAAGATGTTCAGTTTTATTTCCCACTTAATGTCCGCCTGAGTGAATTTTAAACTTCATAAATATGACTAACAACACTGCAAACAAGAAGAAATGTAATATATTTTAGAAAATAGTAGCTGTAAAAATAATTTTTGTATAGACGACATATTATGTTAGCATCGAAGGAATGAGAGTTGTTGAAGTGAAAAAGAAATAAAGTAGCAAGAGATCGACACCATGCCTAACCCTTCTAGGGTAGGGTAGGTGCCTGAGCCAGAGCTTGTAGCTCACAAGACTGTCATTCCCATTAGCCCCCTTGGGGCGGGGATGGCAGACCAGAGAGGCCTAGCTTGTGGCTAGGCCTGGGGACAGTTGGTCCCAAAGATGAGGAGGTACTTGTGCCTCCTCCCATGGGAGACTTAGGTCTCAGACACTCCCTAAAGAGGGAGCCAAGGCCTGGCCACCACTTGGAAAAGGCCCGGGCCGGAAGAATACCGGCGAATCTTTAATAATAAGTAGCAAGAAATTCATGACTGCAGGTTTGGAGAAACACTGCAACAAATTATAGGGAAAACACACTATAACAATCAATTATGAGTACAGTTAGAAAAAAGTGAATCTGTACAGACGATGCAACATCCACCCAATGAAAAGCAAGGGTGTCACTAGCAAGTTAAGAGACAACACGATAAGTGTCAGGGGCCTAAGACTGTTCAACTGCCTCCCAGCATACATAAAGGGGATTACCAATAGGCACCTGGCTGTCTTCAAGCAGGCACTGGACAAGCACCTAAAGTCGGTACCTGACCAGCCGGGCTGCGACTCGTACGTTGGATTGCGTGCAGCCAGAGTAACAGCCTGGTTGATCAGGCCCTGATCCACCATGAGGCCTGGTCACAGACCGGGCCGCGGGGGCGTTGACCCCCGGAACTCTCTCCAGATGAGACGATGGAGGTAATGATATGTTATGGTTGAGTGTGGGTGTGTATACTCATCTTGTTGCGGTTGCAGGGGTCGAGTCACAGCTCCTGGCACCACCTCTTCACTTGTCACCACTAGGTCACTCTTCCTGCTCCATGAGCTTTATCATACCTCTTCTTAAAACTTTTATGTATCCTGCCTCCACTACATCACTTCCCAGACTATTCCACTTCCTGACAACTCTGTGACTGAAGAAATACTTCATAACATCCCTGTGATTCATCTGAGTCTTCAGCTTCCAACTGTGACCCCTTGTTGCTGTGTCCCATCTCTGGAACATTCTGTCTCTGTCCACTTTGTCGATTCCTCTCAGTATTTTATATGTCGTTATCATACCCTCCCTATCTCTCCTGTCTTCCAGGGGTATGTCCTTGTTGGACATACCCTTTAGCTCCGGGACTAGTCTTGTTGCAAACCTTTGCACTTTCACTACCTCCCTTACTTGCTTGGCTAGGTGTGGGTTCCAAACTGGTGCTGCATACTCCAATATGGACCTAACGTACACAGTGTACAGGGTCCTGAACGATTCCTTATTAAGATGTCGGAATGCTGTTCTTTGGTTTGCTAGGCGCCCATATGCTACAGCAGTTATTTGATTGATGTGCACCTCAGGAGATGTGCCCGGTGTTATACTCATCCCTAGATCCTTTTCCTTGAGTGAGGTTTGTAGTCTCTGGCCCCATAGACTGTACTCCGTCTGCGGTCTTCTTTACCCTTCCCCAATCTTCATGACTTTGCACTTGGTGGGGTTGAACTCCAGGAGCCAATTGCTGGACCAGGCCTGCAACCTGTCCGGATCCCTTTGTAGTTCTGCCTGGTCCTCGTCCGATTGAGTTCTTCTCATCAACTTCACATCGTTTGCAAACAGTTACACTTCAGAGTCTATTCCTTCCGTCATGTCGTTCACAAATACCAGAAACACCGGTCCTAAGACTGGCCCCTGTGGCACCCCTCTCGTTACAGGCGCCCACTCTGATACCTCGCCATGTACCATGACTCGCTGTTGTCTTCCTGACAGGTATTTCCTGATCCATTGAAGTGCCTTCCCTGTTATCCCTGCTTGGTCCTCCAGCTTTTGCACTAATGTCTTGTGTGGATCTGTGCCAAACGCCTTCTTAAAGTCCAAGAAAATGCAATTTACACATCTCTCTCACTCTTGTCTTATTGCTGTCACCCTGTCATAAAACTCCAGTAGGTTTGTGACACAGGATTTCCCATCCATGAACCCGTGCTGGTTGTCGTAGATAAGTTCGTTCCTTTCTAAGAGCTCCACCACTCTTCTCCTGATAATCTTCTCGATGACTTTGCATACTATACATGTTAGTGACACTGGTCTGTAGTTTAATGCTTCATCTCTGTCTCCTTTCTTATAAATTGGGACTACACACTGCCTCTGCACCCTATCTCAGGACCCATGGAGAGATGTTATCCGGCCCCATCGCCTTTGGGGTATCTAGCACACTTAGCAGCCTCTTCACTTCTTCCTCGGTTGTATGTATTGTGTCCAACACTTGATGGTGTACCCTACCTCTCTTTCTGGAGTCCCTTCTGTCTCCTATGTGAGCACTTCTTTGAATCTCATGTTGAGTTCCTCACATACTTTGTGGTCGTTTCTTGTGATCTCCCCTCCTTCTTTCCTCAGCTTGGTTACCTGGTCCTTGACTGTTTTCCTCCTGATGTGGCTGTACAATAGCTTCGGGTCAGATTTGGCTTTGGCTATGTCATTTTCGTATTGTCGTTGGGCCTCCCTTCTTACCTGTGCATATTCATTTCTGGCTCTACGACTACTCTCCTTATTTTCCTGGGTCCTTTGCTTTCTATACTTCTTCCATTCTCTAGCACACTTGGTTTTGTCCTCTCTACACCTTTGGGTGAACCAAGGGCTTATCCTGGCTTTCTCGTTATTTTTGTTACCCTTGGGTACAAACCTCTCCTCAGCTTCCTTGCATATTGTTGTCACATATCACATCATCTCGTTTACTGACTTCCCTGTCAGATCTCTGTCTCACTGAACCCCGTGCGGGAAATTCTTCTTGCCTGCGTAGTCCCCTTTTTTGCAGTTTGGCTTTATTTGTCCTGCCCTTCCTGCTTCCTTCTCCACGTGTAGCTCTATGCATTCGAAGCACAGAACCATGTGATCACTGGCCCCGAGGGATCTTTCGTATGTGTATATGTGTATATATGTATGTATGTATGTGTGTGTGTGTGTGTGTGTGTGTGTGTGTGTGTGTGTGTGTGTGTGTGTGTGTGTGTGTGTGTGTGTGTGTGTGTGTGTGTGTACTCACCAAATTGTACTCACCTAATTGTGGTTGCAGGGGTCGAGACTCAGCTCCTGGCCCCGCCTCTTCACTGATCGCTACTGGATCCTCTCTCTCTCTGCTTCCTGAGCTTTGTCATACCTTTTCTTAAAACTATGTGTGGTTCCTGCCTCCACTACTTCACTTGCTAGGCTATTCCACTTGCTGACAACTCTATGACTGAAGAAATACTTCCTAACGTCCCTGTGACTCGTCTGAGTCTTCAGCTTCCAGTTGTGACCCCTTGTCCCTGTGTCCCCTCTCTGGAACATCCTATCTCTGTCCACCTTGTCTATTCCCCGCAGTATCTTGTATGTCGTTATCATGTCTCCCCTGACCCTTCTGTCCTCCAGTGTCGTCAGTCCGATTTCCCTTAACCTTTCCTCGTATGACATTCCCTTGAGCTCTGGGACTAGCCTTGTTGCAAACCTTTGTACTTTCTCTAACTTCTTGACGTGCTTGACCAGGTGTGGGTTCCAGACTGGTGCTGCATACTCCAGTATGGGCCTAACATACACAGTGTACAGTGTCTTGAACGATTCCTTATTAAGGTATCGGAACGCTATTCTCAGGTTTGCCAGGCGCCCGTATGCTGCAGCGGTTATTTGGTTGATGTGTGCCTCCGGTGATGTGCTCGGTGTTATGGTCACCCCAAGGTCTTTCTCCCTGAGTGAGGTCTGTAGTCTTTGTCCACCTAGCCTATACTCTGTCTGCGGTCTTCTTTGCCCCTCCCCAATCTTCATGACTTTGCATTTGGCTGGATTGAATTCGAGAAGCCAGTTGCTGGACCACATGTCCAGCCTGTCCAGGTCTCTTTGCAGTCCTGCCTCATCCTCGTCCGATTTAATTATTCTCATCAACTTCACGTCATCTGCGAACAGGGACACTTCAGAGTCTATTCCTTCCATCATGTCGTTCACATATATCAAAAATAGCACTGGTCCTAGAACTGACCCCTGTGGGACCCCGCTCGTAACAGGCGCCCACTGTGATACCTCTTCACGTACCATGACTCGTTGCTGCCTCCCTGTCAGGTATTCTTTTATCCATTGCAGTGCCCTCCCTTTTACGTGCGCCTGATCCTCTAGCTTCTGCACTAATCTCTTGTGGGGAACTGTGTCAAAGGCCTTCCTGCAGTCTAGGAAAACGCAATCTACCCACCCCTCTCTCTCGTGTCTTACTTCTGTTACCTTGTCATAAAACTCCAGGAGGTTTGTGATACAAGATTTGCCTTCCATGAACCCATGCTGGTTTTCATTTATAATCTTGTTCCTTTCCAGGTGTTTGACCACTCTCCTCCTGATAATCTTCTCCATGACTTTGCACACAATACATGTCAGAGACACAGGTCTGTAGTTGAGTGCCTCGTTTCTGTTTCCTTTCTTAAATATGGGGACTACATTAGCTGTCTTCCATTTCTCAGGTAGTTGCCCAGTTTCAAGAGATGTGTTGAAGATTGTGGTTAGAGGCACGCACAGCATCTCTGCTCCTTCTCTAAGGACCCATGGGGAGATGTTGTCCGGTCCCATCGACTTTGAGGTGTCAAGGTCACTTAAGAGCTTCTTCACCTCCTCCTCAGTTGTTCGTATGTCATCCAACACTTGTTGGTATATTCCCTCTTGATGTTCCCTTCTGTGCTGTCTTCCCACAGCCCTTCCTGTCTCTACTGTAAAAACTTCCTTAAATCTCCTGTTCAGCTCCTCACATACCTCCTGATCATTTCTTGTGAGTTCTCCACCTTCTGTCCTTAATCTGATCACCTGGTCTTTGACTGTTGTCTTCCTCCTGATGTGGCTATACAACAGTTTCGGGTCAGTCTTGATTCTCGACGCTATGTCATTTTCATACTGTCGCTGGGCCTCCCTCTTTACCTGTGCGTACTCATTCCTGGCTCTGCGACTGATCTCCCTATTTTCGTGTGTTCTCTGCCTTTTGTACTTTTTCCATTCTCTATTGCACTTTGTTTTTGCCTCCTTACACTGTCGGGTAAACCAGGGGCTTGTTCTGGTCTTCCCGTTGTTACTGTTGCCCTTGGGAATAAACCTTTCCACTGCCTCCTTGCAGTTTGTTGTTACATATTCCATCATTTCATTTACTGGCTTTCCTGCCAGTTCTCTGTCCCACTGGACCTCCCGCATGAAGTTCTTCAACCCTATGTAGTCCCCTCTTTTATAGTCAGGCTTTTCCCATTCAACTCCTGTTATTCTCTCCACTTGCAGCTCTACTATGTATTCAAAGCACAGAACCACGTGGTCGCTAGCTCCTAGGGGACTCTCATACTTGATGTCCTCGATATCTGAGCTGCCCAGGGTGAACACAAGGTCCAATCTTGCTGGTTCATCCTCCCCTCTCACTCTGGTAGTGTCCTTAACATGTTGGTGCATGAGGTTTTCCAGCACCACGTCCAACATCCTGGCTCTCCATGTTTCGGGACCCCCATGTGGCTCCAGGTTTTCCCAGTCAATCTCCCTGTGGTTGAAATCCCCCATAACCAGCAACTTTGCTCTGCTGGAGTGAGCTCTTCTTGCCACCTCAGCAAGTGTGTCCACCATTGCTCTGTTGCTCTCTTCATATTCCTCTCTTGGCCTCCTGCAGTTCTGTGGTGGATTATACATCACTGCAATGACCACTTTGTGTTCCCCAGACTGAAGTGTACCTGCTATGTAGTCTCTTTCTCCCGTCTCATCTATTCCTTCCATTTTCTCGAATTTCCATCTGTTTTTTACGAGCAGAACAACCCCCACCTCCCCCCCTGCCCCTTCTATCTTTCCTCATGATCTGGTATCCTGGTGGGAAGATTGCATCTGTTATTGTCTCCGTGAGTTTTGTTTCTGTAACTGCTATGATGTCTGGGGACTTCTCATTGATTCTTTCTTGCCATTCCTCATGTTTATTCGTTAATCCATCTGCATTTGTGTACCAAACCTTCAACTTCTGTTCTAATACTGCCACTGTGGTGCGGGGGGTGGAAACAGAGGGATCGGTGTGTGATGGTTGGTTTGGATTGTTCAGTTGCCTTGGGGGTGTCGTGGCTGGAGTCCTTCTGCAGGTGTTTCTGGGGGTGCGCTTGTCCTTCCATTTGATCATGGGTTATTCTGCTCTCCCTTTTCATTTCCTCCCATTTCTCCTTTCGTTTTTGAACTCTCTCTTTCATTGTCTTCCTTTCGTCCTGTGTTCTGTCTTGATCGAGGTACACACTCCGGAACTCCTGCTTGCCTCTCAGCCGTGCTT